>NC_134353.1:591984679-592287179 GCF_048569485.1 Anomaloglossus baeobatrachus | reverse complement strand
GAAGATGAACCAAGAGCTTTAGCAATATTTGAGGTATTTCATTTCATCTCATCAGGAAGACTGAGTGGAGTTTCTGCCTGGGTGGAGTTTTCTTTAAATAACCAAATCTCTACGGCTATAGGAACCTCGCCTTTTTTTGTTGTGTGGAGTTTCAGGCTGGTTTTCGGGAATTTTTCAGAGTTGCAGTCCTTTGTACCAGAGGAGGATACATATTCTTCCTGATTGATAAAAGTCTGGAGGGAAGTCGAAACTGGACTTTTGGTGATTAGTAATTGGGCTAAAAAGGGAGAAAACTGCAAACACAGAAAGGCTACTGTCTTTAGGGTGAGAGAATCTGTGTGATTGTCCACAAAAAATTAAATTCTTAAAGTGACTTCTAAGAAATTTTTCCCCAAATATCTAGGTCCTTACAGGATTACTAAAGCTTTGAATCCTGTGACAGTTAAGCGTCAACTCCCTGTTGCTTGTAAAATCAATTATTCCATTCTTCTCTTCTGAAGAGATTTGAAGGGACACCTGGTCCTCAAGAAATTATTGATGTGGAACTGGAGAAGGATTGGGAGTTTGAAATAGAACTAGTTCTGAGATCCAGGTGGGTAACAGTGGGTACATTGCTGTTTGCAGTACCTCATCAAGTGGAAGGGATGCACTCCTGAAGATAACTGCTGAGTTAATTTGGAGGATCTTCATGTGGATCATCTGATAATAGAGTCCCATCAGTATCGTCAGAGGGTGGGGGTTTCTGTGGATCCAGTGGCCCTTCACAGAGGGGTCGATCCAGTGATCTCTGGTTTTGTGGTCAGTTTACCTCTCTGTTGGACTGTGCCCTGTTTTGTCTCTGTCTAGCTGGTGATAGTTCTTATGTATTTACTTTCCTGTTCAGGTGTTTTCACTTTCTCATTTTGTTTGCCCTATCAAATCTTGGGTGCGACTATTTAAACTCACCATGAACATGCCTTCATTGCAGGCTATTTTCCAAGATAGATGGATGTTTGGAATGCCAGCTGCATATTAATGATTATCTTGCACATTTTCTCTATTGTTTTTTCCTGCAGTTTGTTTGTGAGTGTCCCTTCCCATCACTCTTCCCATTATGTTATGCTTAGGATCTGGCGGGTTTCCATCTATTTTGTTGGTCTTTTGAGTTTCTTTTATTTTCCTCCAACTTTCCTTTATGATTGTGTGAACATGTTCTTAGCCCTGTGTCTCACCCTCTGACTGTGTGCACTCTAATTTTTGTTATTGTGGTTTTGTGTTACACTTTATTTTAATAAAGGGTATAGTTAAATACATTCAAAATCAGCTAACGTTGATTGGGCCATTGCATAATGTTAGGATACCAACCTCCGCAGTCAGTCAGCTACAAATCAGGGTCAGATTTAGGGCTTTTCCTAGTCTGAACAGGGACCTGTGATTTAAAGATTTTACATCTCCTGTGATTTGTCCAACCCTGAGTGAGCTCAGTCATATGAAAAATATTACATTTTAGGTATTAAAATTTTAGAACAACAGCTAAAATTTTGCTAAAACATGTTTTATTTTGGATGGAAATCCTCTTTGATGACTGTTCCAAAGCACAGTTAAAGGATTTACATAGTACCATTAGCTATTACTTACCACTTATGTTAGATACTAACAACTTATATTATTATACATTTCTGTTTCTAGATTTTTTTGCTTAAATGTATAAAGAACCAGCAATACAATTATTATCTTCATCTCTTAATACGTGTTATTAAATAATACTATTAACCAGCTTATTAATACACTGTTTAGATTGCTTTCCAATTTACCTAACATAATATTAATAAAACATATAGATAAGATTTTCCATAGAGATGGTTAAAGATAGATTTCATGCGGTTGCTTCATATAATCAGGGCTATGTGAAATATATAAAAGCCCCTCCAATATCAAAGATAGTTCCACCGCCGGTTTTGTTCTAAGGGAGCCTTGTCAATCATGGAAGACTTCAAATAAATGTAAGAGACTTTTTACGTCTGGATTTTAAACTCTATTCATCTATCTGCAGATATCAACAGTGCAATGGTACGATCACATCAAATAAGAAAATACAGTGGTATTCATTTTAGATGGAAGCATATTTCCGTCATTTAGGCAGGCTGCTTTAAAATGATCATACAGTGATAAAACTAAGAATTTTATACAGCATGAAAGATAATTTCATCTCTCCTTGCATTACTTTAAAATTACTGGAAGAAAAGTTTCAGTTGCGTTCTAGATCTGTTATTGAGAATAATCATGTTCTTGAAAAATTCTAGATATTTGTGAATATTATCTAATATTAGATTCTTTTATGTAGTTCTTAAGTTTTACCAGAGTACAGTAATAGTTAAAGGAGTTGTATCACCATCATATTTATATTTATTTGAAAAGAAAAAAGTATTTTAGGGATTTTAGCATTTCACACCTTTTAATAATGCTTGATTACCAAGATATTTATTTTAATGACGGTGTCCCTAAGAGTTACCAATGTTCTCTACGTCATGGCGCATTATGTCTTCTTTCTATATTGTTGGCCGCTACTGCAAAATTAGAACAGTCCATCTATTCTAATACAGTAAAAAAGTAAGGACAGCTTATACACAGCCGTCTGAGGTGGGGGAATATATTTTACAGTTGCACACTGCTGCAGTGACAGAGAACAGATGGCCAAGCACTCGCAGTCAGTCTGCCACTGTAGATGCTTATGCTACCATAATGTTGAGCATACGCAGTCAATCCGTCATTCTTTCTTTTGTCACCAAAGCTACATGCTGTAGTTCAAGTCAGAAATACTTCATAAAAAGATCATTCAAAATTAACCATTATTAACTGTGCTGATCCTCCTACCAATATTATTGTGTTATACACTATATATGCTGTAGTTCAATTAGGTTGCCCCACCTATGCTGGCTCGATATATACAATTGGCAGTTTACTACACTAGAATAAAGCTGGCTAAGGTGAAGATATCATTTTACTGCTATATGTAGCTATGCCCAGAAAAGACAGAATAGGAAAAATACCTCTCTATACACAGGCACCTGGTAGCAGGCACATACACAGCACCACAAAGCAGAGAGCACTAGTAACTTCATAATGCTTTGTAACTAAGTATTATTTTAATGTGTACATTTAAAAAAATAATAATAAAAAAGAGTTTTCTTTACAAATAAATATAAATGTGATGGGTTAGTATTAAAGAATAATGTTCTATATTTAGCAATGTTCATATTTTCAAGCAAGTTGAATAGGAGACAAGCTGATGCTGCATCCAATACAAATGCCCAGAAGATACTACACACAGCACACACATTTTTTATTTTTTTCTAAAAGGCTTTTTGATTAATTCTTATAGCAATGTATGACGTCATAACCAGACTGACAGTCTAGTAATGTATATGTACATGGTATGTATATGTACTTATGGTATGTTTATGGTTATATATATATATATATATATATATATATATATATAGTTTCCTGTTAAGCTACATAGCTACATAACTGGAAAAATGAATTGTAGACGTGTTTGACATGTTAAGAACTTACCCGTTTTGTTATTTAAAGACAGCTATTTTTTTTACATTTCTTTATTAGCATATTTCAGGAGTCATAATAAATATATTTTTTTTTGATGATGTAGTCGTACTAGGGCTTATTCGTTTATTTGTTGTAGGCAGCATTTTGAGGTACATATAATTTATTACCTAAATTTGAATTACACTTTCTAGCGAGTAATTAAAAAAAGGAATTCTATTGTTATTTGATGTTTTAGGTTTTACGTTATTCACATAATGCATTAATAAGGTGTTAGCATTATTCTGTGGGTCAGCAAGGTTATGAATAGTTTTAGTTAGGTCTTACTACTTTTCTAAAATATTCACACTGGTTTAACAAAAATTGTTTTTGTCTCACCAGAATTTGAAAGACATATAGTATTTTATAATTTTCCATGAATTGAGCTATGTGAGAACCTATTTTTTGCATGACAAGATTTAGTTTTCAGTTGTACCATTTTGTGATACATAATTTTTTATTACTATTTATCACATTTTTAACAAAACACATTAACAATCTCTCATACAGCTCTCTAAATAAAAAAGTTCCCAGAACATGATGCTAACTAATTTGCAGATTTGTGAATGAATGTTATGCTTCTTTGGAAAAAATATTAAGTAAGAATGCTTAAAAAAAAAAAAAAAAAAAAAAAAATGTTAATACTTTAAATAGTTTAAAATCAAAATGAAATCAATATTTTTTGTTACTGTTCTTTGCCTTCAATACAGAATGAAAGCACAGATTCTTCAAGGCACAATTGCACACAGTTTTTGAGGGAACTTGGCAGGGAGGTTGCTCCAAACATCTTAGAGAACTAACCACAGATCTTCTGTAGATGTAAGCTTGTGCAAATTCCACTGATTTTATGTGTAATCCCATACAGACTTGATAATGTTGATATCCGGGTTCTTGTTCTACTTTATGCAGAACATAGTTCTTAATGCCAATTGCTGCATGAATTGGGTTACTGTCCTGATGCATAATAAATTTAGTGCTAATCAGTTACCTCACTCTTAAGGCAGCGTTACATGCTACGATATATCGTGCGATCACATGAGCGATCACACCCGCCCCCATCGTTTGTGCGTCATGGGCAATTCATGCCCGTAGCGCACAATGTTGTTAACCCCCGTTACACGTACTTACCTCCCTAACGACGTCTCTGTGGGAGGTGAACATCCTCTTCCTGAAGGGGGAGGGACATTCGGCGTCACAGCGATGTCACACCGTGGCCGCCCAATAGAAGCAGAGGGGCGGAGATGAGCGGCCAGAACATCCCGCCCATCTCCTTCCTTCCTCATTTCTGGCAGGACGCAGGTAAGCTGTGTTCGTCATTCCCGGGGTGTCACATGTAGCGATGTGTGCTGCCTCAGGAACGATGAACAACCGGCACGCAGAAGGAGGAACGACATTATGAAAATTAACAATGTGTCAACGAGCAATGATAAGGTGAGTATTTTTGCTCGTTAACAGTCGTTCGGACGTGTCACACGCTACGACATCTCTAACGATGCCGGATGTGCATCACGAATTTCGTTAGATATATCGTAGCATGTAACGCCACCTTTAGTATTGCATACAATATACAGCTTGCATGATGCGGGTAGAGCAGCTGAGCTTGATTCATACATGGGCACTCAACATATGGTATATAATTGCGCTCCGCGGCAGGAAGGAGTTAAACAATTAGAATATTGCTATATAGTTATTATTATATCTAACCCCAAAACTTGTTAGAGTGCTATTTTAAGGGAAAGATACATAAAAAAAACAATAACTTTTCAGAGCACTTGATTAATTAGAAGGATATAACAATTTATGAATGACAGAAGAGCTAAAAATCCTATTGTATTCCAAAATATATTTTAATATTTTTGATTGTACCATAAGAAAGGGGCAAGCACAAGGAGGTGATGCAATGATAAAAACTTCCCCCTTCATACAGCATGATGAGGTCGCGTGCAAGACCATTTGCTTAAGTTAGTGCTCCTCACCCTCAAACTCTCTTTTGCGATGTGCACTTGAAAGACTATGTTCTGAGGCCATCTATTGTCATGATATTAGTGTAAGCTTCAGAAAGTTATACTCCACAATGAATATAACCTCCGGATGCTAGCTAGTGTTCTGTGTTATGCAATGACAGGAGGTGATGGTGAACAGAAAATTTGAGAATATGGAGGCATTTAATCTATGATCTCAATTTTTGTACTCTAAGTGCTAAATTTAGGGGTTTAGTCCTGATTAATATAGTGGTCTTTTCAGAGGCTTACCAATCAACTAAATTAAATAGTGTGGTGTGGTGTCTCATGTATATTTGGGCCAAATCAGCTGTCTGATTAATTTATGGATCTGGTCTTAGACTTGATTAATTCAGCAGGTTGATCTGGGGTTAATTTATGACAAAAGAGGGAATCCAATTGCTCGGACATGCAGACTTCTTTTTTTGATTGTATATAACACACATGACATAAGATTAAAATTTCTTGTTGGCCTATGTTAGCATCTAAGTGTTTCAGATGACACTGCCCCCTTAATCACAATTAAGGGTGTGACTTCACTGGAAGTGCTTAGATGCTAACATAGGCCAACAAGAAATTTTAATCTTATGTCCCATGTTCTATATACATCCAAATAAAGAAGTTGCCATATCTGTGGAATTGAATTCCCTTTTTTTATCAATTGCTTCCTGGACATGGCAAAGCTCACCTTCTGTGTTGAGGATAGCAGAGGATATATCACGTTGAGCTGGAACTTTTCTATGTTAATTTAAGACCCAGAGAGAACACACTGGCATGAGTAGATTTTTCTCGAAGAATTAATATAGGTCTAGATTGTAATAATGACAATGCCTTGAAAAAGTATTCATACCCCATGAACTTTTCCACATTGTTTCACGTTACATCCACAAACTTAAAGAGGTTGTCCACTCCTTAAACATTGATGATCTATACTTAGGATAGGTCATCAATGTCTGATAGGCTGGAGTCTAAGGGTACCTTCACACTTTAGCGATGCAGCAGCGATCCGACCAGCGATCTGACCTGGTCAGGATCGCTGCTGCATCGCTACATGGTCGCTGGTGGGCTGTCAAACAGGCAGATCTCACCAGCGACCAGTGACCAGCCCCCAGCCAGCAGCGACGTGCAAGCGACGCTGCGCTTGCACGGAGCCGGCGTCTGGAAGCTGCGGACACTGGTAACTAAGGTAAACATCGGATATGGTTACCCGTTGTTTACCTTAGTTACCAACGCACACCGCTTAGCTTTGCTCTCCTAGCTACAGTACACATCGGGTTAATTAACCCGATGTGTAATGCAGCTACATGTGGAGAGAGCAGGGAGCCGCGCACACTGCTTAGCGCTGGCTCCTTGCTCTCCTAGCTACAGTACACATCGGGTTAATTAACCCGATGTGTACTGCAGCCACATGTGCAGAGAGCAGGGAGCCGCGCACACTGCTTAGCGCTGGCTCCTTGCTCTCCTAGCTACAGTACACATCGGGTTAATTAACCCGATGTGTAATGCAGCTACATGTGCAGAGAGCCGGAGCCGGCAGCACAGGCAGCGTGAGAGCTGCGGAGGCTGGTAACTAAGGTAAATATTGGGTAACCACCTTGGTTACCCGATGTTTATCTTGGTTACAGCTTACCGCAGCTGCCAGATGCCGGCTCCTGCTCCCTGCTCGCTTTATTTCGTCGCTCTCTCGCTGTCACACACAGCGATCTGTGTGTCACAGTGGGAGAGCGCCTTTGAAGAAAACGAACCAGGGCTGTGTGTAACGAGCAGCGATCTCACATCAGGGGCCAGATCGCTGCTCAGTGTCACACACAGCGAGATCGCTAATGAGGTCACTGCTGCGTCACAACAAACGTGACTCAGCAGCGATCTCGGCAGCGAGCTCGCTGTGTGTGAAGCACCCCTAACACCAGCCACCCCCAATAATCAGCTGGTTTTGGTGTTGGCATCAGCAGCAGGTGGCCAGAAATGCTCAGTTCCTAGAGCTGATCTATCTTCTGATAGTGATCATGGCTGGGTACTGCATATCTGCCTTCTATTGTTATTCCAGATGGACAACAACACTAAACATACTGCCTTAGCTTCAATGGAATGGTTTAGATCAAAGCATATTCATGTGTGTGAATAACCCAGTCATAGTCCAGGCCTAAATCACATTGAGAACCTGTGATAAGACATGAAAGTTGCTGTTCACAGATGCTCTCCATCCAATCTCACTGAGCTAGAGATATTTTACAAAGAAGAATGGGCTAAATTTTCAGTCTCTAGATG
The DNA here is from genome assembly GCF_048569485.1 of Anomaloglossus baeobatrachus. Taxonomy (NCBI): domain Eukaryota; kingdom Metazoa; phylum Chordata; class Amphibia; order Anura; family Aromobatidae; genus Anomaloglossus; species Anomaloglossus baeobatrachus. The sequence goes on along the minus strand of NC_134353.1, from coordinate 592,279,329 downwards.
TGCAAATCTGGTAGAGACATTCGCCAAAAAACTCACAGCAGTAATTGCAGCTCAAGATAGTCCTACAGAGTATTGACTTAGGGGAGCTGAATGCAAATGCACATCACAATTTTCAAATTTATATTTTTAAAATATTTAGAAAAAATATTTCCTTTAATGTCATAAATACTTGTTTATTTGTATTGGTATATCACATAAAATCACAATAAGAAACATTTAAGTCTATGGGTACAATGTGAAAAAATGTGAAAAAGTTCACGATATATGTACAATACACATGGATGTAGTAGCGCTCAATGCTATAATTTACTGTACAATGGATTCAGGTACAATTGACTTGTTTGCAGAATGACTTCATTTAGATATTTGTATCCTTTCATACTAATAATATGAAAAATATGAAGACCCAATGACCAATATATAATAAAGATTCATTTGTTAGGAACTGATTTACTGTCTGACATGTTTTTTTTTTCTTAAAACATATTTATAATTATCACTTCGGATATCTGCTTAGAGTCTGAATTGCACAGATAAATGAGTAATTTCTTGATGCCATTCTGAACGCTTAATGTGTTCCGAGTGTCATCAAAATCATGCTGAACTTTCATCATTGATTTGAATGGTACAAAAATGAATATAATTCGTATAGTTATAAAGCCCCTTTGACATAATATAAATGAGCTTATTAGAACAATGGCGACTAAAATTGATTGGCAGACTTTTTCTTCTAGCTTTTTTTTCTCATTCCTACCAGTTTAAGTAGATGATTTTCAACTGAATGGTGCTGCAACATCAGCACAGCCTAGGAAAATAAATACATCCACAGGCAAGGATTTATGATTAGCTTATTTTTTATAGGCTCAAGCTTGCAGCAAACATTTAACACTTAATAATGTCATGCCTGTCATCAATAGCTTAACAAGATTGCTGTATTTCTGCTTTGAACAGATCAGGGAATGCTGGTAGTTATTCATGTATATGAGGAAATACCCCATTTATTACATAAGATATACAATCATTTCAGTGGTGTTTTCACAAGTCCCTAATGATCATGTATTGCCGTTAGCACTTTGCCACGTATGTGATTTATGGTTTAGACAACAAAGTGTTTGCCATAGATTTTTATTCAATATAGATTGTATAATTTAGAAAAATGATGTGCTCAGATTGGATTTATGAAATAATGTCAGCATCAATTCTTTAAAAAAAAAAATCAAAATTTAAAGCTTTATGATATTTGTAAATGTTTGTTTGGTTTCAAAATGACTATAATTAGAACGTAACAATAATTTTTGTTTACAATTAAAATATTTTGAAGAGATTTTAGAAGCTGAAAAGTGATATTATTAATAGGGATGATCGAATATCACAAATATCCGGCAATATTGGGGCTTCGCGAATATCCGACGAATAGGTCGTCGCTATGCGAATATTCGATGCGCAATGTAAGTCTATGGGAAGCCCGAATAGTTGCTATTCGGCAACTATTCGGGTTTCCCATAGACTTACATTGCGCATCAAATATTCGCAAATAGTTGAATAGCGGCGACCTATTCGACGAAGATGGGCGTTGCCGAATATTTGAGGTATTCGATCATCCCTAATTATTAATAATTAGCCAAATACTGTAAACGTTTGGATCCACATGGGATACCAAGTATCCGTCCACCGATCTCGAGCCTGGAGTTCTCAGGGAACTCTGGGTAACAATCTGGATCTGACCACCCAGGTAATAAAAAGAAATCAATGAAAAAAGAAAAAAATAAGAATAAAGCAAGCACTTCATATTTACCAGTCTCCACACAGCTGTACACTGCTTCCTGGGCAGCTCATGTCGCGGGCGGAGGAGGGGACGCTGCGCTCTCCCACTGCTCGGGTCCGGCTGCCGCTGCTGCTGCGGCCGCTGCTTCTGCTCGGTGGTGGCTCGAGCGGTGGACCGGATCCCGGGGACTCGAGCGGCGCTCCTCGCCCGTGAGTGAAAAGGGGGATGATTGGTTGTGGGGGTTTTGATTATGAATATTGTCCGTGACGCCACCCACGGTTGTGGTGATTTTGGTGACACCACCGCTGCTCTGAACGGGGATCCCAGGAGCGGTGACAGGGAGCAGCTGAGTTGTTATTTCTCCCCTCCGTGGGTAGGGGGTTGGTTGTCCCGGGGCCCGGTGATGGGGTAGGTAGGGATGATGGCAGGCGGGTTGCGGGGCCTGGTGAGGTGCAAGGTCGCAGGGGCAGCGCTGTGCCGTACGGCACGGGGGTACTCACTCAGTCTGAGACGATGACACAGTTCTCGGTAAAACACACGGCTGGATGGACGGGTCCCCCAGACGGCTGCGGTTGTTTCTTCCCCGTAGGTTAGTGATGACTGTCTCTCCCTGCACCTATGTTCTATGTTGATTCCGATGGGTTCCCACCGGTAACCCGCTCCCCGACTTGGATGTGGGCCGGAGGAGCCCCTTTTGCTCGCAGGCGCTGGCCCTGGGAAACGGTTGCCCTTGGCGGTGGCGGTGTCTCCCCTTCACGGTTGGACGGTTGCCTTCTGTCGGGACTTGACTGTTTGGAAACCCAGGAGGTCCCCTTCACTAACGGATTTGGCAAATTCACGGCGACTCCTAGCCTTGCCGGGGTCCGAAAAGCCCCTGCCAATGGTGCTGGTTTCTCCTTGTGTACCGGTCCGGTACCGCCAGGCCACCGCCCGTCCACGGTCCTTACGGCAAACTCCGATAGGCCACTCCTGCAGACGGTCACCACCGTCTGCCAACCTTGCTGCTCCGTCCGGGCCACACACCTGGACTCACTTCTGTCTGCTCTCTTGCCACTTCACTACTGCTCACTTTTCCTCCTTCCACTTTCACTGTCAAAACTCAACTGCTCCTTTTCCCTCCTCCAGGACTGTGAACTCCTCGGCTGGCGGAGACCAACCACCTGGCCCCGCCCCCTGGTGTGGACATCAGCCCCTGGGAAAGGCAACATGGGTTTTGTGTCTGGCTTAGATGTGCCTAACCGGGGTGTAGGGTGTGGTGGTGTAGTTACCTGTGGCCCCTGGCTTGTCCAGGGCGCCACACTCACTCTACTTCCGGAATTGCTCATTATCTTCATGCATATGGACTGCTTCTCCTACCCACTGGCAGTACCCGCATCTCTGATTGGTTGCAGTTAGACAACGCTCTCACCATGTGGTCTTTCAATCACACATGCTGTCTGCAAATAGATTGGTGTAAAAAATAAATACATAAATAAAAAAATTGGTGTAGGGTATCCCCATATTATGAAGGCTGCAGCCTCCAGTCATGTGCAATATCTTAGCTGTCTATCAAAATAAGAAGAACCGCATGCAGCTTTTTTTGTAAATTATTTAAATAAATAATTTAAAAACACAGCATTCCATTCCCTCCTATTTTGAAACCCAGCCATGATAAAGCTGACAGCTGGGAGCTGGAATTCTCAGGCTGGGGAGGCCCATGGTTATTTCGCCCCCAGTCTAAAAATAGCAGCCCACAGCCTCCCAAGATTGTTGCGTTCATTAGATGCAACAATCCCAGAACTTTACCCATATCATCCCAATTGCCTTGGTGTGGTGGCAATTGGGGTAATAAAAAGTCAATGACAACTCACATCTGCCAGCAAGCCCTACATTAGTAATGGTTGGGATCTATGAGACCCCCCATTACTAATCTTACATAATTACATAGTAACTAAAGGGCATCACTAGGTACTCAAAATGCCCCTCAGGGGTATTAAACGCCGTCTTCCATTCATCACCCTGCTTAATGCGATTGAGATTATACACCCCCCATAGATTGAGTCTAGTAAACAACTCACATCTGCCAGCAAGCCCTACATTAGTAATGGTTGGGATCTATGAGACCCCCCATTACTAATCTTACATAGTTACATAGTAACTAAAGGGCATCACTAGGTACTCAAAATGCCCCTCAGGGGTATTAAACGCCGTCTTCCATTCATCACCCTGCTTAATGCGATTGAGATTATACACCCCCCATAGATTGAGTCTAGTAAACCAACAAGCACCCTTTACTCTAGAAAACAGGTCGGAAATCAGAGGCAATGGATACTGATATTTAACCGTAATTTTATTGAGGAGACGATAGTGAATACAGGATCGCAATCAGCCATCCTTCTTTGCCACAAAGAAAAAAACGGCACCAGGTGAAGATGACGGTCTAATGTGACCCTTCTCCAAAGATTCCTTAATATAAGTCCACATAGCAACATGTTCAGGTACAATAGATACATACAGATAAATTGAAAACTCGCCCCTTGGGAAATTTACATCCAGGCACTAATTCATTAGCACTGTCATAGTCCCTATGCAGAGGCAAGGACTCAGCCTTGGTCTCATTAAACCCATCCATAAAATCTGACAAATTGTCAGGGACCTCCTGTGTCTGAGATGAAATAGACAAAACAGGGGTATCACTATGTACACATTGACAACCCCAACTAGTCACAGACAAAGATGTCCAAATCAGAACTGGATTATGGATTTGCAACCAATAGAATCCCAGTACCAAAATGTCATGCAAATTATGCAACACCAAAAACTTACAATACTCCTGGTGGTCTGGTGCAACCCGCATCATCACCTAGGTCCAAAACTGGGGCTTATTTTCAGCTAAAGGAGTAGCATCAATACCCCTCAATTAATAGGAGTTTTCAAAGGTACCATAGGGAAACCACAACGCTTAGCAAACCCAAAATCCATCAAGTTCAGGGCAGCTCCTGAATCAATAAAAGCCATAGCAGAAAATGACAACAGGGAACAGATCAAAGAAACTGACAAAGGAACTTAGGCTGTACATTGCCCAAAGTAAATAAACGGGCAAATCGTTTTTCACGCTTAGGGCAGATGGAAATAGTATGAGAGGCGTCTCCACAGAAAAAACATAACTTATTACTCTGTCTAAAACCCTGCCGTTCAGCCCTAGAAAGGACCGTATCACACTGCATAGGCTCCGAAGAATGCTCTGAGAGCGACACCTCCGCTCGCATTGTGTTACATTCACGTAAATGTCTGTCAATCTGAGTGGCAAATAACATAGAGTCATTGAGACCAGAGGGGACAGGAAAACCCACCTTAACATTCTTTACAGGCTCTGCCAAACCCTTCTGAAAAAGAGCCGCAAGAGCTGCAACTTTCCATTTAGTAAGTACCACCCACTTTTGAAATTTCTGACAATATATCTCTGCGAGTTCCTGACCCTGTATCAAAGCCAATAATATCTTCTCAGCTTGATCAGTAGCATTGGGTTCATCATACAAAAACCCAGAGCCTGAAAAAAAGAATCCACATCAGCAAGAATCAGATCTCCAGGCGCCAGGGAAAAAGCCCAATTCTGGGGGTAATCATGAAACAGGGAGATAACAATCTTAACCCGCTGCATGGAGGAACCTGAGGACTTTGGTTTCAATGAAAAAAATAATTTTTGTTAAAGTACAAAAATATAGACTGATCCCTAGAAAAAAAATCAGGGACAGGGATCTTAGGTTCTACAGCAGGTGTCTGAGCAAAATAAGCGGATTTATCCTGAACCTGAGAAGCAAGATGATCAACTCGATCAACTAAATGTGTAACATCCATAGTAGCACAAGGTCCTCCACGGCACCCAGAGTTAAAGAGGAAAAATACAAAAAAATTCTGACACTTTTTTTCTTTTCTTTTTTCTTTTCCTTCCATAGAGTACCTTTGTATCTTAAATATGGCCGGTGATACTGTTATGATTCAGTGACCGAGGAGGATCAAAAGAGGTAAAACCTAGGAAACCCAGAGAATAACCAGAGTAGTTGGAAACTCAGCAGACTGCAGACCTCTAACTGACAACACAGCTAGAAGTAGCCGTGGGACGTGCCTACGATGACCTAGTCGCCTCGACACAGCCGGAGAGCTAATTATTCCTAAAGAGAGAAAAATAAGGAAATCTAATCTGCCTCAGAGCAGTTCCCCAAAGATTATAGGTAGCCACCAAATATGTAAAGCCAGTGACACAAGATGAAATACAGTACACAGGTAGACAACAGATTCAGCAAAGATGAGACCCAAACTATCTATATAGGAAAGGACAGAAAAGAGCACTGTCTGCAGCCGTGCAAAACCTTAACAAGAAACCAACACACCTGATATGAAAAACTAAGACCTACACAATCTCTCCCCCACTATATCAGTACTCTGTTGTTACTGGGATCCAAGCGAAACACTAATATAGAGGAAGGACTGAAATTAATACCAGGCATGACAAGACAAAAATACATTGCAGAATATGGAGCTAGGTACACAAACATTCCCATCAGGGAATAATCCAACTCCATCCAGAACTCCAGACAAACAGAAACCAGGAAAAAAGCCTTAGTACCACAAAAAATAAAAACAAGAAAATGGAAACAAACCTGCAAGAGGTACAAAGCCAAAACTTATCTGCAAGGAGTTCAGGTGGGAACAGAAGATAGGGCAGGCTCCAGAATGTCCACAGCACCACAGGCGACAACATTGATCACCGGCCCAGACCAAGAGAACACTACTCAGTTATATAGGCCCAGTCTGAGCAGCCTGATTTCCAATCATCATCAGCTGTCTGGCTTCTGTTCAGCAGACCAACTCTACTACCAGCACTGGCCACAAGAGGGAGCCTCATACTGGAACCCAGTCCAAATGTGTTCACAACACAGGACCTTCCATCACATCATAGCCATGTGACTAGTCGGGTGTGAATGTTGTACAGACATTGGCTTACAGACGGGTCACATGGCTATGACATCATGGAAGGTCCTGTTTACATCTGGGGGTATTCCCTGCACTGCTTGTGACTCGGCTGTTTTCGGCTGTGTTCACAGTGACGTCAGGGTTCACCGAGTCAATGGCTTCCATAGACTCGATTGAACTTTGACTGTCACTGGGAGAATCTCGCATCGCATCACCCGGCATGGCGCACACTTTCCTGACAGCAGCAGAGGGACTGCATGTATTTCTATGCAGCCATATTTTGATCACTAGCCAAGTAAAACCAGGTAGCTGGGGTCTGAGATTCTCCACAGCCCGCAGCCGCCCCTAGAAATGGGATTGTTTCTTAGCGTAATTTCCAAGTGCTTTACCTGGCTCGTCCAGCGGTCCTGATGGCAGTGGGGTGCTAGGTAATAAAGGGGTTAATACCAGCTTTGTATTCTCAGCTGGTACTAATCCTGAAATTCATGGTATCACGCCAAATTAGACATGGCCACCATGAATTTCTAGTAAACAGTAAAAAGAAAAACAGAACACATAGAAAAAAGTTTTTATTAGAAATAAAACAAAAAAAGTGTAGAGACTCCATCTTTATTATAAAAAAAAATCCTCTGTCCGACATAGTCAACAGGGACAGCAATGTCAGCTCTGCTTTATCGCTCTGTACAGACAGTCTCTGCAGAGCGAGAAACAGGGTGACACTGACAGTGATAATCAAAGTTCAATTGGTTTTCACTGCACTGCTCGTCACTCGGCAGTATTCGGACATGTTCATGGTGACGTCAGAGTTCCATGGCTTAGTCATCGACTCAGGTGAACCCTAACGTCACCGCAAACACGGCTGAAAACAGCCGAAGACTGACGATTGATGAGCTTTGCAGGGATTAACCCCAGAAGTTAATGATCGGACCCAGAAACAGAAGTGGCCAGGACACAGCGGCTGAGCAGGTCCGCAGGAGGCGTCGCTGGAACGGTAAGTATAATGACAATGTTTATTATTAACTATATTCTTTATTTTACAGACCCCCTGCCCCATCCCATAACTGTAAGGTCCAAGTTTGGTGTTCGGACGCAAGTTTGTGTTATCTCAGAAACAGAACTCGAACTTTATAAAAAGCTCGGGCGAGTCTCCCGAACATGAACATCGGGGGGTTCGCCCATCACTAGAAACCTGTGATTAAAATCATGGTTATTCCACAAAATATTGATTTCTGAACTCTTCCTGAGTTAAAACATTATTAGTATTGCTGTTTCTAAATGATTGTGAACTTCTTTTCTTTACATTATTTGAGGTGTCTGAAAGCAATGCATTTTTTTTTTTCTGTTATTTTGACCATTTCTCAATTTCAGAAAATAAATACAACATGTATTGCTTGGAAATTTGGAGGCATGTTGTTGGTAGTTTATAGAATAAAAAAAAACAATTTACATTTACATTTATTCAAAAATATACCTATAAAGAGAAAAATCTGAAAAACTGACAATTTTGCAGTGGTCTCTTAATTTTTGCCAGAGCTGTATATATATATATATATATATATTATATATATATATATATATATATACACATACATACATATATATATATATATATATATATACATATATATATATATATATATATATATATATATATATATATATATATATACACATATAAATATATATATATTTTTTTTAATTTATATATATATATATATATATATATATATATATATATATATATATATATATTACGCAGTGCACATTTACGGCACAGTGTTAAAAGGCTACGACTGGATGCTTTATGTATAGTTCATCTACAAAGATGGGCATTAAAACTAATTAAATGAACATTGCCTATGTATTATCTAATTATTGAGATTTAGCTCAAGTACATTATTCTAATTCTGCAGCGCATACACATTAAGCTGTTCCATACAATAGATTTCAGCAGGTATCAGGATTCATTTGCAGGATGCGGTTGATATTTCTTTAGCAATGTAAATTGTACAGACACATGCAGACTCATGTATACATGTTACAGCAAAAGTAAATGATACAGAGAGAGCAAACTGCTTAAAAGTGATAGGCATTTACCATAGTAGATAATGTTGCTACATTTCGACCCCTAAGAATTATTATTGTGCACTCGGGCAGAACTCATGAGAGACCGGGGGTTTAAAGTACAGGAACCCTTGCAGTGAAATGAATCAGGAAGAGTCTTTAGAACTTATGCTACCTGAGCAACCAGGTCAAATAAGGATTTTTTTTTCTAATTTAATGAAGATCTGTTGCCATTGTCGTTATATTTTACTCTACAAGATCACATTCATGGTCTCTGAAGAATCTGAGCAGTTATAAGTAACATTCAGAAATTCACTAGAAAGTCATTGATTTCACTTTATGGTCCTAATTAGCCATTTGTATAGTTCTATAATTAAATATGTTCCTTTCTCATCAAGTTTTTCACTTTAGTAATGATACCACTGTGCCACAAACAGGCTCCATGCTGTTTGGTTTGGGACTTATTCATAGCATTTAATTGGTCACCCAGTGGTTAGCCAATAACCCCTTCTATGGGAAGCAACACTCTGAATGCTGTTAATGGGCTGGAGGCACAGAGATTGCCTCCTGGTACCCAGCAGTACTGGGAATAAAGCAATTTCCTCCACTGTGCTGTGTGCCCAATAGCTAATCCTCGCCACTTCTGAAATGCACACTATTTGGTTATAAGTATTTGTGCTGCCTTACTTACCGCTGGGTTGTTAATAGGCAGTGATTCTTCAATGCTCCTTCAGTGAAGTTACAGTCTGCTTGCTGACTGCTAATTAAAACAAGTTTGCACTCCAAGACTGCAACAAAAGGTAGCAAGGTCAACTTGTTTCTCAGAGCCCTCTTTTATATCGTAATGTGTGCTTTAAGGTCAGGTTTACATATATCAGCAGATTTAGAAACTAACCACAATGACCCCTCGCAGCGTAAGCTGCAACAAACGCAGGGTCACAGCTCCGTTGACAGTCTTTTTACGGATAAAATAGTACAGAAGATAAGTTAAGTAAACCTCTGGAATTCATCCAATTCAAAAATGGAAATACATTTTTATTTTACACTACTGTTTAGAGAGGAGAGAATATATTACAGTATTCCAAAAAAGTGAGTAAATCCCTCACATTTTTGTAAATATTTTATTAGATCTTTATATGGGACAACACAGAAGATATGACACTTTGATACAATATAAGTAGTCAGTGTACAACGTGTATAACAGTGTAAATTTGGTGTGCCGCCTAAATAACTCAATGCACAGCCATTAATGTGTAACCTACTGGCAATAAAAGTGAGTACACCCCTAAATGAAAATGGTTAAATTGTGCCTAAGTAAGGAGATGAGCTTATTCTAGGGTTTATGTAGAAAAAAAGAGTTCTAAATACATAACCAGACGCGTTACAAAAGCCAAATACATTCTTAATCTTGGTTTGCCTCTATTCAAGCCAAGATTAAGAATGCATTTAGCATTTGAAATGCGTCTGGTTATTTTTATAACTTTTTTTTCTGCATTGACCCTGCAATACATACCTATAGTAGTTGTTGTTTATGTCACTGGAAGGAACAGGCCACAAGCAGAATAGGACGTGATTTATTGTGTATGAATTTAGAAAGTAAACCACATCTTAGCCTGGTTGTGACTTGCTCCTTCCAATGACTTTGTTCCTTCCAATGACATTGACAGCAGTGCTGAGATAGCCACTACTTTCCCCTCATCCCGATATCATTGGAATTTTTGGTCCATGGATACTGCAGCGGCTGTCTCAATATATTAAGGAGGAGGGGGTGCAGGAACTGGTGTAGGAGGTGGAGAAAACCCTGATAAAACTAGGGCCCACATTCCTTGCCATTGGTAACATGTGTGCAATCCCAGGATCCAACTTGGTCCTGCCTCCACAAAGATCAACTAGTGTGCCGTCAAGAAAATGTATAACAGAGAGATAATGGAAGAGGGTTTCTATACCGCGCCAAAGATCACAAGTCTGGATGTCAGATTAATGAGGCTTTATTAAATCATAGGTCTACGCGTTTCAGGAGCTCTGCCCCCTCTGAAACGCATAGACCTATGATTTAATAAAGCCTCATTAATCGGACATCCAGACTTGTGATCTTTTGCGCGGTATAGAAACCCTCTTCCATTATCTCTCTGTTATCAGCCACTGGGTTGCCGCTGCCTTGATCCTTTTCTACATGCGATTACAGCAGTTGTGACTTTCACAACTGCAGTTGGTGAGTATATTTGCTCCCCCCTCCGTTGCCCTGTGCCTATAAGGGTAAGACCCTGTTGCGCTTATTTTTCCACAGTTCTCTTTCGTCAAGAAAATGTAACATTCCTGGCCAAAACAACTTTAAGTGGATCTTCCCGGTAACTGCGTTAGTCAGGGCATGGGTGATGTCATGGATACGTGCAGGTGTAAGATGGGGATGACACACCAAGGAAAAATAGCAGTGACTGGAGGCCGATTATCAAGGAATGTCCAACCATGAGGTTTCGAAAAGATTCAGTATCCATGAACCTAAATGAAAACATTTCAATGGCTCGTGTAGGGACAGCTAAATGATGCGCTAAGACAAAAAAAATAGGATGTGATTGCTGATTATGCTTGCAAATGGGCAACGACAGGTGCACGGTGGGAGGCATCTGTGCCTCCATCCTGGACAGTTTATTAGCAAGCACATAGCACAGGGGATGAGGCAGTGTTGTCAACTACAGACAATGATTATGAACCCTGGCCTTCGGCTCACCAAGTCTGGTGCTTTACTGACTTTTTCTTTCATTGAAGAAAAAACAAAAAGCCAGCACTAAATGTGCACTTTAGCACTAAAAATTCCAAACTGTACTTATTATAAAAAAAATTTTTTTTTTATAAAGATTTTGAGATTTTTGGCAAAAAATTGCAATTTCTTGAGCTGCCTCGCCACGTCACGGCAAATCTCATTTGAGGCAGTCCTACACTAAAATATTTTATAAAATGTGCCATACGGCCTCACATATGAATATGAGGTAGCTCAAGAAATTGCAATTTTTTGCCAAAATCTCAAAATTTTTATAAGTACAGTTTGGAATGTTTAGTGCTGAAGTGCACATTTAGTGCTGGCTTTTTGTTTTTTCTTCATTGAATTGGTCGGTGGCTGACCCCCACCCTACTGTGCACCCCAATTTGGGATATATTCCACCTGTCTAGATTTTGGCGGTTGGTGACTGTTCACATTCAGTCATCAGGCCTTGTCCACAGGCTATTTACTTCATGCAGCATTTGCTCGGACCTGTCCCGCCCACAGCCATGACTCATGGGTATGGGATTGAAATAGACCAGGTGAGTGCTGCTAAGAGCAGTTCTACTTTTCATATGTGAGGCCGTATGGCACATTTTATAAAAATATTTTAGTGTAGGACTGCCTCAAATGAGATTTGCCGTGACGTGGCGAGGTAGCTCAAGAAATTGCAATTTTTTGCCAAAAATCTCAAAATTTTTATAAGTACAGTTTGGAATTTTTAGTGCTGTAGTGCACATTTAGTGCTGGCTTTTTGTTTTTTCTTTTTTCTTCTTGTTTTTTCTTTCATTGTCTACACTTTTGTTAAAAAGCGTCAGACTGGGGGCACCTATCCCATGGCATGGGAACTTGCTGCTTGTTGGTGCTCTGGCGAACAGTTACCCGCATTTTCCCTCTGTCCACCCCTTTATTTGTTCTTGCCTGCTGCGGTGCTGTGGATCCCCCCCCCCTCTGCACTCCTGTTCTCTTTTTTAATGGCACTTTCCAAGGTTGGATCAATGTCTTCATCGTCCACACCCTCATCTGCCATCTCTGCACTTTGGTCCTCCTTACTTGATGACATAACAACACCACTTGTTGGCAACTGTGTCTCATCATCATCTACCTCTTGAGACACTAATTGCGGTTCCTTACGATCTTCTTCTGACCATGGCTGCTCAAAAATTTAGGCACCACTACACATGAACTTCTTACTCTTGAAACATGCAGTGAGAGGCCAGAGCTTCTCAGAATGTCCAAGTATGGGATCACTTGTCTACAGGAACTCGCCATGGTGGGTGGAAGGAAGGAGGATCAGGATGAGGATTATGAAGTTCAGACTCTTGGCTAGTGAGACTGGATCATGTGGAAGGCAGGGAGATGCTGGAAAGCATATTGGAAGCATTATCTGCTATCCAACCGACCACCTGTTTGTTCTTTTATGGCTTTAAGAGTTGTGTCCTGTGTCTCCATGCAAAGCTAGGTCTTGTGGTGTATGAGCATGTTTGTTTTGCTCCCATAGCAGGCACAGTTTAACCTGGCAAATGAACTGAGCCTCTGCGTGCACCATCAGCAGCATGTCAATTCCCCCATCCCTTAGCAAATGTCGTGCACAATTTTAATTAGGTATACAGTGGGGAAAAACAGAATTTGATACACTGCTGATTTTCAAAGTTTTCCTTATGTTACTCTTGTGAAAATGAAAAAAATAAATAAATAAATAAACGAAGTGGGGCATCCCTATTTTTGATAGCTAGCCAAGGTAAAGTAAACAGCTGCAGGCTGATATTATCAGGTTCAAAAGAACCAAGACCCTTGGATATTGGCCTATTCCCAGCCTAGAAATATTGTCCCTCAGCTGTGCGTTAGATATGCCAATTCTGGCCCTTTGCCTGGCTTTTTTTTATTGCACTGGTGCGATGGTAAATGGAGAAATATTTTTTTGAATTGATGTCAGCTGTGTAATGTCAGCTGGCATTAAGCCCAGAGCTTAGTAATGGATAGATAACTATTAGAAACCCCCTTTTCTAACTCAGTATTCCCCCAAAAAACGTACAGGAAAAAATAGTTTTAAGATTCCCCCACACTATCCCTCATTCACCAATTTATTATGTAAAATGTTCCCACGAAGCTTCAATGATTTAAATCCATAATCCCTGAATGCAGCTTCGGCGACCTTGAATAACAGTAAAGTACAGCAAAAAAGTACAGGTGGTAGGTCTTGCTGAGTGCAGAGTCGAGCCTGAGAATGTTTTTAAAATAAAATATTTGTGTTTGTGTGTTTTATTACCTTTATACTTACTGACTTACTCGTCCATGCTAATTCTCGGGGACATGTTGAATATTGACCCGAATGTCAGATTAAAATTGCAACTTTGTGGGTCAATTGAAAAATCTGACAATCTTCGGATACCCTCCGTGTGCTGTTTGTTTTTCATTGAATGGATAGATAGGAAAAGGTAGAAAAACTTTCCTTCGTTTTCTCATCTGTGAAAAAAGCTGATAAAACTGACCAAACTCTGATGAATATCTGATGAAAATCACTAATGAAACACACAATTATACTCGAATATGAAAAAAAGGAATCTTAGGCCCTGTGCTGTGTCCACGTTGAGTATTTTTCCCTTGTGTATTTGGTGCAAATTTCTTTTTTTTCTGCACCAAATCTGCAGGAAATACGCAAGGGAAAAATAAGCAACGTGGCCACAGCACTTTTCAATTCTCATAGACTTTGCTGGCTTCCCAATGGACATGCAGATTTTGCTGCAGATTTCTGAAAATATGCGTGAAAATTACACAGCGTGGGCATTGGGCCTTAAGGCCCTGTCACAAGCAGCGATATCGCTAGCAAGCGTACCCGCCCACGTCGTTTGTGCGTCACGGGCAAATCCCTGCCCGTAGGGCACAATATCATTCAGAGCCGTCACACGGACTTACCTGCCTAGCGATGTCGCTGTGGCCGGCGAACCGCCTCTTTTCTAAGGGAGCAGTTTGTGCGGCATCACAGCGGCGTCACTAAGCGACCACCCAATAGAAGTGGAGGGGTGGAGATGAGCGGCCGTAAAATCACGCCCACCTCCTTCATTCCTCAATGTGGGCGGCCGCAGGTAAGCTGTTGTTCATCGTTCCCGGGCTGTCAGATGTAGTGATGTGTGCTGCCTCGGGAATGACGAACAACCTGCGTCCTCAACAAGCAACGATTTTTTGAAAATAAACGATGTGTCAACGATGGATGATTTGATTACTATTTTCCATCGTTAACACTCGTTGGTGTCACACGCAACGACGCCGCTGATGATGCCGGATGTGCGTCACGGAATCCGCGACTCCGGCGATATATCGTTAGATACGGCGCTGCGTGTGATGGGGCCTTTAGGGTTCACTCAAATCTGCATGTAAAATATAGTTCTGTTGTTGCTCCTGAAGTGTCTCGGAGTGAGATGCAAGTGACATGTGAGTGTCATGAAAGTCCTAGGTGAGGGTATTTTTCCCCCTCGCCTAGTCTCCGTGCAATATCCGCATGTCCTCCATGTGTCATCCGTGTGATGTCCGTGACATCCGTGTAACATCCATGTGATGTGCATTTTTAACATGGAATTTAACATACTGTCAAAAGCTAGAAAGATAAATGGATAGATAGATAGATAAATAGGTAGATGTGCAACACATATCATGTCCCACCCCGTTCATATTGTAAGCTTGCACCCTTTAGTGCCTTTCATGTGGCACTAAAGGGTGTTTAGCCTTGTTTTTAGACCTAAATTCAATAACTAATTTTTAAAAAAACAATATTTTTTTTTCTTTTCTCAATTACTGGATTACTAATAGGAGTGTCTGCTAGATGCCCACCCATTCCTAATACCAGACCTTGATGCAAGCTGGTAATTCACAGCTGGCATCAACTCCATTTATTACTCCATTTGACACTGCATCAGGGCACTAAGAAAAGCTAAGGCGAAGTGCCAGGTTTGGGGCATCTAATGGATGTGCCCCTTCTAGGGTGGCTGCGGCCTGCTATTTTTAGGCAGGGGAGGAAACAATAACCGTGGACATCTGCAGAAAGGGAATACCAGGCCACAACTGTCAGATTTATCTTGGCTGGTGATCCAATTTAGGGGAACCCAAGTTTTTTTTATTATTTATTTAATTTTAAATACATAATTTAAAGCAACAGCTTGGGGTGACCTCTGTTTTGGATTACCAGCCAAGGTAAAGGTGCCAGTTGTAGTCACGTGGCTACTAAAGTAAGGTAATGACCCCACATTTTTTTGGGGGGGAATTATATATTTTGTGCCTAAATACAAGACTAAACATCCTTTAGTGCCACATAAAAGGCATTAAAGGGTGTGAATTTACAATCTGGAGGGGGGTGGGACATTATATATGTGTGTCACATCTATCTATCCATCTCTCTCTCTCTCTCATATATATATATATATATATATATATATATATACAGTTAGGTCCAGAAATATTTGGACAGTGACACAAGTTTTGTTATTTTAGCTGTTTACAAAAACATGTTCAGAAATACAATTATATATATAATATGGGCTGAAAGTGCACACTCCCAGCTGCAATATGAGAGTTTTCACATCCAAATCGGAGAAAGGGTTTAGGAATCATAGCTCTGTAATGCATAGCCTCCTCTTTTTCAAAGGGACCAAAAGTAATTGGACAAGGGACTCTAAGGGCTGCAATTAACTCTGAAGGTGTCTCCCTCGTTAATCTGTAATCAATGAAGTAGTTAAAAGGTCTGGGGTTGATTACAGGTGTGTGGTTTTGCATTTGGAAGCTGTTGCTGTGACCAGACAACATGCGGTCTAAGGAACTCTCAATTGAGGTGAAGCAGAACATCCTGAGGCTGAAAAAAAAGAAAAAATCCATCAGAGAGATAGCAGACATGCTTGGAGTAGCAAAATCAACAGTCGAGTACATTCTGAGAAAAAAGGAATTGACTGGTGAGCTTGGGAACTCAAAAAGGCCTGGGCGTCCACGGATGACAACAGTGGTGGATGATCGCCGCATACTTTCTTTGGTGAAGAAGAACCCGTTCACAACATCAACTGAAGTCCAGAACACTCTCAGTGAAGTAGGTGTATCTGTCTCTAAGTCAACAGTAAAGAGAAGACTCCATGAAAGTAAATACAAAGGGTTCACATCTAGATGCAAACCATTCATCAATTCCAAAAATAGACAGGCCAGAGTTAAATTTGCTGAAAAACACCTCATGAAGCCAGCTCAGTTCTGGAAAAGTATTCTATGGACAGATGAGACAAAGATCAACCTGTACCAGAATGATGGGAAGAAAAAAGTTTGGAGAAGAAAGGGAACGGCACATGATCCAAGGCACACCACATCCTCTGTAAAACATGGTGGAGGCAACGTGATGGCATGGGCATGCATGGCTTTCAATGGCACTGGGTGACTTGTGTTTATTGATGACATAACAGCAGACAAGAGTAGCCGGATGAATTCTGAAGTGTAACGGGATATACTTTCAGCCCAGATTCAGCCAAATGCCGCAAAGTTGATCGGACGGCGCTTCATAGTACAGATGGACAATGACCCCAAGCATACAGCCAAAGCTACCCAGGAGTTCATGAGTGCAAAAAAGTGGAACATTCTGCAATGGCCAAGTCAATCACCAGATCTTAACCCAATTGAGCATGCATTTCACTTGCTCAAATCCATACTTAAGACGGAAAGACCCACAAACAAGCAAGACCTGAAGGCTGCGGCTGTAAAGGCCTGGCAAAGCATTAAGAAGGAGGAAACCCAGTGTTTGGTGATGTCCATGGGTTCCAGACTTAAGGCAGTGATTGCCTCCAAAGGATTCGCAACAAAATATTGAAAATAAAAATATTTTGTTTGGGTTTGGTTTATTTGTCCAATTACTTTTGACCTCCTAAAATGTGGAGTGTTTGTAAAGAAATGTGTACAATTCCTACAATTTCTATCAGATATTTTTGTTCAAACCTTCAAATTAAACGTTACAATCTGCACTTGAATTCGGTTGTAGAGGTTTCATTTCAAATCCAATGTGGTGGCATGCAGAGCCCAACTCGCGAAAATTGTGTCACTGTCCAAATATTTCTGGACCTAACTGTATATTTACCTATCCTTCTAGCTATCCAGCTATCTATTTTTTAGCTTTTGACAGTATGTCAATCTCCACGTTGAAAATGCACGTCCATATGCTGTCCATGTGTGATCCGTGTGCGGCGCATTTTTCTCACACCCATTGACATGTATTGCTGAGGTACGGAGCCATTCGCAGCATGTTTCAATTTTCCCCACACACAGTAGTTTGCAGAGTAAAAACTAGCGGATATGATCTATCCTATAGCTTAAAATTGGCACGAGTGCAATGCAGTTTTATCTCACATTGCACTCTCATATTTTATATGCAGATGTGACTGAACCTTTAGACTGGAGTCACAATATCGTATAGAATTTGATACGAGAGCATTGAATGCAATATGCTAATAACTCTGCTGTGAGAGTGAGCCAAGTGTCATTCTACTGTTCTCCTATTCTATTGCATGCAAGAATTGGATCACAGGTGGGGAGAAGAAGGAAATATGAATCTTTCCATGTTCTCCATTGCTTGTCTCCTCGTATATTGCACTGCACTCGGATATCACCTTTAAAGTTCGATGTTTCACATGCACCAATAGACTTCCTTGGTGCGAGTGATGCACCCACGGGGCCTGGGGGGTTTACTCGTCACCGGGCTAGTATAAAGTTGGAGGGGTTATTTACAGGGGAGTATAGTTTGTATTCGTGACACCACATGTGGTTTGCGGCTATTTTAGGAGCCGCCGCTGCCAAAGGGTTTCCTCTGAGGTAAACTGGTAGTGCAGCTAGGTTGGTATCGCTCTCCACAGGCAGAGCTCAGACCCACAGGGAGGTTGGGAGTAGTAGTTTACTCTATTAGAGGAGTGCAGGGCGTGGGAAAAATTGGACGACACCGAGGTTGCAGTTTAAGTTCTTTACTCACAGACATGTCGCCGCCATTGGGACGCCAGACTCCGCTGTTATGGGCTCCAGCCGATCACAGATAGTTCAGAGGTCAGAACTGGTGTTTCTTGATGTGATTTCTTCCTTCTTTTGCTGTGTTGTGTGAGTCCCTGCAACTTGAAGCTACACTGGGACCCAAATCCTTGGATAGGTTCCGTTCCTACCCCGTATGGCAGGCAGCACGAGTCCGTTACTGATGCCGCTCTTTTGTCACGACTCCTGGCTCTATATACTGCTGTGCCCAGGGCACTTTGTGTTGGCCAGAAGACTTGAAATCCTCTGCCTGGCGGATTCTGCTGGTGGGACCTGAAATGCCCACCAGCCTAGGGCTCCGCGCCCTGTAGTGTGCACTCGGTCCTGAGGGAGCTATGGTGTAGCTCTCCCCTCAGCAACCGTGTTCTCCCCACATCTCACTTGTTACATGTCTATCACTATCTAGTGTCAGTCTCTAACTGTCTGAGTGTGCGTGTGTCACCGCCCTCACCTATGTCAAGCTCCTCCCCCCTATTTCTGAACTCGTGAGTAGAGGGTCCATATACAATAGTGATGGCCACCGCCCAAATCTCTACCCTAGCCCAGTCCCAGTGAGAGGGCATCTAACGGTGTATTGTAGTTGTTTACCAGCAATGACCTACTCCGTACCCAGGATGAATACTGCACCTATAGTGAGATGCAGTACAGTGTGGTGACTGAAGCCCCAGGGGCACCACACGTTTGATCCGAGATACACTGTCAATCGCATCATCCTGTGATATTTTCCTTAAGGGGGCTTTACACGCTGCGACATCGGTAATGCGAACTTGTTGGGGTCACGGAATTGGTTACTCACATCCGGCCGCATTAGCGATGCCGTTGCGCGTGACACCCCTGAGCAATTTTGCATCGTCGCAAAAACGTGCAAAATCGCTCATCGGTGACATGGGGGTCCATTCTCAAAAATCGTTACTGCAGCAGTAACGAAGTTGTTCCTCGTTCCTGCGGCAGCACACATCGGTACATGTGACACCGCAGGAACGAGGAACCTCTCCTTACCTGCCTCCCGGCCGCTATGCGGAAGGAAGGAGGTGGGCAGGATGTTACGTCCCGCTCATCTCCGCCCCTCCGCTTCTATTGGGCGGCGGATCAGTGACGCAGCTGTGACGTCGCTGTGACGCTGAACGAACCGCCCCCTTAGAAAGGATGCGGTTCGTCAGTCACAGCGACGTCGCCGGGCAAGTAAGTAGTGTGACGGGTCTGGGCGATGTTTTGCGGCACGGGCAGCGATTTGCCTGTGTTGCACAACAGATGGGGGCGGGTACCCACGCTAGCGATATCGGTACCGATATCGCAGCGTTTAAAGCGGCCTTTAGTTCCTCAGTCCAATTACAGCTGAGGAAAAACTTGCAGATCTATCCTGTATCATTGAATAACATTGGTCCGAGTGCAATGCAAGATTTTCTCTCATTGCTGTGGCCGATTTAAACGCAAGTGTGAGAGGGACCTTTGTGTAATTTCTCTAATATTGTTTTAAATATGTTGTTTTGAACTTTAAACAAACCTTTTGGAAATATTTTACCTCATTTTGTTAAGGAAAATACAATAAAATATATTACTTAAAAAAAGTTTATTACTTATATGACAAAATCATGTGTGACTAGGAAACTATTTCATTAAAAAAAAGTCTTTGTAATCGAAGTCCGCTCAAAGGGTTCTGTTTAGTTTTAATCTAATAAACCTTGAAACTGTTCTGCTGTGCTGTGTTTGATTTTACTCATAATCATAAGCAAATTGCTTTATGTAACTCTATTTTCTATTACCTAGGAGATGAACATTTGAAGAAAAAAAGCAGCATGGTGTAAACTGTACGTGTACAAAAATATAGTGATAATTCTATCCATTCAATCCCATCAATAGATTTTATATTAAATTGTAATCAAACGGAGTAATGTATGATAAAAATAATTTCCTATACAAATGTATAAAGTAAGTAACTATTCAGAAACAAGATCATTTCATTCATTACCTAGAATACAAAACTCCTACAATTTAAAATAGAGGGTTTTTTTTATCTACTTATTTTATAACCGAACCATCCGACATTAAAAATAAGAATATTTACATAAAGGGGTTGTCTGAAAAAAAGATGTGTTATTTAGTATAACAGCTCCACTTTTGTTCATAGGTTGTTCCTAGTATTGAAGCTCCTAATGGGAGTGAGCAGCAATATCAGGCATAACCAACTGAAAAGAGTAGACGTGTTTTTTGGGGGTGAGGGGTATTAGACAAGCATGATTTTTGGATAGAAAAATGGTGTAAACTGTATGCACTCATTAAACAGGCTAGACACATTTTCTAAAAAGAAATCTATGACAAATACTTAAATTGATTTACCCATAAGCAAAGTTTAATTTTAATGTTCAATTACATCAATAGATCTTGGAATAATAAGAAGTTCCACAATTTAATGTATTTAAAAAAAAATGTTCCTGTGCTGAGATAATATATACATTGGAGATCAAAATTAGAGAACAACACACAATTTCCTAAAGGTCATTGTGCAGTTCTGTGTGATTATATCCTAACATAAGTAAACTAGCAGAATTTTAAGCTTAATTCATAAATTTAATTTATTGTAAAGCACATAATAAAAATGTAAATGAAATAAATGTAAAAGAACACTGATCAAAATTAGAGAACACTTTCAGATATCTGCAAGATATTGGTGTTAATCTGGTACCTGATACTAATTTCCTTAACCCCTTAACGACCGTGGGCCGTAAAATTACGTCCTTCCGGTTATAATGTTACTGCCCGCGGTCTGCCGGCAGCATCATGTTGCGATCGGCACACATCTCAGCTGATTTTCACAGCTGAGATGTGTGCCTGCTAGGCACGAGCAGAATCGTTATCTGATCGTGCCGTTTAACCCCTTATATGGCGCTGTCAATATGTGACAGCGCCATTATAAGCGCAATCGCGGTAAACATTTACTTACCGCCCGATACCGGAAGTCACGTGACGCGATCACGAGACTTCCGATAGTTGTCATGGTAGCACAGGGTCATGTGATGACTCCTGTACTACACCTGACTTGCTTTCACTTTCGCTGTGCCAGCGGCACAGCAAAAGAGAAAGAGAGCGTATCTGCTGTTTACAGCCTTGTAGCTGTGATCAGCAGATACTGCAGAGCAATCGGAATGCTGATCGCAATAGCCCCCTAGGGGGACTAGTAAAATAAAAAAAAAAAAGTAAAAAAAAAAAGTTTTAAAAAATTAAAAAAAAACAAAAAAACCTAAAAGTTCAAATCACCCCCCATTCGCCCCATTAAAATTTAAAGGGTTAAAAAAATAAAAAATATACACACATTTGGTATCACCGCGTTCAGAAACGCCCGATCTATCAAAATATAAAATCAATTAATCTGATCAGTATACGGCGTAGCAGCAAAAAAATTCCAAACGCCAAAACGATGTTTTTTGTCACTACACCTTTTGCGCAAAATGCAATAAGAGGAGATTAAAACGTAGCATCTGCGCAAAAATCATACCGTTAAAAACGTCAGCTCGAGACGCAAAACATAAGCCATCATTGAGCCATAGATCCCGAAAAATGAGAACGCTACAGGTCACGGAATATGGCGTAAAACGTGCGCCACTTTTTTCGGACAAACTTCCGATTTTTTTAACCCCTTATATAAAAGTAAACCTATACATGTTTGGTGTCTACGAACTCGCACTGACCTGAGGCATCACACCTACACATCAGTTTTACCATATAGTGAACACAGTGAATAAAATATCTCAAAAACCATAGTGCTATCGCACTTTTTTTGCAATTTTTCTGCATTTGGAATTTTTTTGCCGTTTTCTAGTACACTCTATGGTAAAACTGATGGTTTCATTTAAAAGTACAGCTCATTCCACAAAAAATGAGGCCTCACATGACCATATTGACTGAAAAATAAAAAAGTTACATCTCTCAGAAAAAGAATGGCGAAAAAAAAAAACGGAAAGCGAAAAATCGGCCGGTCGTGAAGGGGTTAATTATGTGGCAAATCCTGTTTAACTTCCCTGTTTGCACTAACTTTGCAAAAATGTGTGCCATTCCGAAGGGACCGAAACATTCTGGCCACAGGTTGCCCAGATGAAGACCAAAGGGGTGACTCTATCAGCCATAGCAAGAGAAGTTGGTGGTTCCAAGTCTGTGATTTCAAGAATATTGCATCTTTACAACATCACAAACTCTTTCAAGTCCCCCAAGAAGGCTGGTCACCCTCGAAAGACAAATCCAAGACAAGACAGGATAATGCAGAGAATCTCCATGGCTAATCGTTTCAACACTGCAAGTGGAATTGCTCACCAGTTCAGCACTGAAGAAGGTAAAGATCTGTCTCGTCATACAGTGTCACAACGTTTAAGAGCTTTTGGACTGTAAGCTCACTTTGCAGTGACCTAACCTCTCATTAGGAGAAAGAATCAAAAGGAACCTGTTGTGTCATTAGAGGAGAAGTGGTCCACAGTTTATTTCAGTGATGAAAGCAAGTTTAATTTATTTGGGTCTGATGGGAAACATTATGTTTGTTGAGAAACCGGGGAAAGACTGAACCCAAAAGTGTGTTTAGAAGTCAGTGAAAGGTGGTGGAGGAAGTGTCATGGTTAGGGGAATGATTTCTGCAGCAGGAGTTAGACCTCTAATACAGCTAGATGTCAGAGTGAATTGTGAAGTGTGTATCAGAACCTTCTTCAACAACACATGGTTTCTTACTTTCGTTCATCACTCAATCAGCCAGCATTTTTCATGCAGGACAAGGCCCCCTGTCACACAGCAAAACGAGAATAGCAGTTCCTTGATCAAGAAAACATTGAAACGATGAAATGACCAGCCCGAAGTCCTGATCTAAACTCATTAGAAAACCTCTGGCAAATCCTTGGTGACAAAGTTATGGCCAAGAAACCCACAACAGTCAAAGAACTGTGGAAGAGGAGTGAACCAAAATCACTCCAGAGCAGTGTGAGAAACTAGTGATGTCCTGTTGCCGCAGATGTGCTGAAGTCATTCAACGTGCAGTCATTCATTGCAAACAGTTCCTTCTGATTGTTGACTATTGTTATCTTCAGAAAATTTAGTTATAATCTTTCGCTGTGCTACAGTCATTGTTGTTCTCTAATTACAGCTGTGTTCAGAATAATAGCAGTGTATACAAAAACATTAGAATTAAGCTCAAAATCTTTATAATAGATTTTATTTCAATGCATTTTGAAACATTGCACACTGTTTTCTAAATCAAAACATGCAGAGAAATTTATATAATTTTAACTACTTTACAGAAAATACCAAAAAATGAACATTGGACTGTTCAAAATAATAGCAGTGTCTGCATTTGTCTTTACATACTCAAAATCTGTCCTCTTTTTATTTTGGATTAAACATTCCTGTGAATCACTAAGGTAATATTTAGTTGTATAACCACAGTTTTTTTAGAACTGCTTTACATCTATGTTGCATAAAGTCAACCAACTTCTGGCACCGGCCAATTCTTATTCCAGCTCAGGATGCTTTGACTACATCCCACAAATTATTTGCATTTGTTCGCTTTGCCTCAGAAATGGCATTTTTTAAGTAACCCCACAGGTGTTTTATTGGATTATGGTCCAAGGATTAAGCTGGCCCCTCCATAACCTCAATTTTGTTGAACTGGAACC
Source organism: Anomaloglossus baeobatrachus (assembly GCF_048569485.1). Taxonomy (NCBI): domain Eukaryota; kingdom Metazoa; phylum Chordata; class Amphibia; order Anura; family Aromobatidae; genus Anomaloglossus; species Anomaloglossus baeobatrachus. The sequence continues at coordinate 592,255,106 of NC_134353.1, read as the reverse complement.
AAGATATTGCTCATTTACTGGTGTGTTTAGGGTCATTGTCTTGTTGAAACACCCATTTCAGGTGCATTTTTTCTTCAGCGTAAGGCAACATGATGACCTCTTCAAGAATTTTGATATATACAAACTGGTCCATGATCCCTCGTATGCGGTAAATAAGCCCAGCACCATAGTTAGAGAAACATGCCTATATCATGATGCTTGCACTACCATGCTCATGGTCTTCAGAGTGTACTGTGGCTTGAATGCAGAGTTTAGGGGTCGTCTGAAGAACTGTCTGTTGCGCCTGGACACAAAAAGAACAATTTTGCTTTCATCAGTCCACATAATGTTTCTCCATTTCTCTTTAGTCCAATTGAAGTGCTCTTTGGCAAATTGTATCCACTTCAGTACATGTCTTTTTTTGAACAGTGGGACTTTGTGGGGACTTCTTGCTAATTGATGAGCTCTTCTTGCTAATTGATGAGCTCTTCTTGCTAATTGATGAGCTCTTCTTGCTAATTGATTAGCTTCACACAGGTGACTTCTAACTGTCACAGTACTTACAGGTAACTTGAGACTGTCTTTGATCCTCCTGGAGATGATCATTGGCTGAGCCTTTGCCATTCTTCCATCCATGGTCGTCTTCCATTTTCTTCCACATCTCTCTGTTTTTGCCTTGCATTTTAAAGCACTGGAGAACATTTTAGCTGAACAGCCGAACATTGTCTGCACTTCTTTATAAGTTTCACCCTCTCCAATCAACTTTTCAATCAAAGTACGCTGTCCTTCTGAACAATGACTCAAATGACCCATAGTTTTCAAGCTTTCAAGTAGAAATGCATGTACAACATGTGCTGTCTTCACCCATAAGGGCTACCTGATTCCCACCTGTTTCTTCACAGTATGATTAACCTCACTCATGTAACTCCACAGTGCTATTATTTTGAGCACCCCCTTTTTAATTAATTATTCAAATGAACAGATTCAAAAATCTGCAGACCATGGATGTCAAGTCTGGGGGTTTTCTAAGAACCTACTGCACCAACTGGTAAATTGATTGACATATGGTAATGTAAGATGGTGATCGAGTTCCAACTCCTGAAGACACCAAATATGTTATTTTTATTTATATATATATATATATATATATATATATATATATATATACTAGAAGGTGGCCCGATTCTACGCATCGGGTATTCTAGAATTTATGTATTGTGTAGTTCATGTATGATTTTTGTTATATATATATATATATATATATATATATATATATATATAGATGTTGTTGTGTGTAGTTACCAAGTGTTTGTGTAGGGCGCTGTACATGTTCTGGGTGTGGCGGGGGGTGAGAGCGGTGTTGTATGTGTGTTGCGTGTGTTGCGTTGTTTGTGGAGCGCTGTGTGTCTGTAGCGTTGTGTGTGTGTGTGTGTGTTGTGCGGTTTGTGTGTGTGTGGTGTGTTTTGGGGGGAGGTATGTTTTGAGCAATGTGTGTGTTGTGCGGTATGTGCGTATATTTGTGTGTGCTGCGGTGTTTGTGTGTTGGGTGTTGTGTGTGTGCAGCGTTGTGTGTGTGTGTGGGTGTCTGTGTAGGGCGTTGTTTGTGGTTCCTATGCTGCGCATTCCCAAACGTGCTCCATCTCCCATGCTGCGCACTCCCAAACGTGGTCCATCCGCCATGCTGCGCACTCCCAAACGTGCTCCATCCGCCATACTGCGCACTCCCCATCGTGCTGCATCCCCCATGCTGCGCACTCCCAAACGTGCTCCATCCGCCATGCTGCGCACTCCCCATCGTGCTCTATCCGCCATGCTGCACACTCCCAAACGTGCTCCATCCGCCATGCTGCGCACTCCCAAACGTGCTCCATCCGCCATGCTGCGCACCCCCCATCATGCTCCATCCGCCATGCTGCGCACTCCCAAACGTGCTCCACCCGCCATGCTGCGCACTCCCAAACGTGCTCCATCCGCCATGCTGCGCACTCCCAAACGTGCTCCATCCGCCATGCTGCGCACTCCCAAACGTGGTCCATCCGTCATGCTGCACACTCCCAAACGTGCTCCATCCGCCATGCTGCGCACTCCCAAACGTGCTCCATCCGCCATACTGCGCACTCCCAAACGTGCTCCATCCGCCATACTGCGCACTCCCCATCGTGCACCATCCGGCATGCTGCGCACTCCCAAACGTGCTCCATCCGCCATGCTGTGCACTCCCAAACGTGCTCCATCCGTCATGCTGCGCACTCCCAAACGTGCTCCATCCGCCATGCTGCGCACTCCCAAACGTGGTCCATCCGCCATGCTGCGCACTCCCAAACGTGGTCCATCCGCCATGCTGCGCACTCCCAAACGTGGTCTATCCGCTATGCTGCGCACTCCCAAACGTGGTCCATTCGCCATGCTGCGCACTCCCAAACGTGCTCCATCCGCCATGCTGCGCACTCCCAAACGTGCTCCATCCGCCATGCTGCGCACTCCCAAACGTGCTCCATCCGCCATGCTGCTCACTCCCAAACGTGGTCCATCCGCCATGCTGCGCACTGCAAAACGTGCTCCATCCTCCATGCTGCGCACTTTCAAACGTGGTCCATCCGCCATGCTGCGCACTCCCAAACGTGCTCCATCCCCCATGCTGCGCACTCCCCATCGTGCTCCATCCCCCATGCTGCGCACCCCCCATCGTGCTCCATTCCCCATGCTGCACCAGCATCAGCCTCTCTGCCCGCAGCATCAGCCTCTCTGCCCGCAGCATCAGCCTCTCTGCACACAGCATCAGCCTCTCTCCTCCCAGCATCAGCCTCTCTCCTCACAGCATCAGCCTTTTCTGTCCCTAGCATCAGCCTCTCTCCTCCCAGCCTACCCCAGCCTCAGCCTCCCTCAGCATCAGCCTCTCTTCTCTCAGCCTTCCCCTCCCAGCCTTCCCCAGGATCAGCCTCTCTCCTCCCAGCATCAGCCTCTCTCCTCCCAGCATCAGCCTCTCCTCTCTGTCCCTAGCATCAGCCTCTCTCCTCCCAGCCTTCCCCAGCATCAGCCTCTCTCCTCCCAGCCTTCCCCAGCATCAGCCTCTCTCCTCCCAGCCTCCCCCAGCATCAGCCTCCCCCAGCATCAGCCTCTCTCTTTCTAGCCTCCCCCAGCATCAGCCTCTCTCCTTCCAGCCTCCTCCAGCATCAGCCTCCCTCTCCCAGCCTTCCCCAGGATCAGCCTCTCTCCTCCCAGCCTCCGTCTTCCCAGCCTCCCCCAGCATCAGCCTCCCCCAGCATCAGCCTCTTTCCTTCTAGCCTCCCTCAGCATCACCCTCTCTCCTTCCAGCCTCCCCCAGCATCAGCCTCCCTCTCCCAGCCTTCCCCAGGATCAGCCTCTCTTTTCCCAGCCTCCATCCTCCCAGCCTTCCCCAGCATCAGCTTTCCTGTCCCAGCCTCCCTCAGCATCAGCCTTCCCCAGCATCAGCCTCTTTCCTCCCAGCCTCAGCCTCTCTCCTTCCAGCCTTCCCCAGCATCAGCCTCTCTCCTCCCAGCCTCAGCCTCTCTCCTTCCAGCCTCCCTCAGCATCAGCCTCCCCTTCCCAGCCTTCCCCAGGATCAGCCTCTCTCCTCCCAGCCTCCTTCAGCATCAGCCTTCCCCTCCCAGTCTCCCCTAGCATCAGCCTCCCCCTCCCAGCCTTCCCCAAGATCAGCCTCTCTGCTCCCAGCCTCCTCCAGCACGCCGTGCTCCTCTGCCGACACTCACACACACCCGATCGCATACACTCACCCACACAACCGATCGCATACACTCACCCACACAACCGATCGCATACACTCACCCACACAACCAATCGCATACACTCACCCACACAACCGATCGCATACACTCACCCACACCCAATCGCATACACTCACACACACCCGATCGCATACACTCACACACACCCGATCGCATACACTCACACACGCAGACACTGACGAAATAGCACATACGCGCTGATACTCACAACATCCGGAGATATCACATGCTTCTGGCCATGTGATCCTCCGTCAGGTCCTGGAAGCTCACAACACAGTATCGCCGCCGAGAAGCAAGCGATATCCCAGGATGTTGTGAGTATGTGGATGCGATGTGATGTGTGTGTGAGGGTGAGTGTGATCTGATTTGTGTGTATGTGTGTGTGTGTGCGTGTGTGTGTATGTTCCGCAGCTGCAGGACCTTGATGTGTGGATGCGATGTGATGTGTGTGTGAGGTGTGTGTGAGAGTGAGTGTGAGCCGGTGTACACTGGTAACTATGATACACATCGGGTAACTAAGGGACCTTAGTTACCCGATGTGTATAATGGTTACCAGCTTTCACGGCCTCCATCAAGATCCCAGCATCGCAAGGTTATGTCTGGCGCTGCTGGGATCCTGACGGAGCCGGTGTAGAAGCAAGCGATATCCCAGGATGTTGTGATGTGTGAGGTATGTGTGAGGTGTGTGTGAAAGTGAGTGTGAGAGTGAGTGTGATCTGATGTGTGTGTGTACTCACCTGGGAATCGGAGCTCCGTGTCAGTTGGGCCAGAGCGAGCGTGCATTGCGTGAGGGGGGCGGGGCCTGCAGAGAGCCGGGGCGAGAGGCCAATCCGTGTGGGGGGGCGGGGCCATGGCGAGCCCAGCGGCCAATCAGCTTTGTGTCACCGTAAGGACACAATTTCGGAGCATGACAGACAGACAGACAGACAGACAGACAGACAGACAGAATAAGGCAATTATATATATAGATATATATATGATAACCTTCTCACACACACATATATATATATATATATATATATATATAAATATATATATAAATATGTGTACTGTATATATATTTATAAAGAACATATATAAGGTGTAATGTTGTGTAGTATATAATGTAGGATGCTTGGGATGCTATTATTAGTGTTATAGGTTTTCAGGTGAAAAGTTAAATCTGCCCGGTGACAGACAGTTGACAGTTGGGATTCTAGGATTAGCCATTAGGGGAGGAGCTAGTGCTGAGGGAGAGAAACAGTTGCTGTAGGAACGTCAGTTAGGGCCCAGACTGTGGCAGGAACAGAGCTGAGGTCTGAGGAGCAGTAGAGCCGCATGCTATGGGTGAACTGTGGGAGGAGAGGAAACCAAGAGCCACAAGAGTGAGATTCTGAGCAGAGAAAAGAGCCATCTACAATACAGAGTGACTGGAGTAGAGTCTGAATCCACTGAGTGAGTGAGTGACCGAGAGACTGATCCCTAAGGATGACGCTCAGCAGTACGGCCCTTAATGGCTTATAGCTCAAGATGGGACGGGCCTAGAAGAAATAGTGTGTGAGTCGAATAGATATTCCTGGGTGGCAGATCCAGAAGAGTCAAGAGGCGTTAGCCTTGTCCAGCCATATTGGCACAATCTCTACGGGAGACAAATATGACGCAAAGCTGCAGAGAGGACGGAGCGACTCTAGAGGACTGTGATGTCAGGTGGAGCTGGGTGATGGTGAATTGCTCAGACCTATGTGGAAGTGTAAAGACATATGAGAATGAACACGCTGCAGGAATATGTCTGGAGTTATTCTTTAATGCATATGAAATGTCCAAGAACCAATGTGCTCACCTTCGTGTGTATAGTGGTATCATCGGTCATCTACTCAGTAAAGACTTTGTGTTTATAAAGAAGTTGTGGTTTCCTATCTGGAACTGTGTACCATCTAGTCCTGGCTGGCCAAAGCCATCGACAACATGCGGCCACAAAGGTGTATCGCTAATATAGTGCACCACACACCCAGCCAGGACCCCCATTTTCTACTAGCATGCCGGAGGTGCGGCAGACTACCTTGCCCACGACTATCGCCCTGCACCACGTTACAGTAATATCATTTATACCAAAAACAGTGAATAATCAGGTTAGTCATATAGGACTGCTATTATTTTGAACACTAGTGTACAGTGTAATGCAGTAAGGCACCAAATCCTCCAAAGTACTTGTACATATTTTTGCTTTAATGAATTAATAGATAACAGGGACTATTGCAAGTATAAGATTGTATTCAACTCAATGTATTGCTTTGAAATGGAGCTGTAGTTTGAGTTAAACTCATGCAGAGTGATAAAAAGTATACGATCGACCAATAAAAGCTAACCTGTCTGACACAAGGTCAAGGTAAGTTTCAGGTCATCAACTTATCTCCCCATGAGCTGACATAAATGTAAAACTCCCCACTTTTGAAGAGATTTCTTTTGAACCCATTATCTGCTTTTCTATTTAAGTGGATAATAATGTTCTGTATTTATTTATAAGTAGGCTAACACTGATATTTAAAAAAAAAATCATGACTGAAAAAGGTCTCAGGAACTGATAAATATGACATAATGGAGTTTAATACACTGGTAGAAACCAGCAGGTGAAGGCCCTTTACTAGCTTACACAATACTCACAAGAGTATTAAAATATTAGTACCTGTGGTCACTAATTTATTATTAATTTATTTATCTCTGGAATACAATGACTTTTGCTTCAGCATCCTGGTAAAGAATGAGTGCTAAACCTCATTTAGCCATCCATGTCGTTCAGATGATTTATATGTGTGTTTTTCACGGATACACCACTTATCCATTATAATCTATGGGGCTATTCACATGTCTGTGAAAGATTCATGAAGACGTCTGCTTTTTTCCATCCATTTGCTTTATGTGTTTAATCCCTTCACCACACAGCATGTTTTCACCTTTAAGACCAAGCCAATATTTTCAATTCTGACCAGTGTCATTTTATGAGTTAATAACTCAGAAACACTTAGGCGGGCTTTGCACACTATGACATCGCAGGTGCGATGTCGGTGGGGTCAAATTGAAAGTGACGCACATCCGGCATCGCATGCGACATCGTAGTGTGTAAAGCGTAGATGATACGATTAACGAGCGCAAAAGCGTCGTTATCGTATCATTGGTGCAGCGCCGGCGTAATCCATAATTATGCTGACGCAACGGTCCGATGTTGTTCCTCGCTCCTGTGGCAGCACACATCGCTGTGTGTGAAGTCGCAGGAGCGAGGAACATCTCCTACCGGTGTCACCGCGGCTTCCGTAGGATATGCAGAAGGAAGGAGGTGGGCGGGATGTTTACATTCTGCTCATCTCCGCCCCTCCGCTCCGATTGGCCGGCTGCCGTGTGATGTCGCAGTGACGCCGTCACGACCCGCCCCCTTAACAAGGAGGCGGGTCGCCGGCCAGAGCGACGGTCGCAGGGCAGGTGAGTGCATGTGAAGCTGGCGTAGTGATAATTTTCGCTACGCCAGCTATCACAAGATATCGTACCTGCGACGGGGGCGGGGACTATCGCGTGCGACATCGCAGCATCGGCCTGCGATGTCGCAACGTGCAAAGCCCGCCTTACACGAATCTCAGTGATTCTGGCAATTTTTTTGTGACATATTGTATTTCATCATAGTCATAAATTTAGGATGATATTTTTTGCGTTTATTTGAAAAAGTATTGGAAATTTGGCAAAAATTTTGAAAATTTTGCAATTTTCCAAATTTTAATTTGTATATGCCCTTAAAAATCAGACAGTTACGTAATACAAAGGGATTCGTAAATAAAATGTATTACCTGTTTACTTCTTTTTTTGTTAGGAAGTTACAAAGGTTAAAAGTTTATCAGTAATTTCTCATTTTTCCAACAAAATATACAAACCATTTTTTTTAGAGACCACATCACATTTGAAGTGACTTTAAGAGGGGCCTGTATGACAGGAAATACCCCAAATTGGCACGATTCTAAAAAATGCACCCCTCAAACTGCTCAAACTTTATTCAAGAAGTTTATTATCCCTTTAAGTGTTTCACAGGATATAAAACACTGTGGAAGGAAAAAATTAAAAATTTCGATTTTCCCACAAAAATGTTAATTTAGCCCCAAATTTTGCATTTTTACAAGGCTAACAAAAGAAAATGCACCATACAATTTGAAATCTCATCTGAGTATGCTTATTCCCCATAAATGGTGGAGAACTACTATGTGAGCTCACGACAGTGTTTGGTAACGAAGGAGTTTGAACTTAGAGAGCAAATTTGGCTGGAGTCGATAACGGATGGCATGTTGGATTTGCAGAGCCCGGATTGCAATATAGATCAAAACATAGCAAAAAGTCAATGGTATTAATGGGCCAAAAATCAAAGAAGCAAATGCATAAACTGGATGCAGCAGTCTTTCTTAATAAAGGATGTAACACAGGTGCGAAATACTAATGAAACAGCCACTCTCAACCTACCAGTTCATGGAAAGGGTGATTGTCCAGTATTAAAATTGCACAAAGATAAAGCTTGCAAGAGGGTACAAGTCACACCCATGTGAAGCACAATGCCTAGTCAACAGCCTATTACATGGCTATACTAGTTGATTAGTTAGGCTGCCCCACATCTTCTCAGTGCAACACAGAGGTACAAGTTATGTTTTTTAGAGCCTATGTTGTGCCTAAACAGTAAAAAACCCCACAAGTGACCCTATTTTGGAAACTAGACACCTCATGAAATTTACCCACATATGTGGTGAGCTTCTTGAACTCTTAGGTGTTTTAAAGAATTTTATAATGTTGAGCCGTGAAAATGAAAAAATACATTTTTGCAACAAAAATGTTATTTTAACCCCTAATCTTTCAGTTTCGCAAGGGCAACAGGAAAAAATGTACGATAATACCCCATATATAGTGTAAACTACTGTTTGGGGGCATGGCAGGGCTCAGAAAGAATGGAGCACTCTTTGACTTTTTGAATGCAGAATTGGCTGGATGCTATATCATGTTTGGCGAGCCCCTGATGGAACCCCCCCACTAGACCATCACAGAATCAGGTTGTGTGGTGAGCATGTTGAATCCACAGGTACTTCACAAAAATCTATAACGTTGAGCCATGAAAGCTAAAAAATATTTTTTTGGCACAAAAATTTTGCTTTAATCCCAAATATTTCATTTTTACAAGGCTATCAGGATAAAATGGACTACAAAATTTATTGCACAATTTCTCTTGAGTTTGGCAATACTCCAGATGGTCAAATACTACTTTTGAATGACAGAACAAAGTGAAGAAGGGAAAGGAGCACCAAATTTGAATTCATATTCTGATGCAATGGTTTGCAGATGCCATATTATATTATCAGAGCACCTAAGGTTCCAGACTAGCAAACATTCCCCACAAATGACCCCATTTTACAAAGCATACCCCACAATTAATTCATGCATGGGTGTAGTGAGCATATTGACACAATAGGTGTGTCACAAAATTTTATACTATTGTGTAGTGTTGAATTTGTCTCTGGAAAGATCCATTGTGTCAAGTGCAGTGGAAGTTGCAGAATTAAAAATTATAAGTAAGCCCTTGTAATGCGCCCAGCTTGTGTTTCAGGAGACACACACCCCATAAATAAAGTGTGCTTCCTCACAACAATCCATGTTGTGCTGTTTTTTGGGGGAGGGAGTGACAGTGCTTCTCCAGAGCCTTTGTGCTACCAGTAATATGGAATCCCCTTATACTTCCTTTGACAGATGAAACAACTAATTAGGGACTTGTTTTTTGTGGGTTTAGTTGAATACTATAAGTGGTAATTTGGAGTACAGAACATTTTGGGTCAGTTCACATTTATCTTGTCTCTATGCTGAGCACTTACATTAGGGTTTCTATATACATCTCCGAAATACGTGATTCACAAGAAACACTCAATGGATCAATTTACCAAAATAAGACAGCAGAGATACTCCAGAATCTATTTGACCTCTGTTCAGCAGTGTCCTTGTTTTCAAAGGTGTACAAATCTGTGGACCGCACTTTTGTGCATGCCTAAAAAGACGTCCTTTAAAGATGGACACTGCCGGACCACAGGCCAGAAGGGAGTTCAAAGCGACTCTATCTACCTCTTAACAGTGAATTTTACATTGGGAATTTTGTTCAAATCACATTTTTCGGAGGTTTACATGTAATACCTGATGTAAGCGCTCATCACAGAGCGCAGGATAAATGTGATCCACGCTTCACTGCAATGTTTGGGAGGCAAAATGAGCAAATCAACATCAAATGAAGAATTGGCTTTATTACTATTTGCAGTATAAGGTGGATTTATTCCTCAGGTCAGTAGAATTACAGGGATATCAGATTTGTATAGATTTTTTTTAGGTTTTGCTACTATTACTCTTAAAAATGTTTTTTGTTTTACAAGTAAAGGTTTTTGCATCAGGGAGTTTTGAATCCTATAGCTTTTTTTTTCTGCTGACAGAGTAATGTGAGGGTTTGTTTTTTGCGTGATGATTTAGCGTTTTTATTGGGACACACAAGAGTTTTCTGATTACTTTTTACTCTGCTTTTTAAGAAGCAGAATCAAGAAGAAAGAGCAATCCAGGAATTGTTTTTTTGTTTGTTTGTTTTTACACTGTTCACTGTCTTTAGACAGCTTTATTTTTCTGGTCAGTATGATTACCATTATGCCACATTTATATATTTTTAGGTCTTGGCACTAAAACTATTTTTATAGAAAAAAAAAATTGTATTGTATTCTGAGAACTATAGCTTTTTAGTTTTTTGACTGACGCAGCTGAATGGCAGCTTGTTTTTTTGCGGGACAAGATGGTGTTTTAAGCAATTCCATTTTTATTTATATGTGCTTTTTTATTGCATGTTATTCCCTTTTTCAGCTGTATATTAAAAATAATAGGTAGGTTGAGATGATGACCTTTGGTCATGATTGCAATGATTGGGCTCTCACAATGAAGTTATGAGGCACTAATTGGACAGGAGAAGGAGCACACTCCCGCTCCCAGCCCTCTAAATGTTGAGATTGATATCTATTGCATTAAAACAGAGTTAGGCTTTGTGCGCACGTTGTGTTTTTTCCTGCGTTTCCGCAGCTTTTCTAGCTGCAGCGTTTTCATGCCAAATTGCATGCATTTTGATTTCCAGGCATAGTCTATGGAAATTAGGGCTTTTTTGTGCGCACAATGCTTTAAAAACGCAGTGTTTTAGGTACGTAAAATTTGTCAAAATCTCGGCGTTTGAAGAAGCAGCATGTCAATTGTTTTTGCCATTTTGGCAGCGTTCTACACCTATTGAAATCAATGAGTTGTAGAAAAATACTGCCAAAATGTTAAGCAGTGTGTTTGCATTGCATTTTTGTTGCGATCCGCATGTTTATTAAACATAACAAAGGCAGGTCTTCCGTCTTTCTCTCTCTGTCGGTCGGTCTGTCAGTCGGTCTGTTGGTTGGTCTCTCTCTCTATGTCTCTATCTCTTTCTCTGTCCATGTTGGTCTCTTCCTCCCACCCCCTCTCTCATACTCACTGATCCGCGATCACCGGCGCGGCGCTACACGGCGTTCACACTGTGGTGGCTTTTTCTCTTTTGAAAATGCCGGCTGCTCATTAATCCATCGAGTATTCCCTGCTTCCCCCGTCCACCAGCGCCTATGATTGGTTGCAGTCAGACACGTCCCCACGCTGAGTGACAGCTGTCTCACTGCAACCAATCATAACCACCAATGGGCGTGTCTATATCAAGCAGTTAAAAAAAAAAAAGAAATAATTGAAAATTAAATGACATGCGGTCCCCTCAATTTGGATACCAGCCAGGATAAAGCCACACGGCTGAAGGCTGGTATTCTCAGGATGGGGAGCTCCACGTTATGGGGAGCCTCCCTAGCTTAACAATATCAGCTAGCATCCGCCCGGAGTTGCCGCATCCATTAGATGCGACAGTCCCGGGACTTTACCCGGCTCATCCCAAATTGCCCTGGTGCGGTGACAATTGGGGTAATAAGGAGTTAATGACCGGGATGGAGATTTATCTCCCATCTGACATGTTTGTTCATGCCAGATGGGAGATAAAACATTTTTTACCGGTGCTGTCATTTACTGTAACATGATCATCGGTATACGGTGTGGGCGCTATTCACTTATTTCTGCCTGCTGTTTATAAACGGCAGATCAGAATAAGGCTACATTCACACGACCGATCCATTTTTGCGGTCCGCAAAAAACGTTCCGTTTTTTTCACGGGTGCATCCGTGTTTTATCCGTTTCCGTTCCGTAGACGGTCCGTATGTCATCTGTTTGTCATCCATGTTATTTCCGATTTTTTGGCGTACTGCAAAAAAACTGAAGGAGGGAAAATACATAATTTTACCCAGGATCCATAGCTTCAACCTACATGAGTCGGTCACATGTTCACTCCAGTGCCATTTTCTACTGCTTTTCACAGTGTAGAGCACTCTGGTGATTTTCCTGTGCTTGTACACTTCATATCAGTCTTTTCTGTCATTATAATGGCAGAAAGACACATAATGTCCCACTCTCCTGCATTTTGTAATTTGCACCCTTTGGTGCCTTTCATGTGGCACTAAGGGGTGCTTAGCCTTGTATTTACCAAAAAAAAATAAATAAATTAAAAAAAAAAATGACGTGGGGTTTTCCTTATTTTGGATAGCTAGCTAGGGTAAAGCAGACGGCTGCAGCCTGCAGACCACAGCTGGCAGCTTCACCTTGGCTGGTAATCCAAAACTGAGGGCACCCCACTCTGTTATTTTAAATTAAATAAATAATTAAGAAAAAAAAACACGTGGGGGTCCCCCCAAAATTGGATCACCAGCCAAGGTAAAGCAGACAGCTGGGGTCTGATATTCTCAGACTAGGGAGGTCCATGGTTAGTGGATTCTCCCCAGCCTTAAAATAGCAGGCCGCAGCCGCCCCAGAAGTGGCGCATCCATTAGATGCGCCAAGCCTGGTGCTTCGCCTCAGCTCATCCTGTGCCCTGGTGCGGTGGCAAACGGGGTAATATATGGGGTTAATACCAGATGTGTAATGTCACCCGGCATCAAGCCCTGGGGTTTGTGATGTCAGGTGTCTATCAGATACCCGACATCACCAACTTAGTCAGTAATAAAAAAAAAAAGACGACAAACACATTTTTATTTGAAAAAACACTCAACACATTCCCTCTTTCACCAATTTATTAGAAAGAAAAACAAATCCAGGTCTGCTGTAATCCAAGGGGTTCCCATGACTATCCATACCATAGTCACTGTCCCAGTCAATGAAGAACAGAATGTTACCCATTGGCTGGGAGAGCAATGCAGTGACCTGAGCTAACATCAATAGGTCAGCCCAGGTTACTGCAGGGCATGACAAATGCTGCTGTCAGGAGCGAGGTACATTACCTACGGTGATGATCTCCTGCACTGCTGATAGCAGAGCTGTCACTGACTTCAATGACCGCCGCCTTTACAGCCAAGTATCACAGGAGCCCGTGACGTCACCGCTAGTCACAGTCTCAGGTCGGCAGCGAGAGGAAATGTGAAGTGGCAGCCATGGAGGACAGTGACAGCGCTGAGGTCGGGAGGGCAGGACTGCCACAAGCTGGTAACCAAGATAAACATCGGGTATCCAACCAAAGCGCTTTGGTTAGTAACCCGATGTTTATCCTAGTTACGTGCAGGAAGCCCACACTTCCCCGCTCAGCTCGCTCCGCCCCCTCCTGCCCGCGGCATGTACACACGTACGCACACACACACACACACACACACACACACACACACTCTGCACACATGGTCCCGCTCGGCTTACCTGCGGTGATGAAGTCCTGCCCTCCCGACCTCAGCGCTGTCACTGTCCTCCATGGCTGCCACTTCACATTTCCTCTCGCTGCCGAAACATGGCAGCTGGGGACAGGTGAGTGTGAGTGTGTGTGTACATGAGTGTGAGTGTGTGTGTGTACATGCAGAGTGCAGGAGGGGGCGGAGCCGCGGAGCCCAGCGGGGAAGTGTCGGCTCCCTGCACACGTAACCAGGGTAAATATCGGGTTACCAAGCAAAGCGCTTTGCTTGGATACCCGAGAATTATCTTGGTTTGCAGCTTACCGCAGGCTGCCAGCGATGGCTCCCTGCACACTGTAGCTGTGAAAAGCCATGCTTTTGGTGATTGAGTCGTTCTCGAACGTAACTCGAACTGTCGAGCTTTTAGCAAAAAGCTTGAGTTCGATCTCGAGCACCCCCAAAATCACTCGAACATGAAATTGGCGAACCTCGAACATCGCTCATCTCTAGTAACAACATGAAATGCATGTCTGAAAATAAAAATGTTAGTTTGGCTTTTACCTTAGGTCCTGTGGAAAGGATCATTAAAGGGTCAATATTGGCTTTTAGGACTGCTACTTCAAATATGTGCCATCAATGTTCAAGTCTTCTTCCTTCGGCTCCAATTATAAGTTAATAGGGTCTATTTAGATTTCTTAGTATTCATTTGAAAACAGATTTGACATAACTGTCATGCAGGGGCATAGGGGCATACAAACTACATGTGCAGCCAGATCAGCTACACAGGGGCCCATAAGGGAGAGGGTCAGTCATACTGTATGCATATCAGTAAGAATTCTACTGTGATAATTGTGTTTTCTCTGCTGTAAGGCGGGCTTTGCACACTACGACATCGCAGCCCGATGCTGCGATGCCGAGTGCGATAGTGCCCGCCCCCGTCGCAGCAGCGATATGTGGTGATAGCTGGCGTAGCGAAAGTTATCGCTACGCCAGCTTCACACACACACTCACCTGCCGTGCGACGTCCCTGTGGCCGGCGACCCGCCTCCTTGTTAAGGGGGCGGGTCGTGCGGCGTCACTGCGACGTCACACGGCAGGCAGCCAATCAGAGCGGAGGGGCGGAGATGAGCAGGATGTAAACATCCTGCCCACCTCCTTCCTTCCGCATATCCTACGGAAGCCGCAGTGAGGCCGGTAGGAGACGTTCCTCGCTCCTGCGACTTCACACACAGCGATGTGTGATGCCGCAGGAGCGAGGAACAACATCGGACCGTCGCGTCAGCGTAATCATGGATTACGCCGACGCTGCACCGATGATACGATTACGACGCTTTTGCGCTCGTTAATCGTATCATCCAGCCTTTACACACTGCGATGTCGCATGCGATGCCGGAAGTGCGTCATTTTCAATTTGACCCCACCGACATCGCACCTGCGATGTCGCAGTGTGCAAAGTGCCCCTTAGTCTCCTCCTTTAAAATTGTGCTTAGCGCATGCATATTGAGCTGGTACATAAAAATTCATCTCTTTATCAGGGCTGCCATTATAGGGGAGGCAAACTGAGCAATTGCCCACAACCCCCATTTTTTAAGGGGCCCCTGCCTCCAAGTTTACCAAAAGGCAATGATAATTTCCCCTAAATTTCTGCATGTATAAAAATTAACATGCACAGTATAAACGCATTCACAAGGAGTCAGCATGGGAAAGGGAGAGTAGAGATCAAATTAGAGTTCAGAGAACAGATTAGGAAAAAGTCGGATTGTTATAGTTTTTTTTTTTCATTTCTTTATTTCTGCCTGTTTTCTGCAGGTGTTTGCACCATACGACACAATAACAATCTTATCTTATTATTGTGTGTTTGCTGCATTTATTTTAACACTAGAAGTCCCAGAAATTTCGAGCTCCCCCTGAAGTCCCGAAAAAGGGTCAAATGACCCTTAGTCCAAACTGAATAGAACTAACTAGAAACTAAATGTCTAAACTCAATGGAAAACAACAACCTCCTGTGGTGCGACAGTAATGGCCTTAATTACAGAACAAAAGACGGTGATTATAGGATGTTAGCGAAAATCCTTCAGGTCATTCGACCCGTCTCTGGGTTCCAAAGGTAGAAATGTTAAATGACCCCTCTCAAGGATTTCTAGTGTTAAAGGGGTGGTTCACCCATATTCATTATTGGCCACAATGATATTATGTTGAGAAACAAGGTTTCTCTCAAATAGCTTGTGTTGCTAATAGTGCCCGTGAGCGGCGTTATTGCGGATCACTTTTCCCCATCGACTGACCACCGGGTTCCGTGACCTCTGGTATCTGGTGATGTCACGTCAAGTTCCTACTCACGTGACATCACCACGGCCGTCCCCAGTCTCCGTGAGTGACTGGGCTGTGGCCAGAGTTTCCCCGCTCATTACAGCCAAGGGTCCCATGGCAGCACCTCCCTGTTCACTCCTCCTTCACAGCAGACAGCGCAAGCAGGATGTAACGCCTGCCTGGATCCACAGACTCAGATGGGCTGTAATGGGGAGGCTAGAGGGAAACCACTCACCAAGCAGGACCCCCAGAACCCTGAAACCCTTTAACCCCTATACAGGGATTTGGAATTACACAGGGCCCCGGTGATTACTACCTGTGGAAGGCTGCAGTCCAATGAGAGTAATAGTCAGGCAGGGTCAAACCAGGAATTGCGGAACAGGGACAGAACCGGCAGACAAGGACGTAATCAGAAAACGTAGCAGAGGTCAAATCCGGATCGGGCAGCGAGGTACAAACACAATAGGCAGGAGGGTAGTCAGAAAACACGCAGAAGTCAGCACACAGGAATCACAAAACAGAATAGGGCGGACCAGGAGCCAGGAAAACCAAAACTATCTCTGGCAGTGGTCATGTGACAGGAGGGGAATAAGAAGGGTGTGGTGTCTTTCCATTGGCTGTAGCTGAACGTTAGCAACCTCAGCTGGAAGACACATGCCACCCACAGTCAGCCAGCGATACTGCAGATCCCAAGATAACCCAGCCCAGTGGATGATCGGAGCCTGCGCCCATGGGTGCTGCTGGCATCGACTCCTCTCCCATCACCAGCACCATCCACGGCAGGAACAAGGCATCGCCTGGCGATCGGAGCAGAAGTCGCTGGAGCAGACTCCGGCAGTGACGTAACACAGGAGTGCTGCTGGGCTGTGATGTGGTGCGGAGAAATAGGAGGGCACACTGTCTCTGCATACATCGCACTGCAATTGAATTACAAGCAAGTGCCGTGCGATGTTTAGCATGCACCCATAGACTTGTATGGGGGTGCGTGAGCCGAGACTACCTGCCAAATGCAGCATGCCACTATGGCATGAGAAATCAATCACAGATGGATGCTGCCCCATAGTTTTGCCCTGGTGCGAATGCAATCCAATGTTTTATCGGATTGCATTCGACCATGCAAAACGCAAGTGGAACCGAACCCTTAAGGCCGCTTTATACGCAACGACATCGCTAACGATTGGGGTCACGGAGTTCGTGACACACATCCGGCCTCGTAAGCGATGTCGTTGCGTGTGACACGCACGAAGACCGTTAACGATCAAAATTACTTACCTTATCGTTGATCATTGACGCGTCGTTCTATTCACAATTATCGTTGATGTTGCAGGACGCAGGTTTTTTGTCGTTCCTGCGGCAGCACACATCGTGTGACACCGCAGGAACAAGGAACATCATCGTACCTGCGGTCGCCCGCAATGACGAAGGAAGTAGATGGGCGGGATGTTCCGCCCGCTCATCTTCACCCCTCCGATTCTATTGGGCGGCCACTTAGTGCCGTTGCTGTGATGCCGCAGGAACCGCCCCCTTAAAAAGGATGTGGTTCGCTGGCCACAGCGACGTCACTAGGCAGGTAAGTGCGTGTGACCGTTCCTAGCAATGTTGTGCGCCACGGGCAGCGATTTGCCCGTGACACACAACCGATGGGGGCAGGTGCTTTCACCAGCGACATCGCTAACGATGTTGCTGTGTGTAAAGTGCCCTTTAGTCTTATAGTTTTGTATGCAGGATGTGCAAGCAGGATAATAAATGTAATATATATTTAGACAAAATGACAAAACAGTGAAGATCCCTATAGTTTATAATATTTTCCAACTTACCATTAATTGCGTGTGTAACGTTAAAATTGAGAAACTTGAAATAATGTATCGAATTATCTGATAATAAAAATAACAATAATAGTATCTATTATTATTAGTATTGCTATTACTCAATTATTGTATAAAGTGTATTTTTATTTTCAATGTAATTCTAAGCAGGATAAAATATATTAGCTGAATAATCCCTAATGACTTTCCTGAAATGGAGAGGAAAATACCCTTCTTGTCTGTGAATATGTATTCAAATATTCCCTTTATTTCTTTGACTAAAACTACAGCATGTATGCATCACATTGGCTTTCATGTAACACTAACGTTCTTGTTCATATAGGGAATAGGAAGCCATTTAATTAGGAGTTTTGGAAAAAAAAAGCATATTGGCATCTGTAGTCATAAGAGAGTACACAGATGCGTTACTTTCATTTTACAGATAACCTCTCTGTAAACTAGTAGATTTTTTTTTTCCAAAAGGCTAAAAGTGGAAAGAGAACATAATGATGTACACATTGTAACATGAGATTTTATTTTATTCATTGCTTCGTATGTCATCTGTTAGGATGTAAAATGCTAGGATTGACTAACCTGGTTGACACCTTTTTGTTCTGTTCCTTCTATCAAATTGATTCATGTGTAGAGGAGAGAGAAGATATAAGATGTCTATAAACGATAGTAAAGAGATCCAACTAACGGAGACAAATCTAATTTTCCTTCATGTTTGAAAATGTTCACCTTGGCACACAGTAAGCACAATCTCCTGTCATCATCAAAGGACTTATATAAGTCACTTTCTCATGAGCAACATTTTTTATTTTCATTTTCCTGGAGAAAATAAGAAATCCTTTCTAAAATATGGATATACATGTATCTGCATTGTGCTGAAAATTCTTTACAAATATATTGTTTACAGCAATATAAAGTTGCCTGGAAATTAAGAAGACTAACCCATTGATATTTAATTTCCCTTTATACAAACTACTCTACATTGCAGTTGTAAGTGCTGTTTTTAGGTTCAACAATATGTGATTAGCAATTTATTAACATATCTTAGTAGTTGTCATTTTGACTTCCTGATAAAAACATCTATATTTTCTGTGTAGATAGATTTATAGGGGTTGTTTGGGACATTTATATTGATGGCCTATGTTATAGGGCTCGCACCAATATTAATTACAATAAGCTGGCTTGTTAAAAGGGAACCTGTCAGCAGATTTGGGGCCTATAAGCTGCAGCCACCACCACCGGGCTCTTATATACAGCATTCTAACATGCTGTATATAAGAGCCCAGGCCGCTATGTAGAACGTAAAAAGCACTTTATAATACTTACCTAAAATGGTTGCTGCGGTGGAGTTGGACCATATGGGCGTCTCCGTTCTCCAGTGCCGGTGCCTCCTCTTTCAGGCATCTTTATCCTCCTTCTGAAGCCTTTGTGCATGACGCGTCCTATGTTATACACACTCGCCGGTCCCACGCAGGGGTACTTCAATACTTTGATCTGCCCTTAGGGCAGATCAAAGTGCACCTACACAGGACCTCAATGCCGGTGAGTGTGGATGACGTAGGACGCGTCATGCCCCCCGGATTCAGAAGAAGGACGACAAAGATGGCTGAGATAGGAGGCGCCAGCACAGGAGAAAGAAGACGCCCATATGACCCAACTCCACCGCAGTGACGATTTAGGTGAGTATTATAAAGTGATTTTTACGTTCTACACAGCGGTCTGGGTTCTTATATACAGAATTCTAACATGCTGTATATAAGAGCCCACTGTTGGTGGCCGCAGCTTATAGGGGGCAAATCTACTGACAGGTTCCCTTTACTAATGTAATATGGGCTGACTACTGACATTATCATTATCAGATTTGACTAACAAAAATATATGATGTAACATGCATGATACATGCTTACCGTTATCTATTCCTTTGCTGATTGAATATATATATTACCGGCGACTAAGGGCGCTTTCACACTTGCGTTAAACGGCATCCGTTGCTATTCGCCGCCTTGAGGAATTACGGTAAACGTTTCAGGAAACCGTTTTATTCCTCATAGACTTCTATTAGCTTCGGATAGCAATGGATGGCCTTGCATTGCATCCGTCAGCCGATGCTGTGTTGCATCCGCCTGGCGGATTGAACGCTGCATGTAGCGTTTTTCTGCGCTTGGTGGAGTGTCAAAAAAATGCAACCTGCAGGATTCTGTCGGCGTCCATTGTTTTTATAATGGAGGCCTATGGTGGTGGATTCCGTTAGAATCCGTCATTTGATGGATTCCGTTAACGCATCCGTCTTTACACAACTGTGCATGCCCAGATGTCTAAAGTCAAGAAAAAAAAAATATAACGGATTCCGTTATTTTGTACGATCTGTTGCATCCGTTGTGCCACTATGTGCAATGCATCCGTTGCATCCGTCACACAACGCAATGCGACGAATGCCGTTCAACGCAAGTATGAAAGCGCCCTAACTGAGACAAAACCGTGTACTAAATTATATTTATTAATATATAACACATACAAAAGTCTACAGTATATACAGTATATTTACTCAATACCACACAAAACGCACAATATCTTAATAACACAAAACTCACAATATTCTTTAAATTCCCACCCATGTCACACATACAAGATTGTCCAACCCAATCTACCACTCGCTTTGCCTATGAAGATAAAGGGGTTAATACAGAAATGCAGTGGGAAAACACCAAAATGCAGTCTGGAAGGAGAAAAGCAAATGTGTCACCCAGGGAATGGGGTACTCTGTCCCGGGCAGTATAGACAATTGGGGATGTCACTGTGGTGGCTGTTGCCCGGTCCCGTGCCCTGGGTGCTTTTTATAAAGGGAGTATTTACAGGAGAGATAAGAGTTAATGTTCATGTAACGCCACCTGTGGGTTGCGGTTATAATTGTTGAACCGCCGCTGTTGATGTGGGTACTCCCAGGGCTGGTGGTAGTGGCAGCTATGGTGGTAGGCTCTCCGCAGGTAGGGCTGAGCCTGGGAGATGTATGGGGTCAAAACTTTGCACTTTATAATGAAGGAGACCACACCGGGGTTGTAATGAACAGTCCTTACTCACTTTTAACCCTTGGATGGCTGTTAAAGGTCCCTGTAATTCCAGTGCCAGTTTAATGACTCAATTGCTCTGTCCCCAGCACTCTCAGTGTCGTTTGGGTCCCCATAGCTTGAAGCGGTTTGGGGGCCCCAACTGTCCCTGTTAGGTAGCAGTCTCCTTGGCTGTACGGCTGGCAGTGGGACCCTGTGGGGAGGTATGTGTCCGAACCCTGATCCTTGCTTTACTGCTGATGCCCCCAGATCTGTAGATCAGTAAAGTCCATGTATGTTCGTCCACTGTGCAGGAATTTGTCAGGCCATCTCAAACTGTCGCCTGACCTAGAGCACTGTGCCCAGTGCATGCTTTGGTCCCAGCGGTACTTGGATGTACTTGCCCTAGCGACCTCTCTCCTGTGCCCCTGATTCATCGTTACACGACCCAGCTCGAGGCACGTCCGTGCACTTTACTGTTCACCAGTGTTCTGACTTATCCACTGCCACCAGGCTGTCTAGTTCCCTGGTCAGGCTCTGCCCACTGGGTGGCCCTCCCCTTATTTGACTAGCAGTGCCCCCTAGTGTGGTGTGGGAACTAGGATTTTTGGTGTGTGTAGGAGTTACTGGCACTGGTGTTCCAGGTCCCAGAGGGTAGGCCCTGCATCCTTGTGGGGATGCAGTACCTAGTAGTCCCCTGAGTGGCTCAGGGGCACTACACAAACTTTAATGATACTTAGCAAATTCTAGGACTACTGTAGGAGGATATTGCAGACTGGGGGGGCGATGATCTGTTGAAAGGAGCAGGGGACCGACAGAATGACAAAGAAGATGAGAGAAAAGAAAAAAAGAACTGAGAATATGAAGATGGCAGAAGGGACAGCAGAGGGGACAGAAAAAGATAAGAGAAAAACTTGGACATAAGATAACAGAGAAGACAGAGAAGAGAAACTGCAGAAGATACAAGATGGCAGAGAGGACAGAAGAAGAAAACTAAACTAGACATGTCCCTTTCACGTATTTAAACCTGGCAGGCCCATCCCTTTGTTATGCATAATAATTACATGGTCAGGATCCCTGCACAAATGTTTCCAGATCTTCTGGCAATTTCTACTGTCCACACAAAAGTATTTCTCAACCTTTTGTGTAACATCCTGACATATCTGCTGACGTGGTAATTACTAGAGTGAGGAGATGGTCTTTTGTCTGATGGTCGTTTGTTCATCAGTAGTGATGACCGAGTGTAGTCGTTACTATTCGCTACTCGCACGAATAATATGGTATTCGGGTTACTTGCTACATTGCAAGTTTTTGTGTAGTAGTCACCTCGCGATATTCGTGCCACTGCAGTCTATGTCTCATTCTCCTGGCCAGCCTCGCAGCTGCTCGCATAGCAGTGTATGAGCAGTTGCGGGGATGATGAGTGCTGCCATCATGAAGTTAGTAAAGTTCATTACCTGCAATGATGATCTCCGCTGAACACGTGACATTAGTGCTCATCACTGACTTCCATGATGTCGCATTCTCACCTCAAGTCTCATGGGCGGCTAGAGGCTGTGACTAACGGTGACATCACGGGCTCTTGTGATACTTTGCGTGAGAACTCGGTGGCCATGGAACTCAATGATGAGCACTGACATCACAAATTCAGCGGAGTTCATTACCTGCAGGTAATGAACTGAGCTAATCTCATGACCTGGCCTGACATAGTGATATTAGCTCCTATCACTGCACTGTTCTCCCAGCCAATAGGGAACATTCTGTTCTTCATTGACTAGGACAGTGAGTATGGATCGTCGTGGGATCCCCTTATTGGATTACGTCGGACCTGGATTTGTTTTTTTCTTTTCAATAAATTAGCAGAAGAGAGAATGTGTTGGGGAGTGTTTTTTCAAATAAAAAATGTTTTGTTGTCTATTTTTTTTTTATTGCTGACTGGGTTAGTGATGTTGGATATCTGTGACATCAATAATGCCAGGGCTTGATGCCAGGTGACATTACACAGCTGGTATCAACCCTATATATTACCCCGTTTGGCCCTGCACCAAGGCAATGGGATGAGCCGTGCGAAGCACCAGGATTGGTGCATTTAATAAATTCACAACTTCTGGGGCAGCTGCGGCCTGCTATTTTTATGCTAGGTAACCAGTCCAGTAACCGTTGGCCTCCCTAGTCTGAGAATACCAGACCACAGCTGTCTGCTTTACCTTGGCTGGTGATCCAATTTAGGGAGAGCCCACAAATTTTGTTTTAAATTATTTATTTAAATTTAATATAAAATAATAGCCTGGGGTGCACTCTTTTTTGGATTACCAGCCAAGGTAGAACTGCCAGCTGTGGTCTGCTGGCTGCTGCTTTCTGCTTCACCTTTGCTGGCTACAACAAATAGAATAGGGGGAACCCCACGTCATTTTTTGGGGGAAAATAATGCAGGGGAGTGGGACATTATACAGTATATATCTTTCCTATCTATCTATCTATCCGTCCATCCGTCCATCCAGATATCTATTCAGGTATCTATCCAGCTATATATCTACTGTATTTATCAATTAATCAATCAATCTATCTACAGTTAGGTCCAGAAATATTTGGACAGTGACACAAGTTTTGTTATTTTAGCTGTTTACAAAAACATGTTCAGAAATACAATTATATATATAATATGGGCTGAAAGTGCACACTCCCAGCTGCAATATGAGAGTTTTCACATCCAAATCGGAGAAAAGGTTTAGGAATCATAGCTCTGTAATGCATAGCCTCCTCTTTTTCAAGGGACCAAAAGTAATTGGACAAGGGACTCTAAGGGCTGCAATTAACTCTGAAGGTGTCTCCCTCGTTAACCTGTAATCAATGAAGTAGTTAAAAGGTCTGGGGTTGATTACATGTGTGTGGTTTTGCATTTGGAAGCTGTGGCTGTGACCAGACAACATGCGGTCTAAGGAACTCTCAATTGAGGTGAAGCAGAACATCCTGAGGCTGAAAAAAAAGAAAAAATCCATCAGAGAGATAGCAGACATGCTTGGAGTAGCAAAATCAACAGTCGGGTACATTCTGAGAAAAAAAGAATTGACTGGTGAGCTTGGGAACTCAAAAAGGCCTGGGCGTCCACGGATGACAACAGTGGTGGATGATCACCGCATACTTTCTTTGGTGAAGAAGAACACGTTCACAACATCAACTGAAGTCCAGAACACTCTCAGTGAAGTAGGTGTATCTGTCTCTAAGTCAACTGTAAAGAGAAGACTCCATGAAAGTAAATACAAAGGGTTCACATCTAGATGCAAACCATTCATCAATTCCAAAAATAGACAGGCCAGAGTTAAATTTGCTGAAAAACACCTCATGAAGCCAGCTCAGTTCTGGAAAAGTATTCTATGGACAGATGAGACAAAGATCAACCTGTACCAGAATGATGGGAAGAAAAAAGTTTGGAGAAGAAAGGGAACGGCCAAGGCACACCACATCCTCTGTAAAACATGGTGGAGGCAACGTGATGGCATGGGCATGCATGGGTTTCAATGGCACTGGGTCACTTGTGTTTATTGATGACATAACAGCAGACAAGAGTAGCCGGATGAATTCTGAAGTGTACCGGGATATACTTTCAGCCCAGATTCAGCCAAATGCCGCAAAGTTGATCGGACGGCGCTTCATAGTACAGATGGACAATGACCCCAAGCATACAGCCAAAGCTACCCAGGAGTTCATGAGTGCAAAAAAGTGGAACATTCTGCAATGTCCAAGTCAATCACCAGATCTTAACCCAATTGAGCATGCATTTCACTTGCTCAAATCCAGACTTAAGACGGAAAGACCCACAAACAAGCAAGACCTGAAGGCTGCGGCTGTAAAGGCCTGGCAAAGCATTAAGAAGGAGGAAACCCAGCGTTTGGTGATGTCCATGGGTTCCAGACTTAAGGCAGTGATTGCCTCCAAAGGATTCGCAACAAAATATTGAAAATAAAAATATTTTGTTTGGGTTTGGTTTATTTGTCCAATTGCTTTTGACCTCCTAAAATGTGGAGTGTTTGTAAAGAAATGTGTAGAATTCCTACAATTTCTATCAGATATTTTTGTTCAAACCTTCAAAATTAAACGTTACAATCTGCACTTGAATTCTGTTGTAGAGGTTTCATTTCAAATCCAATGTGGTGGCATGCAGAGCCCAACTCGCGAAAATTGTGTCACTGTCCAAATATTTCTGGACCTAACTGTATCTATCTATCTATCTATCTATCTATCTATCTATCCATCCAGCTACCTATCTTTCTAGCTTTTGACTATATGTAACCCTCCTTCTGTATTTGTTTGCAGCCCACAAAAAAAACAGAATGCACATGGATGTAAAATGGATCGTATACGTAACGGAACGGTTGCGGTTGTCAGACGGATGTCACATGGATGCATATGAGGAAAAACAGAAACATTTTTTATGGACCGCAAAAATTGAATGGTCATGTAAATGTTCCCTAAACATGCTGTGCTTCTTAACCATTTACATTAATGCCGCAGCCATCTTGGTTGTGGCATTACTTTGATTGGCTTTCCACGTACCCTTATGGACCCTATACTGCTATGTGCTCACTCTCCTTTTTGGGTTTGACAACAAAACTGCACCCTCTGGCAGACTTTGACAACTGTAAATTTTGTGTTTGACAAAAAACAAGGTAAAAAAACGCATCTGTTTTTGCCGCGTTTTTGCTGCGTTTTTGTTAATGCGTTTTTAAAGGAGATAAAAAATTTGATAGCACATATAGAATATATAGAAAGAACATATAGAATAGATAATAAGAAAGAGCAGATAATAGATAGAAATAAATAACAGAATAGCTTGATAGAGGGATAGCTAACTTGGACATAGTTCACGAGAGGTCATTTTTCATAAGCAGTGGCGTCAGTAACCTTACATGACCTGAGACATTGCTTGTCATGTGATGCCCTTCTTGAGACTCAGCAAGAGTGATGAAGTTATGTAAGGTTACTGACGTCATCATGGCTCTCGTCGGGTCACACAGAAGGCAGTGCTGCCTCCCTGACGAGAGCAATGACGATGGAAGTAACCTTATATGACCTCATCACTCTTACTGAGTTTCACAGAAGGCAGTGACAGATCCAGATTTTTCCACGGGCACTGATGTCAGTGAGTTAGTGATGTCAATACTCGTAAGAAATATCCTCTAGTGAACTATGGCGCCCTGTTCACTTGGACCTGACTCCACAGCTTTTATTAAAGAATCACCAGACATTGTGGGGGTCACTATTTTCATTAGATTATGTCAGACCTGCGTTTTTTTTGGGATGGAGCTAATAAAGTGGTGAATGGGCGACTGTGTCTTGTTTTTATTTATTCAACATCTCTCTTTTTATGTCTTTCAGGTTCCCAATATTTCATTACATCTGAATCGATGCACTACGTCGGATCTTCATGATTTTTTTTTAATTTTTTAAAATAAATTGATGAAACGATAAAGTTGGGGAGTGTTTTTTAAAATAAAACATTTTTTCTAGTGTCTATCTTTTTTAACTCTTTACTCTCCGGGTTACTAATGGGGGGGATGTCATAGATGCCTCACCATTACTAACCCCTGAGTTTGATGTCAGCTGTCAATTCACAGCTGACATCAACCCCAAAAGTATTACCCCAATTGTCACTTTATCAGGGCAATTAGGAAGAGCTGAGGAAAGGGTCAGAATTATCCCATATAATGTGATGTGCCACTTCTAGGGCTGCTGTGGGCTGGTATATTTAGGCTGTGAAAGGCCATATATCCCTGCCGCTTCTCACCCTGATAATACCAGTCCCAAGCTATCTGCTTTATATTGGCTAATTATGTAAAATGGGAGGGACCCCTTTTAATTATTAACGGATTTAAGTTGTTGTGCTCCTATTTTTACTTAACAGTTGAGGTAAAGATGACAGCTTGGGGGTGATATTATTAGGCAGGGAAGAACCATGGATATTAGCTTCTTCCCAGCCTGATCTCAGCCCACAGCTGCTGCTTTAGTTTTGGCTGGTTTTGGCAATTATTTATTTTTAAACTTCACTGGCTGCTGTCTCACTTGGCACAGGAGAGCAGACAACCAGTGTGAGGAGGAATACAGCAGACTGACTGCAGCCAATCACAGATGATGGCACAGAAGATGGGCAGGGGAAGCAGGGAATTTTCATTTTGTTTAAACAGTGGCCGAGTACAGTAATGTGAGAGCCATCTTATCTTCAGATATGTAGACTTGTCTTGCTCTTACCCCCATTTGCTTCCTTTTGCTGCCCCCTAGCCATTACTAGGACCATCTTACAACACTTAAGTTCAGGTGCCCATTGACGTATTTGGCGTTTGGGTCCAGGATCAAGTCTAGGTAAAGATCGGGTACCCAGACCAAAGGTTGGACTAAAATCCAACCGAACTAGGCAAAGTCAGACAATCAAGGGTCCACTTATCTATAAGTATGACCTCTGCCGCCAGCGCAGATAGATGGGATTTTTGGGACCAATTTTTCAATTAGGGCCTTCTGATATTGCAACATTTAACTAGCCCTCTCCACGTCAGGAAGGAAAGATGAAACATTTTCCTTGTAGCATGGGTCGAGAAGGGGGAACAAAAGGTAATAATTTTTGTCCAAAATGTGTGTAACATGAGGTTCAGAGGAAACACTGTAGGACATAGAGTTAGCCACGTGTTCTCAACAGGCCAGACTTACCTGCCATCACCAGGAGGACAACTCTCCCTTTCCTCTTCATTATCACCCAATCCTATCTGAGAAGAGGAGATGATGCTGGGCTGGGTAGTATCACCCTGTGTACTTTCTTCCTCAATCTGCAACTGGTCCAAATGCAAAGCTTCTTTTTTACTTGTGAGCACCAAGCGTTTGAGTAGACACAATGGGATGGTTATGCTGATTATAGCATCCTCATAGCTCCCTCTCGTTTGATTCCCCAAAGCTTGGTAGAACCTCACAATGTCAGACATCCATATCCACTCATTGGTTGTTACAACCGATGGGAATGTTGTACCTGGTATTCAACTACTGCCTTCTGCTGCTCACAAAGTCTTTATAACTTGTGTAATGTGGAGCTTGAGCAGGTGGTCATGTTGCACATCAGTCGGTGGGCTGAATTGCAGAAATGAGCACACATGTGTTGTACCTTCAGAAGTAGCTCAGGAAACTCTGGGTACATTTTCAGCAAACGTTGAACCACTAAGTTGAGCAAGGTGGCCTAGGCATGATAAGTGCGTGAGCTTGCAAAGCTTCAAAGCCACCACCAGGTTACGGCTATTATCACACAAGACCATGCCTGGTTGTAGATTAAACTGGGATTGTCACAGTTTTGTCTAGTGTCTTATACCTTTCAATAATTCTGTGACAGTGTGCTGTTTGTAACATAAAGAAATTAGTTTCACCAGATCCTTTTGTCACTTCATCGAGGCAGTGCTGCACTGCTTACGGCTTGAGAATGAGCTGGACAACATGCTAGGAGATGAAAATTTGGAGATAGGAGATGAGGAGGAGTATATGCAGCAACTGGTGTAGGAGGTGGTGGAATCCCTGGTGTAACTAGGGCCCATAAACTTCAGCATCGGTAATGTGTGCCATGCGAGGGTATGACTTTATCTGGGCCTCGCCAAGGTTCACCCAGTTTGCTGTCAGGCAAATGTAGCGACCCTGGTGACAACTACTTGTCCACATGTTGGTTGTTAAGTAGACCTTCCAAGTAACTGTGTTGGTGAGGGTATGGGTGATGTTATGGGTGCTTTTTTAAGGCAGGTATGGCACACCCGGAAAAATAGTGGCAGGTGGGAAAAGCCTTAGGCCGGCGTCACACGGTACTATCTATCATGCGATCACACGAGCAATCGTACCCACCCCCGTCATTTGTGCGTCACGGGCAATTAGTTGCCGGTGGCACACAAAGTCGTTAACCGCCTGTCACACGCACTTGCCTCCCGGACGACGTCGCTGTGGGTGGCGAACATCCTCTTCCTGAAGGGGGAGGGATGTTCGGCGTCACAGCGACGTCATACAGCGGCCGCCCAATATAAATGGAGGGGCGGAGATGAGCAGGATGTAACATCCCGCCCACCTCCTTCCTTCTGCATTGCCGGCGGGACGCAGGTAAGCTGTGTTCGTCGTTCCCGGGGTGTCACAGGGAGCGATGTGTGCTGCCACGGGAATGATGAACTACTGGCGCGCAGAAGGAGGAACGACATTATGAAAATGAACGACGTGTCAACGAGCAACGATAAGGTGAGTATTTTTGCTCGTTCACAGTCGTTCGGAGGTGTCACATGGTACGATATCTCTCACAATGCCGGATGTGCATCACGGAATCCGTGACTCCGACGACATATCGCCTGATATATCGTACCGCGTGATGCCGGCCTTAGTGTCCACAAACCTAAACGGCCAATTTTCTGGTCGAGCAGTCTAGAAATGTGCCCATTTAGGGCATTGGCCTGTTGATGGGTGGGTTGTTGGGTATTTGCGTTTGCGTTCCAAGGCCTGGCTAAGGACAGATGATCGCTGCCTGAGGACAAAGAATCAGAGAACATTGCTAATTGTGCATACAAATGTGCAACAGCAGGTGTAGGGTGCAAGATGTCCGCGCCTGCATCCTGGACAGCGGATTAGCAAGCATATAGTGCAGGGGAAGAGGCAGAGTTGTCATCTGAAAACACTGATTGTGGACCCAGGCATTCTGCCCACCTAAGCAGGTGTTTTGATGACAAGTGCCTTAGTATTCTGTTATGTTCAGGCTGATAGTGGTCAGGTCCATGCGGATGTTGGTACAGCACAAGTTTCAAATTACTGTTTTTTTATCATCCCCACTTTCTTAAAAAATGTGACAGACTGGGGAACATCTAACCCTTGGCTTTGAATTTGCCACTTGTGGGTGCTCCGGGAAAATGTTGTCCGCATTCTCTATCTGGCCACCCCACTACCTGTTATGGCCCTCTGAAAATTCAATGTGGTCTGCCTAATGGCATTGATTGAGGGCTGCCAGATGGCCCTGTAAAAGTTTACTGAGGGCCGCTTGCTGACCCTCTAAAAATTATGAGTGTGGTCCACCTTAGAGCCCTCTAAAAATTCAGTGTGGGTCGCCTGATGGCCCTCTAAAAATTTAATGAGTGCCACCTAATGGCCCTCTAAAAATTATGAGTGAGGGTCGCCTGTTGACTCTCTAAAAATTAAGCAGGAACCTTATTCCCTTCTTTGGGTCGATAGGGGTGCATGGGTATACACTTGGAAAAAGGAACATTTGAATTAGCTTTATGTTCCAATGCCATAAGCCAGTTAAGAAGTCTGGGCTAATCCAAGCCTTGTTTATTTTGAGAACAGTCAGCCTGTCAGCATTTTCAGTTGAAAGAAAGATGTACCTATCAGTTATTATGCCCCCGGTGGCACTAAAAACCCATGGAATCAATTTAAGCAAGGAAGGATCTGTAAGTGCTGTCCTTAGTTTTGCCTCAGCTCGGTGTTAAAAAATTAAAATAAAGATGCATTCATACAATGGGAGAAAGGCCCAAATACATCTCTTGTCTGAATAAATGGACAAAGGACTTGTGGTGTTCTTTCCTCAGGATAGGTTGGAGAAATTTCTGAAAAATTTTCACTGGCAAAGGTCTCCAAGGAAAAAAAAATAAACCCATGCTTCAATTTATTTCAAACCTCTGGGCTGCTTGATGACCTGAGTCGGGTCAGGTGGAACTGCTGCCCATCATAGCTAGAGCAAAATCATAGTCGGATGCCTGATGGTCCTTGCATTGCCAGTTGTACCCTGAGTAGTGGCCTAGAACCTGGCACTCCTTATTTTTGGCCACAGAAGTTCCACTTCTTCTAAATGTAAATGTTTTCTGTGGCCATACTCTATGTGTGTTCCAGGGTGTATTGGAGTGCCTACTTCTAATTTTTGGAAGCCTTTGGACAGTGCATATGCTTTACCTGTCTATTCAGGGTCTGCAAAAAATTATCAACTTGAAAAGTAACCTGCTATGATTTATCAAACAACTCACTGTGGTGGCTGGAGCTTCTTTTTTTGGTGCTGTGATATTAGGCAATATTGATCTTGTTGCTTCTCACAACTGTTTTACTAGGTTTATGTCAGCTGCAACTGCTGTATATACATCACATAGGAGACACTGGGATTTCTGTATATACATCACATAGGAGATGCTGAGGGCATATACATGACAGGAGATCCTGTGGGTATATATGTCACAGAAGATGCTGTGGGCATATATGCATAACAGGAGATGATGGGTGCCTGTACAACATAGGAGGTGATTGAGGTATACACAACACTGGGGAGGCTAGGAGCATACACATCATAGGAGATGCTTGGGGTATCTCCATCATAGGAGAAGCTGGAAGAATATACATCACAAGAGACACTGGGGCATATACATCACAAGAGGTGCTGGGGTCATATACATCATAGGAGGGGATTGGTGCATATACATCACAGGAATGGCTGGGGCATATATATTTCAGAAAGGGATGGAGGCAACTCCTTCACAGGAAACGCTGGGGGCATATGCATCACAGGGGGGTGGGCTGAAGGCACATACATCAAAGGAGGGGCTGGGGCATATACATCACAGGGGAGGGCTGGGAGGAATTTACATTACTGGTCAGGCTGGGGACATTACTAGTCAGGCTGGGGGGCATAGACATGACTGGGGAGGCTGGGGGGCATAGACATCACAGGAGACGTTGAGGACATAAACATCACTGGGAAGGACGGGGAGAAATATACATCACTGGTGAAGCTGTGTAGAATAGACATGGCTGTGGGGCATAGACATCACTTGGTAGAACATACTGTACATCACTGGGGGCACAGACATCACTGAGAGTATATACATCACTTGGGGGCACAAACATAGCTGCTGCATAAGCATTGCTAGGAATATATACACCATTGGGGGGTACATACATCTCTGGGGGTATAAACATAGCTAAAGGGCACAGCCAGCCAGAAGGATATAGACAGCAAGGGGAGCACAGACAGCCATGAGAATGCTGGGGGGCACAGACAGCCATGGGGTGCTGGGGGCAAAGAGAGCACTGGGGGACACTGGGGACACAGACAGCCACTGATATGCTGGGGTCACAGACAGACCTGGGGGATGCTAGGGGCACAAACAGCCATGGCAGATGCTTGGGACAGATAGCCCTGGGGATGCTGGGGGCACAAAAAGCACTGGGGACACAGGGGCACAGACAGATCTGGGGAATGCTGGGGGAACAGACATTA
Organism: Anomaloglossus baeobatrachus; assembly: GCF_048569485.1. NCBI lineage: Eukaryota > Metazoa > Chordata > Amphibia > Anura > Aromobatidae > Anomaloglossus > Anomaloglossus baeobatrachus. The sequence continues at coordinate 592,223,165 of NC_134353.1, read as the reverse complement.
CTGATGATGCTGTTGTAGCCGCTCTTCTTCTGTGCGACAGGAGCAAAGTGCACACCTACTCCACCCACAATTAACTTGTCATGCTTGCACTGGTTAGTGTGAGTACGTAATCCTCCATTGTTGGCATCATAGCGTTTAGCATTGAACGCAGTGTGCGGGATTAAATATTTTTTCTAAAGTGCTGTTTATTTATGCTAGTGTATACAGGGACTTCTAGGCAGAAATCACTATTATGCACCCAGACCGGCTCCTGGTTTTGGGTGCATATTGCACCTGACAGGTTCCCTTTTATATTTGGTACAGAAACCTTTGTTTGCAAGTACAGAGGTCAGATGTTTCCTGAGGTTCTCGACCAAGTTTGCACACACTGCTGCAGAGATTTTAGCCCACTCCTCCAAAAAGATCTTCTCCAGATCTTTCAGGTTTCAACGCTGTCACTGGGTAAGGCCTCTTTCATACGTCTGTGTCTCCGGTACGTGTTTGGTCCGTTTCCTCACGTGCCGGAGACACAGGCACACGTAGACCCATTAAAATCAAAGGGTCTGTGCACACGTGCGTATTCTGCCATGGACCGTGTGTACGTGTGGAGCATACGTGTGCCCGTGTGCTCCACATGTGAACATGTCCGTTTTTCTCCGGCATCATGGGTGTCACACGGCCCACATACGGACCACACGCAGGTGTTCCGTGTGACACATACCGGAGAAAACACACGTGTCTGAGAAAAAAATAACAAATCTTTACTCACCTTCTCCAGCCCTGCTGTCTCTGCCGTTGCTGTCTCTTGCTTCTGACCGCCGCTCATTATGCTCATTGCATATTCACTTCACTGCGGCTGGAAGCAGCAGCAGCGGGGATTCGGCAGGACCGAAGACTGAAGATCAGCACCACAAACAGCTACACCAGGGACAGGTGAGCAGAAAGTTCCCATTCTCCGTGTGTTATCATGGATAACACACGGAGAACACGTATGCCATAAACATGGCTCACGGAGGGCAAAACGCACTGTTGTCACGTCCGTGAAAAACGTGCGTGATTTTCATGGACGTGAGAAAGAGGCCTAACATTTAGTTTCAACTGTCTCCAAATATTTTCTATAGGGTTTAGGTCTGGAGAATAGCTAGGGCACTCCAGGACCTTGAAATGCTTCTTACAGAGCCACTTCTTAGTTGCCCTGGCTGTGTGCTTTGATCATTGTCATACTGAAAGACCCAGCCACAACCGATCTTAAATGCACTTACTGAGGGGAGAAGGTTGAAAGCCAAAACCATGCAATACATGACTCCATCCATCCTCCGCTCAATACGATGAAGTTGTCCTGTCCCATTTGCAGAAAAGCACCGCCAGAGTATAATGTTTCTACTCCCATGCTTCAGGGTTAGGATGATTTTCTTGGGGTTGAATGTATCCTTCTTCTTCCACCAATCACGGGAAGTGGAATTGACTCCAAAAAGCTGTATTTTTGACTCATTTGACCACATGACCTTCTCCCATGCCTCCTCTGGATCATTAAGATGGTCATTGGCAAACTTCAAATGGCCCTTGACGTGTGCTGGTGTCAGAATTGGAACCTTGCGTGCCTTGCAGGATTTTAATCCATGATGCTGTAGTGTGTTACTATTGGTAATCTTTGAAACTCTGGTCCCAGCTCTCTTCAGGTCATTGACCAGGTCCTCCCCTGTAGTTCTGGGCTGATTCCATTCTTGGAATCATCCTTAACCCACAAGGCGAGATTTTGCATGGAACCCCAGATTAAGTAAGATTGACAGTCATCTTGTGTTTCTTCCATTTTTCTTATAATTGTGCCAAGAGTTGTTGCCTTATCACCATGCTGCTTGCCTATTGTCCTGTAGCCCATACCAACCTTGTGCAGCTCTACAAGTTTGTTTCAATTGTTCTTATTCAGCTCTTTGGTCTTGGTCATGGTAGAGAGGTTGGAGTGTGATTGATTGAGTGTGTAGACAGGTTTCTTTTATACAGGTAACAAGTTTAAACAGGTGTAATTAATACAGGTAATGAGTGCAGAGTAGGATGACTTCTTAAAGAAATAATAACAGGTCTGTGAGAAAATGAATTCTTGCTGTTTATTAAGTGATGAAACACTTATTTCATGCAATAAAATGCAAATTAATTATTTAAAAATCATACAAATGTGAATTTCTGGATTTTTTATTTTGTCTGTCAGAATTGAAGTGTACCTACAATACAAATTACAGACCTCTACATTCTTTGCAAGTGGGAAAACTTGCAAAATCGGCAGTTTATCAAATACTTATGCATAGCATAATTTGTTTGCTGTTCCTTGATATTGCCCATGCAATTCACACCTTTCATCACCCCTAAATAAACCTGTTAAGTGTCTCAACCTCATCTCTTTTGAGTATATACAAAGCATGGACATGCTTTTTCTCAAGTTGACCCCTGCATAATAAGAAGACCCTTCTGTATTCCCCTAGAGCACCAATCAAGATTCAGGTGGAGATACTGTGCTATGTTGAGGTGAGAACTACTGGACACCCTACCAACAAAGGCAGAATAAAGGGGTGTTACATTAATTACAAACATTGAGACTGACCATTTCCATACTAAATCAAAACTCCTATTACTGAATATACTGGCTAATGTAATTACTTATCTATTTGACTTGGTCAACTGATTGGAGCTCTAACTCTTAAGTCTTTTTGATATTGAAGCAATATTAAGAAAATTGTTATATATGTTGCTCAGGTTTTCATTTTTCTGATATTACTTTTGGCATACAGATCAGATTTTGTTTAATAGGACAAAGCAGCAGCCATCTGGAAGGGGCAAAATATTTTTTATATCATCAGATATGATAGGTTAGCTTAGAAAGCTTAGCCATATTTTATATCTAAGGTTCTTTTCAAGTTTTGCTTTTTTGTTTCATCACTCAATGGAGTATAATCGCTGATGCATTTCACTTCAGATCTCATTCAGTCATGAAAAAGTGCAGCTGAAAATTTTATTCCTATTTTCTACATAAATATGCACAGTAACACAATTAAATACTTTAGAGAAACTAGCATAAATAGTTGAAAGGTTTCTCGAATATTGATTTGAATAGACTTCAAGTGCCATAAGGGCATTTTTTCATCTATGTCATGAGATGCAAGTTTAAGGTATGGTCCTTTAATTGACCAGAATGTTTGTAAGTTTAATTGAATAAACTAATATTGTTGATGAAATGCAAACCAATATGATAGTTTGATAATGTGAGGCAAATCCCGGGATATGAAGATGAATTATGACTTCCAGTCATAATCGCTCATCACTCCCTGGCAGTGCCCCCCTCCCTTCTTGTCCTCAATGTCCAGCATCTGTGAAGGTGTCACATCCCATGGCCATCTCCTATGATATGGAAATTAGGTGATGTGGGAACAATGGACACAGGATGACTCCCTGCCGTGACCCTGTGGTAGGAGCTGCTATCTAATTAGCAAGCTTGGAAGTATCCAGACAGAACGACTCCAGTAAAAAATGGTTCATATCTCGCAAGCCATATTTCCGATAAATATGGCAACCATAAAAATGGTGTCTCCGCATGCGGACGATGCTGGCACACCCTTTTTATGGGAGCGGGAGCTTGGGAAATACCCCAGGCGTGATATCAGCCAATGGGGAACTAGTAGACAAGTCATGAAACCTCTCGTTCTGTAGCTAAATTCATAGCTGTCACAATGAGAGCGTCGGCGTCCGCCTACGACGCTCCCAGGCAAAGTTATGGCCCATATTCCATGTTGTGGATTGTCCATAACTCCAGCCAGGGGTGGAGCAGTGCTCCCTCTGAGGTCACTAAGGTAGGAGGGGACCTGGATTTGCCCAGGTTGATAACCCTACTTCGGCCATTTTCCAGTGTTCTTTCGCTGGGGGTCACGTGCAGGAAACATCTGTGGGAGTTCCTAGAAACCTGGTCTACAGCGCCCCCCTGTGGCCAGACGCACAAGGTAACTGATTGAATTGCATACCTGTTTGTAAACCATGCTTTATCTGTAACTGTACTCTGACATATGTATATTCTGTAGATTCCCTATTGTATATATTGTAGTTTCTAGTGTGCTTTAGGCTGATTAAATTATATAATTAATCTTGGGCTGTTCTGTTATCTCGATCTTGAATCCCACGTCTGTGTGTTCGGCTAATAGTTACCGTGAAGCGGTTGGTGGCAGCGAGTTGTGCCAAGGATTGTTGTGGGGAGGCCAGTGAGATCCGGGGAGGTTTTATATATTCCGCCCGCGGAGGTCGGGGGAATATATACCCTACTCTCACTGGGGACCCTTCAATAATCGGCATAAGTAGTATAGCGGCCTCCTTGCTGATTGTCGGGCAATTCCATAATTGGCCTGACTATAAGAGGGGCGCTAGAGAGCGCGTCACGTGCTCTGTCTGTCGGTCGGGAGGTATAAAGGAGGGGTGACCCCCACTTGTTACCCCCCGATTGTGACGTACTGGTAGCCAGCGCGGGGGATTTCTGAGTGACCCCCCCGGTGGTTCGTGACATATTGGTGGCATAGCGGTGGGATCGAGATAATAGTGTGTGTGAGTGTGAGACCCATACTCCCAGACACTAAAGACTGCCTGCAGCAGCTGTGGCTGCTGGGGTCTTCAGACTAGCTCAACACTAGAGTGTCAGAGTGCAGATACTGTAAGGTGTGTGGAGGCATCAGGTGTCAGTTCTGTGTCAGTGACCAAAAGTCTGCAAGAATGGCTGATGGCACCAGGAGCAGAGCTAGGCAACTGGCCAATGCTAAAGCAGGAGCCGAAGAGAGGGAGGACGGTGCTGTGGACAGTAATGAGGAGGTTGCCCACGAGTCCTCCAGGAGCTCGACGCCAGAAAACAGCTCTGCAGAGGACATTGCACAACCTGGCACTGCTGGACAAGATGAGGAGCAGCTCACCCAAGGGTCCTCAACGAGCCAGATGCCAGCCCTCCGCTCTGCAATGGACAGTGAATCACCAGGCTCCGCAGCGGGCCGCAGATCACCACGTGCCATTCCACCGAGCCTGGGAGGCTCGGATAGCCTTCTTCAAATGGCTATGGCCCTTCTCCAGGCTGGAGACCGGGAGGGCTACAGGGAACTCATGGCAGAGCGCAGGGCAGCGTGTGAGGCTGCGGAGCGGCAGGCAGAGCGGCAGGCAGCGCGTGAAGAGCGCCAGGCAGAGCGTGAGGCTGCGGAGCGACGGCAACAGGCAGACCGGGACCACCAGCTGCAGCTAGCTCAGCTCCGGCCCTCATCAGCCACACGTGACCTTCAAGACACCAAACTTCCAAAGGTCCGTGTTGAGGACTTCCCAGTGCTGGAGAAGGATGGAGACTTGGACTCTTTCTTGACTGCTTTTGAACGGACTTGCTTGCAGCACCATCTGGACAAGGACCAGTGGGCCAAATACCTGACCCCCCGTTTAAGGGGTAAGGCCCTGGAAATCCTTGGGGACTTGCCTGCTGAGGCAGATCAGGGCTACGACACCATCAAGCGGGCCCTGATCCAACAGTACAACCTCACTCCAGAGTCCTACCGCAAGAAGTTCCGGAGCCTACAGAAGGGACCAAAGGACTCCTGGGCTGACCACAGGCGGGCACTTGCCCGAGCTGCCGACCACTGGACCCAAGGCCTGCAGCTTTCCACCGGACCGGAGATCCTGGACTTGTTCATCACGGAGCAACTCTTGTGGAACTGCCCTGAGGATCTCCGCCAGTTCATCCGAGACCAGAAGCCAAAGGGGTCCACGGCTACAGCTGCCCTGGCCGATGACTACACCAACAATCGGGCTCCTGAGGCCAGGAGAGCAGCCACCAGCAGCACCTGGAGAGGGGGTAAGATGAATTCTGCGACTGCCCCACCTGCCCCTAGACTGCAGGGGGTGTCCCCCTCAACTCCCCTCTCCAGGCCCGTGGCAGAGCCAAGACGGTGCCACCAGTGCAACCTACCTGGACACTTCAAGGCCATGTGCCCTCAGCGTCCCAAGGCCCCGGCTCCGTCCCCGTCCCAAGGGCCGCCCAAGGTGTATTGTGTGGGTGGGGGTGGTGGTAGGTCCCTGGACAGCTTCCAACATGTCACCGTCGGCCGGTCTGTGACCATAGGACTGCGAGACAGCGCCTCGGAGGTGACTCTGGTGCGGCCTGAGATGGTGTCCCCCCAAGACTTGATCCCTGGAAAAACCCTCGCTGTCTCCGGGATTGGAGGCATTGACCCGGCGCTGCCTGTTGCTGACATTTATGTGGACTGGGGCGCAGGGCGAGGGGTGAGGGAGGTGGGGGTAACTGATCGGATCCCCGCAAACGTGCTACTTGGGACAGATTTGGGGCAGATAACCTCCCAGTTTGGGCCCCCACCAAGGGCTGAACCTTCAGCCAGTACGGACATGACTCCTGACAATGTTAATGTGTTATCTATGAATGATGTGAGAGAGGGGGGAGTGAACTCTGATATTTCTGCTTGCACAGACACCATAGACACACACACAGCTGCAGCTGTGACAGGGGAGGGGGTCAGAGAAAGGTGTGACAATGCCTCTACAAGTAATCAGCCTGTGAGCTGGGATCTGCTGCCCTCTGCAGGGATAAGCAGAGAGCAGGGTGCTGCAGGGGGAGGACCAGTGTGTGGGGTGGGGGCTACCACAGCAAATGTGGGGTCCCCAGAGATTTCACAGCGGGGTTCTGTTGCTGCAGGAGGGGAACAGGCAGGTGAGATTGGGGCCGGTCCAGGAGCGGAAGTGCTCCCAGGTAAGATCTCGGTGCATGGTTCCCCCACAACCGGGGTGTCAGGAAGCCAGGTAGGTCTGCCTGAACCGGCGACTTGGTCAGGAACGGAGGAGGAGCAGGCACGACCCACGGTCGCAGCGGCTGTGGCCGCTGTCACCCGCAGTGGGAGTGCTGGAAGCCCAGGGGCCTCCCGGAGGTCCGATAGCTCTTCCCCTTCTGACCAAGTGGCAGCCGAGTCAGGTGGAGGCCAGGACACAGGTCCCGGGGTACTGACCGAAGATGTGACAGTCTCGTCGATTCTGGCCACATCTAGTCAGGGGTTTCAGGCAGCGTTAGAAGCTGACGACAGCCTGAAAGCTCTAAAGGAGCAGGCGGCACAGCCTCCCTCGGACTCGGACCCGGAGCGAGTGGTCTGGGACCAAGGACGGCTGTACCGGGCCACGGTCCAGCAGGGTTCACCGGAGGCGTGGCCCAGGGACCGACAGTTGGTGGTACCCTATCCGTTCCGGACGGAGTTGTTGCGGATCGCACATGAGATTCCGATGGCCGGACACCTAGGGATCGCTAAGACCAAGGCCAGGTTAAACCAGCATTTCTACTGGCCAAAAATGGGGGCCGATGTGGCTGCCTACTGCCGTTCGTGTGAAACCTGTCAGAGAGTGGGGAAGGCGGGGCCACGCCCCAAAGCCCCACTGGTATCTCTGCCCATCATCGATGAGCCTTTCAGGAGGGTGGCTGTGGATCTGGTCGGCCCGCTGGCCATCCCCAGCAGCTCCGGGAAACGCTTCATACTGACGGTAGTGGACTATGCCACCCGGTACCCAGAAGCAGTGGCCTTGTCGTCCATTCGGGCTGACAAGGTGGCCACCGCATTGCTGGAGATTTTCTCCCGAGTGGGTTTTCCCCAGGAAATGCTCACTGACCGGGGGACCCAATTCATGTCCCAGCTGATGGAGGCCCTCTGTAAGCAAGTCCAGGTGCGACATCTGGTGGCCAGCCCGTACCATCCACAGACTAATGGCCTGTGCGAGCGGTTCAATGGCACCTTAAAGCAGATGCTTAAGATGTTGGTCGACTCCCATGGGCGTGACTGGGAGCGGTATCTCCCACACCTGTTATTTGCTTACCGGGAGGTTCCACAGGCCTCAACAGGATTCTCACCGTTTGAGCTCCTGTACGGGCGACGTGTGCGGGGCCCCCTGGCTCTGGTGAAAGAGGCTTGGGAAGGGGATTTGGCCACCCCTGGAGTGTCGGTTATCGAGTATGTCATGCGCTTCCGGGACAAAATGCAGGCCTTGACGCAACTGGTACACGACAATATGGCTCAAGCCCAGGCCGATCAGAAGCGTTGGTACGACCAGAACGCTTGTGAGAGGACCTACCAAGTGGGTCAAAAGGTGTGGGTACTGGTCCCCGTACCACAGGACAAGCTTCAGGCAGCCTGGGAAGGCCCATACCTCGTGTACCAGCAGCTCAACCCTGTGACGTACCTGGTCACCCTGGACCCTGCCCGTGGAAGGCGGAAGCCCTTCCATGTGAACATGATGAAGGCACATCATGAGCGGGAGGCATGTGCGCTCCCCGTGTGCAACCTGCCCGAGGAGGGAGAAGCGGAAACCCTCTTGGATATGCTAGCCCAGGTTAGGGCAGGCGGATCCATTGAGGATGTGGAGGTTGGCCACCAGCTCTTGGAGGACCAACGGTCCCAGCTGTGGGCCACCCTCCTCCCCTTCCGGGGGTTGTTTACCAACCAGCCCGGAAGGACTGACTTGGCTGTCCATCACGTGGACACTGGGGATCATCCCCCGATCCGGCGTTCAGCATATCGGGTCTCCCTGGAGGTGCAGCAACACATGCGCCAGGAGATTGACGAGATGCTGAAGCTGGGGGTGATCCAGGCATCCAACAGCGCTTGGGCCTCGCCTGTAGTCCTCGTCCCTAAGAAGGACCGAACCACTCGGTTCTGCGTGGACTACAGGGGGCTCAATGCTGTCACGGTCGCCGATGCGTACCCAATGCCACGCATCGATGACCTGCTCGATCAGTTGGCCGGGGCTCAGTACCTGACCATCATGGACCTGAGCCGGGGATATTGGCAGATCCCCCTGACTCGCAAGGCCAGGGAACGCTCCGCCTTTATTACCCCATTTGGACTGTACGAGTCCACGGTGATGCCATTCGGGATGAGGAATGCCCCTGCCACTTTCCAGCGGATGGTCAACACCCTGCTCAAGGGACTTGAAGGGTACGCGGCCGCGTACCTGGATGACATTGCCGTCTTCAGTCCCACCTGGGAGGACCACCTAGAGCATCTAGCACAGGTGCTCAGGCGGATCCACCGGGCAGGTTTGACCATCAAGCCGGGAAAGTGTCAGCTGGCCATGAGCGAGGTCCAGTACCTCGGTCACCGGGTAGGCGGGAGAACACTGAAGCCCGAGCCTGAAAAAGTGGAGGCCATCGCATCCTGGCCCACCCCCAGGACCAAGAAGCAGGTGATGTCCTTCTTAGGGACCGCCGGGTACTATAGGAGGTTTGTTCCACGCTATAGTAGCCTGGCAAAGCCCTTGACGGACCTCACCAAGAAGAAGCTGCCCTCTGCAGTCGATTGGACAATGGACTGCGAGACAGCCTTCCAGGCCCTAAAGGACGCCCTGTCCAGCCCGCCCGTGCTACAGGCAGCCGACTTCACGCGGCCGTTTGTAGTACAGACCGACGCCAGTGACTTCGGCCTCGGTGCGGTGCTCAGCCAGGTGGACTCTGCGAGCCAAGAGCACCCAGTCTTGTACCTGAGCAGGAAGCTGTTACCAAGGGAAGTGGCCTATTCCACGATGGAGAAGGAGTGCCTGGCCATAGTGTGGGCCCTGCAGCGTCTGCAACCCTATCTATACGGGCGCCACTTCATCGTGGAGACGGACCACAATCCCCTCAGCTGGTTGCACACCGTCTCTGGGACGAATGGGCGATTGTTGCGATGGAGCCTTGCGCTCCAGCAATACAACTTCACCATTCGCCACAAAAGGGGCCGTGACCACGGTAACGCAGACGGGCTGTCCCGACAAGGAGAGGTCGCGGACGGGCGCACGGGGGAACACCGGAGTGTGCTGCCCCCTAGCGCCCTCAAAAGGGGGGAGGTGTGAGGCAAATCCCGGGATATGAAGATGAATTATGACTTCCAGTCATAATCGCTCATCACTCCCTGGCAGTGCCCCCCTCCCTTCTTGTCCTCAATGTCCAGCATCTGTGAAGGTGTCACATCCCATGGCCATCTCCTATGATATGGAAATTAGGTGATGTGGGAACAATGGACACAGGATGACTCCCTGCTGTGACCCTGTGGTAGGAGCTGCTATCTAATTAGCAAGCTTGGAAGTATCCAGACAGAACGACTCCAGTAAAAAATGGTTCATATCTCGCAAGCCATATTTCCGATAAATATGGCAACCATAAAAATGGTGTCTCCGCATGCGGACGATGCTGGCACACCCTTTTTATGGGAGCGGGAGCTTGGGAAATACCCCAGGCGTGATATCAGCCAATGGGGAACTAGTAGACAAGTCATGAAACCTCTCGTTCTGCAGCTAAATTCATAGCTGTCACAATGAGAGCGTCGGCGTCCGCCTACGACGCTCCCAGGCAAAGTTATGGCCCATATTCCATGTTGTGGATTGTCCATAACTCCAGCCAGGGGTGGAGCAGTGCTCCCTCTGAGGTCACTAAGGTAGGAGGGGACCTGGATTTGCCCAGGTTGATAACCCTACTTCGGCCATTTTCCAGTGTTCTTTCGCTGGGGGTCACGTGCAGGAAACATCTGTGGGAGTTCCTAGAAACCTGGTCTACAGCGCCCCCCTGTGGCCAGACGCACAAGGTAACTGATTGAATTGCATACCTGTTTGTAAACCATGCTTTATCTGTAACTGTACTCTGACATATGTATATTCTGTAGATTCCCTATTAGTGATGAGCGAGTACTAAAAAGCTCGGGTGCTCGAAGCTCGGGCCGAGCCTCCCAAGATACTCGTGTACTCGGCCCGAGCACCGAGCCCAATGTTATCCTATGGGAGACCCGAGTATTTTTGTGAAATGACCCCCCGGCAGCATGGAGAAACCCTAAAAATGTCACAAAAGTCTCAGAAGAGTGCTCAAATGACATGGCATCAGCATGGGGAAGACCCCTTGAAGCATTTATCACTCAAAAGTCACAGATGTGAACAATTTTGTCCGAGTTTTACGCCATTTTTACGGACTCACCAGAAAACCTTCCAAAATGACACCAAAATGAATTTTCATGGCGGAAATGTTAAGGGCACATACCCAATAGTGAGATAGAGCTGGTGTATGTTACTTTTTGAGATTAATACATGAAAGATTTTACATGAAAACCTTGTGTGGCACTCCGATGTCCAAAACGCACGTTTTGTGCTTTTTACTAGCGATGTCGGTCATTTTTTTTTTTTTATTCTATCTCCCTCAGTCCGTCGGTCTGTCTCTCTCTGTCTTGTCTGTCCCCCTCTCACAGTCTGTCGGTCAGTTCCCCCCCCTCTCTCTTACTTACCGTTCCCCGATCACTGCCGCGGCGCTGCACAGCTGTTCAAACTCCGGTGGCTTTTCCTCTTTTGAAAAAGCCGGCCGCTCATTAATCAATCTCCTATTCCCTGCTGTCCTGCTTTTCGGCGCCTATGATTGGTTGCAGTGAGACACGCTCCCACACTGAGTGACAGCTGTCTCACTGCAACCAATCACAGCAGCCGGTGTGTGTATACTGTGCAGTGAAATAAATAATTAAATAATTAAAAAAAACGGCGTGCGGTCCCCCCAATTTTAATACCAGCCAGATAAAGCCATACGGCTGAAGGCTGGTATTCTCAGGATGGGGAGCTCCACGTTATGGGGAGCCCCCCACCCTAACAATATCAGTCAGCAGCCGCCCAGAATTGCCGCATACATTAGATGCGACAGTTCTGGGGCTGTACCCGGCTCTTCCCGATTTACCCTGGTGCGTTGGCAAATCGGGGTAATAAGGAGTTAATGGCAGCCCATAGCTGCCACTAAATCCTAGATTAATCATGTCAGGCGTCTCCCCGAGATTCCTTCCATGATTAATCTGTAAATTACAGTTAAAAAACACACACACCCGAAAAATCCTTTATTAGAAATAAAAAACACTAACAAAGTCCCTCATTACCAATTTATTAACCCCGACAAACCCTCCATGTCCGGCGTACTCCACAGTCCTCCAGCGTCGCGTCCAGCTCTGCTGCATGGAAGTGACAGGAGCTGCAGAAGACACCGCCGCTCCGGTCACCTCCACGCAGCTAATGAGATGAGTATAGCAATCAGCTGAGCTGTCACTGAGGTTACCTGGATCCAGCGGTGGATGCAGCGGTGGCCGCGGGTAACCTCAGTGACAGCTCAGCTGATCGCGCTACTCACCGCCGCTCCAGTCAGCTCCATGCACCAACTGAGGTGAGTAGAGCGATCAGCTGCTGTCACTGAGGTTAATCGCGGCACCGCTGGATCCAGCAGTGGCCGGGAGTTACCTGACTGACAGCAGCTGATCGCGCTATTCCCTTCATTAGCTGCGTGGAGGTGACCGGCGGCTTTTACTATTTTGAAAAAGCCGGCCGCTCATTAAACAATCTCCTATTCCCTGCTTTCCCCGCCCACCGGTGCCTATGATTGGTTGCAGTGAGACACGCCCCCACGCTGAGTGACAGGTGTCACACTGCACCCAATCACAGCAGCCGGTGGGCGTGTCTATACTGTGCAGTAAAATAAATTAATAAATAATTAAAAAAAAACGGCGTGCGGTCCCCCCCATTTTAATGCCAGCCAGATAAAGCCATACGGCTGAAGGCTGGTATTCTCAGGATGGGGAGCTCCACGTTATGGGGAGCCCCCCAGCCTAACAATATCAGCCAACAGCCGCCCAGAATTGCCGCATACATTATATGCGACAGTTCTGCGACTGTACCGGCTCTTCCCGATTTGCCCTGGTGCTTTGGCAAATCGGGGTAATAGGAGTTAATGGCAGCCCATAGCTGCCACTAAATCCTAGATTAATCATGTCAGGCGTCTATGAGACACCCTCCATGATTAATCTGTAAGTTACAGTAAATAAACACACACACCCGAAAAATCCTTTATTAGAAATAAAAAACACACACACATTCCCTGGTTCACCACTTTAATCAGCCCCAAAAAGCCCTCCATGTCCGGCGTCATCCAGGATGTTCCAGCGTCGCATCCTGCGCTGCTGCATAGAGGTGACCGGAGCTGCAGAAGACACCGCCGCTCCGGTCACTTCCACGCAGCAAATGAGGTGAGTAGCGCGATCAGCTGAGCTGTCACTGAGGTTACCCGCTGTCACTGGATCCAGTGACAGCGGGTAACCTCAGTGACAGCTCAGCTGATCGCACGGCTGTCTTCATTAGCTGCGTGGAGGTGACCGGAGCGGCGGTGTCTTCTGCAGCTCCTGTCACTTCCATGCAGCAGAGCTGGACGCGACGCCGGAGTCCGTGGAGTACGCCGGACATGGAGGGTTTGTCGGGGTTAATAAATTGGTAATGAGGGACTTTGTTAGTGTTTTTTATTTCTAATAAAGGATTTTTCGGGTGTGTGTGTTTTTTAACTGTAATTTACAGATTAATCATGGAAGGAATCTCGGGGAGACGCCTGACATGATTAATCTAGGATTTAGTGGCAGCTATGGGCTGCCATTAACTCCTTATTACCCCGATTTGCCAACGCACCAGGGTAAATCGGGAAGAGCCGGGTACAGTCCCAGAACTGTCGCATATAATGTATGCGGCAATTCTGGGCAGCTGTTGGCTGATATTGTTAGGGTGGGGGGCTCCCCATAACGTGGGGCTCCCCATCCTGAGAATACCAGCCTTCAGCCGTATGGCTTTATCTGGCTGGTTTTAAAAATGGGGGGAACCGCACGCCGTTTTTTTTAATTATTTAATAAATAATTAAAATTAATAATTAAAATTAATAAATAATTAAAAAAAACGGCGTGCGGTTCCCCCCATTTTTAAAACCAGCCAGATAAAGCCATACGGCTGAAGGCTGGTATTCTCAGGATGGGGAGCTCCACGTTATGGGGAGCCCCCCACCCTAACAATATCAGCCAACAGCCGCCCAGAATTGCCGCATACATTATATGCGACAGTTCTGGGACTGTACCCGGCTCTTCCCGATTTGCCCTGGTGCGTTGGCAAATCGGGGTAATAAGGAGTTATTGGCAGCCCATAGCTGCCAATAAGTCCTAGATTAATCATGTCAGGCGTCTCCCCGAGATACCCTCCATGATTAATCTGTAAGTTACAGTAAATAAACACACACACACCAGAAAAAATCCTTTATTAGAAATAAAAACACACACATATACCCTGGTTCACCACTTTAATCAGCCCGAAAAAGCCCTCCATGTCCGGCGTAATCCAGGATGATCCAGCGTCGCATCCAGCGCTGCTGCATGGAGGTGACCGGAGCCGCAGCACACACAGCCGCTCCGGTCACCTCCACACAGCAAATGAACACAGCCGTGCGATCAGCTGCTGTCACTGAGGTTACCCGCGGCCACCGGTGGATGCAGCGGTGACAGCGGGTAACCTCAGTGACAGCAGCTGATCGCGCGGCTGTCTTCATTAGCTGCGTGGAGGTGACCGGAGCGGCTGTGTGTGCTGCGGCTCCGGTCACCTCCATGCAGCAGCGCTGGATGCGACGCTGGATCATCCTGGATTACGCCGGACAAGGAGGGCTTTTTCGGGCTGATTAAAGTGGTGAACCAGGGTATATGTGTGTGTTTTTATTTCTAATAAAGGATTTTTTCTGGTGTGTGTGTGTTTATTTACTGTAACTTACAGATTAATCATGGAGGGTGTCTCATAGACGCCTGACATGATTAATCTAGGACTTATTGGCAGCTATGGGCTTCCAATAACTCCTTATTACCCCGATTTGCCAACGCACCAGGGTAAATCGGGAAGAGCCGGGTACAGCCCCAGAATTGTCGCATATAATGTATGCGGCAATTCTGGCCAGCTGCTGACTGATATTGTTAGGGTGGGGGGCTCCCCATAACGTGGAGCTCCCCATCCTGAGAATACCAGCCTTCAGCTGTATGGCTTTATCTGGCTGGTATTAAAATTGGGGGGAACCGCACGCCGTTTTTTTAATTATTTATTTATTTATTTTACTGCACAGTATAGACACGCCCACCGGCTGCTGTGATTGGGTGCAGTGTGACACCTGTCACTCAGCGTGGGGGCGTGTCTCACTGCAACCAATCATAGGCGCCTGTGGGCGTGGAAAGCAGGGAATATGAGATGGCTGTGTACAGAGCACAGCGCGCCGGCCGGTATAAAGGCTCGGTCACGCTGTGCAGGCCGGCCAATCACTGCAATTCCACAACTAACAGGGCTGTGGCATTGCAGTGGTCTGCCAGCCAATCCCTGCATGAGGGCTGGCTCTCAAAAGAGCGCCAACATGCAGGGATGAAGACCACGAGTAAAGCACGAGTATTGCAAAATTACTCGGTACCCGCCGAGTAGACCGAGTACAGTGATACTCGTGCGAGTACCGAGTAGTTACAAGCATGCTCGCTCATCACTATTCCCTATTGTATATATTGTAGTTTCTAGTGTGCTTTAGGCTGATTAAATTATATAATTAATCTTGGGCTGTTCTGTTATCTCGATCTTGAATCCCACGTCTGTGTGTTCGGCTAATAGTTACCGTGAAGCGGTTGGTGGCAGCGAGTTGTGCCAAGGATTGTTGTGGGGAGGCCAGTGAGATCCGGGGAGGTTTTATATATTCCGCCCGCGGAGGTCGGGGGAATATATACCCTACTCTCACTGGGGACCCTTCAATAATCGGCATAAGTAGTATAGCGGCCTCCTTGCTTATTGTCGGGCAATTCCATAATTGGCCTGACTATAAGAGGGGCACTAGAGAGCGCGTCACGTGCTCTGTCTGTCGGTCGGGAGGTATAAAGGAGGGGTGACCCCCACTTGTTACCCCCCGATTGTGACGTACTGGTAGCCAGCGCGGGGGATTTCTGAGTGACCCCCCCGGTGGTTCGTGACAGCTAATTTGAAAAATTGGGCATTTAGCATTGGGCTTGTAGTTGTCAGTATAACAGTGCATAGTTAATTCTTTCTGGGGTTTTTTTTCAGAGGTTTCTCATTCTTAAAAGGGCTGGTCAGTACTTAGATGTAGAAGACCTATTCTGGCAATATGCTGTTAATTGTAGGGGTCTGAAACCTTGCACTTCTAATAATCAGCTGTTTCAGCTTTAAAGGCCACTTTACACGCTACGATATTGGTACCGCCATGTCATCGATGAGCGATTTTGCACATTTTTGCGACGATGCAAAATCGCTCATAGGTGTAACACGCAACAACATCGCTAAAGCAACCGGATGTGTGTCACAAATTCCGTGACCCCCAACGAGATCGCTTTAGCAATGTCGTAGTGTGTAAAGCGGCCTTTAGGGTAGCTGGGTTGTGGACACAGTATATAGAGCTAGAACAGCACAACTCTATAACTCCAAACCATCCTGGATTCAGAGGGAGATTTGAGAGATCAGTCTCGGTATGTTAGGGCTTTTTCCTAACATCATCTCGCTCTCTTCTCTCTATATGATGTCATCGCTCCGCAGCAGGCAGAAGCTAAAGCACTGAGCCACAAACCACAATATTCTTGTACATAGAGATACATCAATATATAGCAGTGTAATTCTATGTGCCTGTATTCTAGAAGTGAAGAAAAAAAATCAGATTTTTTTGTTCCTATAAAACTACTAAAATAGTGAAAACAATTACATATTGAAATCTGGTCTCCCCAGGAACCTAAATTATTGCAGGCAGTAGCTAAAACTAACCTAAACTTAAACTACCAGCTGCAGGAGGATTGTGTAATCTTGAAGCTAAATTGCAGACTATGAAGCCATAGGCATAATATACTGATATACAGAGATGTGTACATAGCAATGTGTTTCTATGTACCTATATTATAGAGGGAGAATAAACAAAAGATTGCTTTACTTCCAATTAAATTACTAAAAAATAATGTAAACCAATTATAAAAAGGAAATTTTTAATAAAAAAGTGCTAAATAAACATCATTAATCAGCAACTAGCACAATACAGTGATCTGATTAGCTATGGTGATTGGTAATTGCCATTAAAAGTATGGTGTGATTGTAATAAAAATGCAACCATGTGTTACGGTTGCTGTGGCTCTGGAGACTATGTCCGGATTTCTTGCTACTGCACATGTGCAAGCGCTGGAGACTAAGTCCTATCTTGGAGCCATTGCACATGTGCGGGTGACATCATCGCTGACACGAGGTCACATGTCTCTGACACCTTCTAAGCTGATTGACCGCTGGTCATGTGCTTGTGACACGTGGTCACATGTCTCTGACACCTTCTATGCCGATTGGTCGCTGGTCATGTGCTTGTGACGCTTTGCTCGGTGATAGGCCAGCGTGACGTCATTGCTGTCATTCTGGCAGCGGATTGGCTCTGGTGTCCTCCATCTTGGGCACAGAGTCTATATAAGATCCTGATGTACGCCGCCCGGCGCTCAGTCCTCTTGGTTCATGCATGGGAGTAGACGCTCTGTGAACGTTCCTCTAGGCATCTCTTTGTCTATATTAGGTGAGCGCTACCAGCAGGGTAGCGTTCTTATACCTTACAGCTTCGGCTGCAGTCCGTATCCTTACCTCTTAGTGGAGCGGACATAGGCAGGTGCCTGAGGCACATGGTCCGGCTGGGCCTTGTGATTCTACTCGTAGGTGGACGTTGCCGCTAGGGTAACGTTCCTTTTACTGCGTCTGGCAGTTGTTCGTATCCTCGCACACTAGGGGAGCAAACAGAGGTAGGAGCTTTGTGCGGCTTATGCTGCTGTCCGTCTCTTTTGCACCACTAGAAGAGCGGACCTAGGCAGGTGCCATATCTAGTGGTTTGTGTCCTCGCACACTAGTGGAGCGAACGCAGGTAGGAGCTTTGTGCGGCTTACGCTGCTGTCCGTCTCTTTTGCACCACTAGAAGAGCGGACCTAGGCAGGTGCCATATCTAGTGATTCGTGTCCTCGCACACTAGTGGAGCGAACGCAGGTAGGAGCTTTATGCGGCTTATGCTGCTGTCCGTCTCCTGGCACCACTAGAGGAACGGACCTAGGTAGGTGCCATTTCACACTCACTGCTTTTGTCTCTGTGATCATTAACAGAGATCATTCTACACACCCTCCAAGTAAGGGAGGAATTGCTTTATTTTCTAATTATATTCCTCTGTGGGTTTAACAGAGGTATTGCACTCTGCACTTGTGCTATTATTATTTACAGTGGCACACTTATATACCCCTTATCCTCTGCCATAGTCTGCAGCAGAGTCTTTGCACGGTGGACCCTGACTGTCTGATATTCCTTTAGGTTTTATTATCAGACAGACCCCCGTAACATTAGGACTGAGTCCAGGGGTCTGGCAGTTATGGCAGAATATCAGCAGTTACACCGTTACATACAAGTACTTGAGTCGCGGCTTAAGAGTATAGAGGATAAACCTCAGACCATGGTGACATCTGCACATGATCCTCGACTTGCTCTGCCAAACAGATATTCTGGCGATGCCAGATCATGTCGTGGTTTCATTAGTCAGTGTAAGATACACCTAGAGATCAACTCTTCTCGCTTCTCTACGGAGAGGTCCAGAGTTGGCTTTATCATCTCCTTACTTCAGGACAAAGCCTTAGAATGGGCGACTCCCTTATGGGAGCGCTCTGTTGTGGTTACTCTGAGACATCAAGACTTTATTGATTCTCTTAAAGCGGTATTCATGGGTCCGCAGGTTAACCCATGATGCGGCCCTGAGACTCTTAGATCTATCTCAGGGTTCGTTATCCACTATTTCTTATGTCATTGCTTTTAGAACTCTGGTGGCAGAACTAGATTGGCCAGAGAAGGTGTTGATTCCTATCTTCTGGATAGGGTTGGCAGGCTATGTCAAGGATGCCCTTGCTACTCGTGAGGTCCCTGCTTCTCTGGAGGACTTGATCACAGTAGCAACGAAGATTGACGTACGCCATAGGGAATGTAGACTCGAGGTCTCTTCCTCACGCCCTAAGCATCAGGCTATTCCAGTTGTTGAGGGTCCACTACCATCTTCCTCAGCATCTGAAACATCTCCCACTCCTATGGAGTTAGGTCATACGTCCTCCAGGCTACGCAAGTCTGGTCCTCCTATATGTTACGTATGTCGTCAGGCACTATGCCAACAAGTGTTCTAGTTGTCAGGGAAACTCCCAGGCCTAGTAACCATTAGAGGGGGGTTACTAGAGACGTCTTCTGCACCCTCTAAGTGTAGTATCCCAGGTCAGCTCTCATTCTCTGAGAATACATGGCCTATTATGGCTTTTGTGGATTCCGGAGCTGACGGGACTTTTGTGTCCTCAGGATTTGTAAAGGGACACAATATTCCCTCTATCATGTTAGAGGCGCCTATTCCTGTCCATGTTGTTAATGGGACTATGTTGTCTGACTCCATTACATTGAGGACAGTTCACTTGCGCCTTTCCCTGTCTCAGGGTCACATAGAGGAGATTTCTTTTCTTGTTTTGCCTGAGGGTATAGACGACGTCCTTCTGGGTCTCCCATGGCTTCGGACTCATGCTCCTCACATTGACTGGGAGTCCGACAGCATTATTAGTTGGGGTTCAAAATGTCAGTCCCGATGTCTTCCCTTATCACCTAAGGTCGTTGCGGTTGCATCAACTGATCTCTCTCCCATACCTACACCCTATTTGGATTTCGCTGATGTGTTCTCCAAACAGGGTGCTGAGTTTCTTCCACCCCATACGCCGTATGACTGTGCCATAGACCTTATCTCTGGTTCGGTTCCACCTAAGGGCAGGGTTTACCCCCTGTCGATGCCTGAGTCAGAGGCCATGTCGACCTATATAAGAGAGATAACCTAAACAACCTTTCCTATGACCGGAAAAGGTCCACAAGAACACAAAACCTAAAAAATGTAAACCCCAATTTTTCAATGAATAAAGGTGGGGATACACCAGAAAGAGGACCACGAATAATCAAAGTGAAATACAAAATTTAATAATTTGTACAAAAGGTGATACAGGACACACAGTGGAGGCAGGCTAGATGGAAACAGCCTGCCAGGAAACAACCCACAGCAATACCAGGACACCCCACCAGATGACAGCCTGCTGACAGGCGGCAATGTAATAAAGATGGTACAAGTAAAAAGAGGCCCAAGTAAAGTCACAAGGGACAGTGTGAAAGGTAGATTATACAGGGAGATCTGTAAAACCCCCCGAAAAAGTCCCAAAGAGCACGAGGGCATAAATAACTAGTCACTGTTACCTTGCGTCATGTCAGAGCAGGAGTGGTGGATGTGTCCGGGCGTGGGGGCGGGGCCTCGACGCGCGTTTCACCAAAAGCTTTGTCAGGAGGCGTGGCTACAGGTTGTAAGTGAAGGGTATAAGTAGGAAAGTGTGGGCGCTCATTAGCAAATTGGCGCGCACAGTGTCATGTTGCCACGCCCCCCCGAACGGCAAGGCACGCCGGGTCTCGCGATGACGAGCGTGAGAAGGAAGTGACCTCATTCCCACGCTCGCCACAGGGACCCGACCGAGCCCGGCCGCAGGGGGGAGGAGGCAGCGCATGACAGAGGCGCGTCTGTGCCAATCGGGTGAGTCATAGATAGGGGAGGGACAATGACGTCGTAGGGCGTCAAAGTAAAGCGCGATTATGTAAATACAATGATATGGGCCGCGCATAACAAGGGAACATCAATACCGGTCAGAAAGACAATAGACACTGCGTGGGAATGAGGTCACTTCCTTCTCACGCTCGTCATCGCGAGACCCGGCGTGCCTTGCCGTTCGGGGGGGCGTGGCAACATGACACTGTGCGCGCCGATTTGCTAATCAGCGCCCACACTTTCCTACTTATACCCTTCACTTACAACCTGTAGCCACGCCTCCTGACGAAGCTTTTGGTGAAACGCGCGTCGAGGCCCCGCCCCCACGCCCGGGCACATCCACCACTCCTGCTCTGACATGACGCAAGGTAACAGTGACTAGTTATTTATGCCCTCGTGCTCTTTGGGACTTTTTCGGGGGGTTTTACAGATCTCCCTGTATAATCTACCTTTCACACTGTCCCTTGTGACTTTACTTGGGCCTCTTTTTACTTGTACCATCTTTATTACATTGCCGCCTGTCAGCAGGCTGTCATCTGGTGGGGTGTCCTGGTATTGCTGTGGGTTGTTTCCTGGCAGGATGTTTCCATCTAGCCTGCCTCCACTGTGTGTCCTGTATCACCTTTTGTACAAATTATTAAATTTTGTATTTCACTTTGATTATTCGTGGTCCTCTTTCTGGTGTATCCCCACCTTTATTCATTGAAAAATTGGGGTTTACATTTTTTAGGTTTTGTGTCTATATAAGAGAGAGTTTAGAGAAGGGGTTTATTTGTAAGTCTGTCTCTCCCGTGGGAGCTGTGTTTTTCTTTGTTCGGAAGAAAGAGGGTGATTTGCGTCCCTGCATAGATTACAGGGGTCTCAACGCAATCACAATAAAGAACAAATACCCGTTACCTTTAATTTCGGAGCTTTTTGACAGACTGAGGGGAGCTCAGGTTTTTACAAGTTGGATCTGCGGGGTGCGTATAACTTGGTACGAATTCGAGAGGGTGACGAATGGAAGACCGCTTTTAACACCCGAGACGGTCACTATGAATACCTCGTCATGCCTTTTGGTTTATGTAATGCACCCGCAGTATTTCAGGACTTCGTAAACGATGTGTTCAGGGATTTACTGTTATCCTCCGTCGTGGTGTATCTGGACGACATCCTGATTTTTTCTCCGGATCTGGAGACTCATCGTCAGGATATCGTTCGTGTCCTTTCCCGTTTAAGGGAGCACTCATTGTTTGCTAAACTCGAAAAATGTGTATTCGAGCAGTCATCCTTGCCTTTTTTGGGCTACATTATCTCACAAGAGGGTCTGGCTATGGATCCTGCGAAGCTCTCTGCTGTCCAGGAATGGTCCGAACCTCATTCCTTGAAGGCGGTGCAACGCTTCTTAGGATTCATAAATTATTACAGGCAGTTCATACCCCATTTCTCTACTTTGGTGGCCCCTTTGGTGGCCTTGACTAAGAAAGGTGCTAATCCAAAAGTCTGGTCTACTGAGACATCTCAGGCTTTTGAGGCAGTAAAAAGACACTTTTCAACTGCTCCCGTTCTTCAAAGACCCGATGAGAATAAGCCCTTCCTCTTGGAGGTTGATGCCTCTTCAGTGGATCCTGGTGCGGTCTTGTATCAAAAGAACGGTGCAGGTAGAAAAAGGCCGTGTTTCTTCTTTGCTAAAACCTTTTCACCGGCAGAGAGAAACTATACCATTGGGGATAGGGAACTGCTCGCCCTGAGATTAGCCTTGGAGGAGTGGCGTCACTTGCTGGAAGGAGCGAAACATCCTTTCCATGTCTATACAGATCATAAGAATCTGACGTACTTACAAACCGCTCAACGTCTGAATCCTCACCAAGCCCGCTGGTCCTTGTTTTTCTCCCGCTTTCACTTCTCCATCAACTATCTGTCTGGGAGTAAGAATAACAAGGCAGACGCCCTGTCTCGCTCTATGGTTTCTACCCAGGAAGAGATTGACGAACCTCGTCTTATCCTTCCCTCCAGGGTTTTTCATACGCTCTCCCCTGTGACTTTAGACCAAATCCCACCGGGCAAGACCTTTGTTCCGCCTGATCGACAGAATGATATACTGTCGTGGGCCCACACCTCAAAGGTGGGTGGGCATTTTGGTATTAGACGGACACGAGAGTTACTCGAGAGGTGGTATTGGTGGCCACACTTAGCCAGCCATGTCAAGAGATATGTCGGTTCCTGCTACTCGTGTGCTCGCAACCGTCCATTACGGCAGAGACCGGCTGGGCTCTTGCATCCTTTACCAGTGCCAGATAGACCATGGGAGGTGGTAGGCATGGACTTTGTGGGTGATCTTCCGTGTTCACAGGGACATAGATTTGTGTGGGTCATTACGGACCATTTCTCCCGGATGGTTCATCTCGTACCGTTATCGAGAATCCCATCTTCCAGGGTACTAGCCAAACTATTCCTCAAGCATGTCTTTAGGCTTCACGGGATGCCAGATCGTATCATTTGTGATAGAGGCCCGCAATTTGCTTCACATTTCTGGTGAGATCTTTGTAGCCTTCTGCAAATTGAGTTGAATCTCTCTTCGGCATACCATACGGAGACCAATGGTTTGGTTGAGCGTACCAATCAATCCATGATTATATACCTTCGACACTTTGTTGCTGAGAACCATGATAACTGGTCCTCCCTCCTACCCTGGGCAGAATTTGCCCTTAACAATTCGCTGGCTGAGGCCACTGGGCAGACACCATTCGTACTCAATAATGGGCAACACCCTAGGGTACCGGTACCGTTTCCCGCTGCTGCACCTTCACCTCTTGTGGTAGACTGGGCAACTAATGCCAGAGAGGTTTGGGATCAGACTCAAGAGTCGATCCAAGCAGCTAAGGACCGTATGAAGACGGTGTCCGATCGGTTTCGTCGCCCGGCTCCTGTCTTTTCTCCAGGGGACTTTGTGTGGCTCTCTGCAAAACACTTGAAACTTAGAGTGAGCTTTGTCAAATTTGCTTCTCGCTTCCTGGGTCCTTATTAGGTTCTTCGACAGGTAAATCCTGTAGTCTACCAATTGAAGTTACCCGTCCATCTTAGGATCCATGACACATTCCATGTTTCACTGCTAAAGCCGGCTATTTTACCTCACGCTCGTGAAGTGCACTCTCCTGCCTCTGATTCCTCTCGCTCTAGCTATGAGGTACGAGCCATAGTTGGTTCTAAGATGGTTAGAGGGCGCAGGTTCTTCTTGATAGATTGGGAGGGCTACGGCCCAGAACATCGCTCTTGGGAGCTTGAGGAGGCTGTCCATGCTCCCAACTTAGTTGCCGATTACCTGCGTCGCCGGGAGGGGGGCCCTTGAGGGGGAGGTACTGTTACGGTTGCTGTGGCTCTGGAGACTATGTCCGGATTTCTTGCTACTGCACATGTGCAAGCGCTGGAGACTAAGTCCTATCTTGGAGCCATTGCACATGTGCGGGTGACATCATCGCTGACACGAGGTCACATGTCTCTGACACCTTCTAAGCTGATTGGCCACTGGTCATGTGCTTGTGACACGTGGTCACATGTCTCTGACACCTTCTATGCCGATTGGTCGCTGGTCATGTGCTTGTGACGGTTTGCTCGGTGATAGGCCAGCGTGACGTCATTGCTGTCATTCTGGCAGCGGATTGGCTCTGGTGTCCTCCATCTTGGGCACAGAGTCTATATAAGATCCTGACGCACACCGCCCGGCGCTCAGTCCTCTTGGTTCATGCATGAGAGCAGACGCTCTGTGAACATTCCTCTAGGCATCTCTCTGTCTATGTTAGGTGAGCGCTACCGGCAGGGTAGCGTTCTTATACCTTACAGCTTCGGCTGCAATCCGTATCCTTACCTTTTAGTGGAGCGGACATAGGCAGGTGCCTGAGGCACATGGTCCGGCTGGGCCTTGTGATTCTACTCGTAGGTGGACGTTGCCGCTAGGGTAACGTTCTTGTTACTGCGTCTGGCAGTTGTTCGTATGCTCGCACACTAGGGGAGCGAACAGAGGTAGGAGCTTTGTGCGGCTTATGCTGCTGTCTGTCTCTTTTGCACCACTAGAAGAGCGGACCTAGGCAGGTGCCATATCTAGTGGTTCGTGTCCTCACACACTAGTGGAACGAACGCAGGTAGGAGCTTTGTGCGGCTTACGCTGCTGTCCATCTCTTTTGCACCACTAGAAGAGCGGACCTAGGCAGGTGCCATATCTAGTGATTCGTGTCCTCGCACAGTAGTGGAGCGAACACAGGTAGGAGCTTTGTGCGGCTTACGCTGCTGTCCGTCTCCTGGCACCACTAGAGGAACTGACCTAGGTAGGTGCCATTTCACACTCACTGCTTTTGTCTCTGTGATCATTAACAGAGATCATTCTATACACCCTCCAAGTAAGGGAGGAATTGCTTTATTTTCTAATTATATTCCTCTGTGGGTTTAATAGAGGTATTGCACTCTGTACTTGTGCTATTATTATTTACAGTGGCACACTTATATACCCCTTATCCTTTGCCATAGTCTGCAGCAGAGTCTTTGCACGGTGGACCCTGACTGTCTGATATTCCTTTAGGTTTTATTATCAGACAGCCCCCCGTAACACCATGTGAATGAATTAATGAGCAATGTAAGTGCTGTATTTTTGTACTGCTTTTTTCTGCTTGGTTTCTGCAGGTATCTGCACTAGATATGAGCGATCCTGCCAAGGATCACTTTGGTTGATGATCGATGAACCCGCCTGAGATCGCCGGTTGAATCGGTGATCCTAGCCGATCCGATCAACGATCCTAGCTGAACCCATTATATTCAGTGGGAGGCAAAAGTTATGTGTTGTAAAAGGGTGTAGGGGGGCTGTAAAAGAAAGAAGAAAAAAGGGTTAAAGCAGTAAATACTTACAAAGTCTTCCCAAAGCAGTAGCGCTACTTCTGGGTCCGCTCATACATATTCACTGCTTTCCCTTCAACCAGCATCTCTAATTAGCTGCCTTTAGACCACGACCCCACTCCCCGCGACAACACCTGTGACTGGTTGAAATTACAACTACTGCTGTGTCCTTATACTGGTGATAAATAAATAAACATTTCTTACGGCGCCTCTGTATTGATACCGGCACAGATAAAACTACAGCTATAGGCTGCAGCCCCAGCTGTGTGCTTATCGTGTCTGTGTATCAAAATAAGAGGAACTTCAGGTCCAACATAATCCCCACTACAAGGTCCCACAACAATTTCAGCTCTGCTACATCTGATAGCACAATATGCAGTTATAGAACATCACCGTCCATTGGGGGCTTCAGGCAATGACTGATCCTTAGGGACCACCGGTGATGTCACTCAGGTTAGTTGAGATAACAGCTGGAGGGTCCCATGGCCCTTCTCCTGTGACCCTAGGTAACTTGACCTCAGGGGACCTGCATGTCAGCCAATCCCAGACACACACACAGCTAAGTGTACTTTTAGCCAGAGAAGTAACGGCATGTGTGATAGGATGTCCATGTCACATGTCCCTGCATTATAAAAACGAGTATCTGCCCATCCGGACGCCATTATCTCTTCTGCGTCCTTGGTGTCAGTCACCGCTGGCGCAGCGCCTATCACCGATACTGCTGTGTACGCTCTATACACAGCACTGTACAGAATAGGGATAGCACTTTCTATCAGTCCTTTTAAGGGCTAATACCGGCAGGGTCAGAGCCATAGGTGACAGGTCCGTGAAAACAGAGTTTAACAGCTACACAAGATGACAGCATCTGTGTAGCTAAGGTCAGGGATTTCCTCACTGCATTTCCCTACTAGGAGGGATAGAAAGGCAGGCTTCCTTTTCTCTACCCAGAGACCCACAACCCTGCCACTGTACCCTCCTGCCCTTTGCACACTCAAACTCATTGTTACTAAGCCATTATACTAGCAAACACTGAGTGAACTTAGTGGCATCATAAAAGCGGCTGTTGGACTTCTTTATTGTCCCACTAGTGCAAAGATATTTGCAGCACGTCCGCCTGCATTGCACACTCAAACTCATTGTTACTAAGCCATTATACTAGCAAACACTGAGTGAACTTAGTGGCATCATAAAAGCGGCTGTTGGACTTCTTTATTGTCCCACTAGTGCAAAGATATTTGCAGCACGTCCGCCTGCATTGCACACTCAAACTCATTGTTACTAAGCCATTATACTAGCAAACACTGAGTGAACTTAGTGGCATCATAAAAGTGGCTGTTGGACTTCTGTATTGTCCCACTAGTGCAGAGATATTTGCAGCACGTCTGCCTGCATTGCACACTCAAACTCATTGTTACTAAGCCATGATACTAGCAAACACTGAGTGAACTTAGTGGCATCCGAAACGTGGCTGTTGGACTTCTGTATTGTCCCACTAGAGCAAAGATATTTGCAGCACGTCTACCTGCATTGCACACTCAAACTCATTGTTACTAAGCCATTATACTAGCAAACACTGAGTGAACTTAGTGGCATCATAAAAGCGGCTGTTGGACTTCTGTATTGTCCCACTAGTGCAAAGATATTTGCAGCACGTCTGCCTGCATTGCACACTCAAACTCATTGTTACTAAGCCATTATACTAGCAAACGCTGAGTGAAATTAGTGGCATCATAAAAGTGGCTGTTGGACTTCTGTATTGTCCCACTAGTGCAAAGATATTTGCAGCACGTCTGCCTGCATTGCACACTCAAACTCATTGTTACTAAGCCATTATACTAGCAAACACTGAGTCAACTTAGTGGCATCCTAAACGTGGCTGTTGGACTTCTGTATTGTCCCACTAGTGCAAAGATATTTGCAGCACGTCTGCCTGCATTGCACACTCAAACTCATTGTTACTAAGCCATTATACTAGCAAACACTGAGTGAACTTGGTGGCATCCTAAACGTGGCTGATGGACTTCTGTATTGTCCCACTAGTGCAAAAATATTTACAGCACGTCTGCCTGCATTGCACACTCAAACTCATTGTTACTAAGCCATTAAACTAGCAAACACTGAGTGAACTTAGTGGCATCCTAAACGTGGCTGTTGGACTTCTGTATTGTCCCACTATTGCAAAGATATTTGCAGCACGTCTGCCCTGCATTGCACACTCAAACTCATTGTTACTAAGCCATTATGCTAGCAAACACTGAGTGAACTTAGTGGCATCATAAAAGTGGCTGTTAAACTTCTGTATTGTCCCACTAGTGCAAAGATATTTGCAGCACGTCTGCCTGCATTGCACACTCAAACTCATTGTTACTAAGCCATTATACTAGCAAACACGGCTGCCAGTTTAAGGGCCGTAGTTGCATTATCAGGGATAATTATTGTTGTTTATTCTGCTGTTAATAAAGCTAGACCACCGCTGAAATCTACACCACCTCTCAATTTTTACTACCACATTTTAAGTGCACAATCTTGTCGCAATCAAAATGAGTGGCAAAATGACAGATGCTGGTGGAAAGAGGAAGAGGCGTGTTGGAAAAGGAAAAAAAGGGTTTGTCCGTGGGGAAGGTGGCAAATCTCCATTAACATCTGCTGAAGACAGCCCATCTTCCAGCAAAGGTAAGATGTCTACTACTTACCATGGACAATCCGATGTGCTCCCCTTTTTTACGGACACGAACAACTGGAACAAAGGTAGATGATGGCCAAAAAGGAAAATGCTTGAATGGATCTCAAGTGGTCCAACAAGTGCCCTCTCCACCACCTCAACTACCGCATCCAAAAAACACCAGTCCTCTGAGTTGTCATCCCAATCAAACTTGCTTTCTCCCAGCTCTGAAGTCTCCATCCGCCCTGCACAGTATGGTGGAACTGAGATGGCTGAGTCTGCAGAGCTGTTCAGTCACACTATAGCCTGGGAATCAGAGGTCTGCTCCCAAGCTACAGTGAGTACAGATAAGGAAATGGTCTGCAGTGATGCCCAGAACCTTTGTGACTCTGA
This sequence comes from Anomaloglossus baeobatrachus, assembly GCF_048569485.1. NCBI lineage: Eukaryota > Metazoa > Chordata > Amphibia > Anura > Aromobatidae > Anomaloglossus > Anomaloglossus baeobatrachus. The sequence continues at coordinate 592,194,798 of NC_134353.1, read as the reverse complement.
TTCAGGCCGTGAGGACCAAGTTTCTGAGCATAATGTTGACCCTTTTTCACAAACTGTAACACCTGTTGTTATAGACAATGAGGAACATACTGATGACAATGAGATGCAGATACCAGATTGGGATGACAACTTAAATATTCGGTCAGGGCAAGAAGAGGCTCGGTCTGAGGGTGAGGGGAGTGCAAGCACAACAATTGATGAGGAAGTTCTAGATCCCACCTACTGTCAACCCACAGTCAGGCCCTCGAGGAGGTCAACAGAGACGGTGGACGAGGATGCAACTGACGACGAAGTTACCTTGTGCCTTCCTGGACAGAGTAGGAGTACTGGTAGCACGTCTACAACGGCATCCTCAGCCACCACTGTGCGTCTGAGCACTAGTCGGGGTGGATCAGCAGGTCGCATGCCCTCTAAGCCTTCCCTAGCCTGGTCCTTTTTTGACATAGCAAAAGATTGCCCAAATTATGTGATCTGTAAAATTTGTCATGATTCTGTTAGTAGAGGGCAAAACCTCAGCAGTTTGACAACTTCTTCCATGAATCGTCACATGAAAAAATATCATATGTCCCGGTGGGCAGCTCACCGTGCTGCAATGCGGCCTAGCGGAGCGAACCATCCACCGCCTGCCCCTTCTAGTGCATAGGTGCGCTCTTCATCTTTTAGGACTGTGAGGACAGCTGTCACACCTGGTTTTCCACGCACAACTTCACAACCGCAACAGGCAGTTTGCTTGGTAGGTAGTCAGTTGGTTTGGAAGGGGAAACAAGTACGTGTGTACAGCTCTCTCAGACATCGATAGCACCAACGTTGGATGAAGGTGACATCATGTCTACGCCTACACTTTCCTCACAAAGCTGCATTTTTCCAGGGACACCCTACTCAACACCGTCTACACACAGCAGCCAGATCTCTGTCCCTCAGATGTGGACAAATAAAAGGCCATTTCCTGCGACCCATGACAAAGCTAAGAGGTTGACTTTATCCCTCTGTAAGCTCTTGGCTACCGAAATGCTGCCTTTCCGCCTGGTGGACACACAGGATTTTAGAGACCTTATGTCTGTCGCTGTGCCCCAGTAACAGATGCCCAGTCGCCACTACTTCTCTAAGAAATGTGTGCCCATGCTACACCAGCATGTCGCACACAACATCACCGCTTCCTTGAGAAACTGTGTGTAAACGGGTGCATTTCACCACCGATACTTGGACCAGTAAGCATGGACAGGGGCGTTACATGTCGCTGACTGGGCACTGGGTAACTATGGTGATAGATGGTGAAGGGTCTGCTGCACAAGTCTTGCCGTCCCCACGACTTGTGTGTCAATCCTCTGTCTGTCCAAGTTCCGCCACTGCTTCTGCCTCCTCCACCTCATCTGTGTCGTCCACCTCCGCCCCAAGCCTGCCTGGTCAGGCCACCAGCGTTCGCACTGCGCAGAAGGAATCACGCACCCCTCATTACTATGCTGGCAGCAGAGCGCAACGGCATCAGGTGGTCTTTAGCTTGACATGTCTTGGAAATAGGAGTCACACAGGGGCTGAGTTGTGGGCAGCTCTGGAGACTGAGTTTAATAAATGGTTGTCTCCACTCAACCTGCAGCCTGGTAAGGCCATGTGCGACAATGCTGCAAACCCGGGTGCGGCCCTTCGCCTGGGCAAGGGGACACACGTGCCTTGTATGGCTCACGTGTTGAACCTTGTTGTCCATCAATTTTTAACACACTATCACGGCCTAGATGGCCTTCTGACCAGGGCACGAAAACTGTCTGCTCACTTCCGCCGTTCAACCGCCGCAGCTGAGCGACTTGCATCGCTCCAGAAGTCTTTCGGCCTGCCGGTTCATCGCCTGAAATGCGATGTGGCGACACGCTGGAATTCGACTCTCCACATGTTACAGCGACTGTGGCAGCACCGCCGAGCCCTGGTGCAAAACGTCATGACGTATAGCCTGGGCCAACGAGATGCAGAGGTGGGGAAGATCACCCTGATGGAGTGGTCTCAGATCAAGGACCTATGCACCCTTCTGCACAGTTTCGACATGGCGACGAATATGTTTAGCGCGGACAATGCCATTATCAGCATGACAATTCCAGTCATTTACATGCTGGAGCACACGCTAAACACTATTCGGAGTCAGGGGGTGAGACAACAGGAAGGGGAGGAACTACAGGAGGATTCATATGCGCAAGACACAACAACATCACCAAGGTTCAGACGTTCATCATCACCAACGCGGCAGGCATGGGACCATGGGGGACAGGGATCAACAAGGGCGCATGGTAGCAGGCGAAATGTTGAGGAAGGTGCAAGAGAACATGAAGAAATGGCGAACTTTCCATGGACATGGAAGACTCAGCAGATGAGGGAGACCTTGGTCAAATTTCAGTTGAAAGAGGTTGGGGGGAGATGTCAGAGGAAGAAAGAATGGTTAGCACCTCTATGCCACAAACACAGCGTGGACTTGGTCCGCATGGCTGCGCAAGACACATGAGCGCCTTCTTGCTGCACTACCTCCAACATGACCCTCGTATTGTCAAAATTAGAAGTGATGATGACAACTGGCTTGCCACACTATTAGATCCCCGGTACAAGTCCAAATTTTGTGACATAATTCCAGCCATAGAAAGGGACGCACGTATGCAGGAGTATCAGCAGAAGCTGTTACTCGATCTTAGCTCGGCTTTTCCACCAAACAACCGTGCAGGTGCAGGGAGTGAATCTCCCAGTTGTAACTTGACAAACATGGGATGGTCTCGTCATCTTCAACAGTCTACCCGTACCAGTAGCACCGTATCTGGTGCTGGTAACAGCAATTTTATGGAATCTTTTCATAATTTTTTTAGACCGTCCTTTGCAAGGCCACCAGAGACAACAAGTCTGACACATAGTCAATGGCTGGAGAGGATGATACAGGAGTATCTCCAAATGAACATTGATGCCATGACTTTGCAAATGGAGCCTTGCTCATTTTGGGCTTCAAATCTTGAAAAATGGCCAGAGCTCTCAACTTACGCCTTGGAGATTTTGTCGTGTCCAGCTGCCAGCGTTGTCTCTGAACGTGTCTTCAGTGCTGCTGGGTGTGTGCTGACAGATAAGTGCACGCGTCTGTCCAGTGACAATGTGGACAGACTAACGTTCATCAAAATGAACAAGTCATGGATCCACAAGGAATTTACTACCCCTGTGTCATCCTGGGGAGAGTAAATGCTTGTGGATTTGGAATGTGCTTGATGCAAATCAAAATATCCTGTTTGCAACTAGGGCACAAGTGCTGCCACTGATGGGGTGTCTGTGTGGCCCAATTTTTGGAAAAAAGGGAGACTCCGCTTGGAGTAACCCTTGCTTGCTGTGTTTTTTAAAAGGAGCCAAGATGAACAAGTCATGGTTCAGCAAAGACTTTGCTACCTACCCCGGTGTCATCCTGGGGACGGACGGTTAAGAATTTCGTATTTTTGAATGTGCTTGATGCAAATCAAAACATCCTGTTTGCAACTAGGGCACAACTGCTGCCGCTGAAGGGGTTAGTGTCTGTGTGGCCCAATTTTTGGTAAAAAGGGAGACTCTACTTGGAGTAACCCTTGCTTACAGTGTTTTTAAAAAGGAGCCAAGATGAACAGAGCTGGGATCAGGAAAGACTTAGCTACCTACCCCGGTGTCATCCTGGGGACGGTTAAGAATGGCGTATTTTTGAATGTGCTTGATGCAAATCTAGCTGTGAAGTGTACAACTGGGGCACAACTGCTGCCACTGAAGGGGCTAGTGTCTGTGTGGCCCAATTTTTGGTAAAAAGGGAGACTCCGCTTGGAGTAACCCTTGCTTACAGTGTTTTTAAAAAGGAGCCAAGATGAACAGAGCTGGGATCAGGAAAGACTTAGCTACCTACCCCGGTGTCATCCTGGGAATGGTTAAGGATGGCGTATTTTTAAATGTGCTTGATGCAAATCAAAACATCCTGTTTGCAACTATGGCACAAGTGCTGCCACTGATGGGGTGTCTGTGGGGCCCAATTTTTGGAAAAAAGGGAGACTCCGCTTGGAGTAACGCTTGCTTACAGTGTTTTTAAAAAGGAGTCAAGATGAACAGAGCTGGGATCAGGAAAGACTTTGCTACCTACCCCGGTGTCATCCTGGGGACGGTTAACAATGGCGTATTTTTGAATGTGCTTGATGCAAATCTAGCTGTGAAGTGTACAACTGGGGCACTATTGCTGCCACTGAAGGGGTGGGTGTGTGTGGGGCCCAAGTTTTGGAAACAAGGGAGACTCCGCTTGGAGTCACCTTGCGGTGTTTTACATGATTTTAGAAGGGTGTACCATGCCTATATCTGTGTCTCTTCCTCTTTTTCCTTGTCCAGCTCTTTTGTTTTCGCATGAGTATATGTCCTTGTCACTTTCCCATGTGTTTGTGTTGCGTTGTGAGTGGTTTGTCACCTTTTGGACACCTTTGAGGGTGTTTTCTAGGTGTTTTTATGTGTTTGTGATTGCCAGCCAGTGTTTCCTATGCGGTTCGAGTTCGGTTCGTCAAACGTTCGACGAACTGAATTCGAACGAGACTTCCGTTCGACGAACCGAACTCGAGCCGAACCACGACCGGTTCGCTCATCTCTAGTGAATATGTATGAAAGTTAATGAGCAGACTTGGAAGCAGTATCACTGCCGGGAGACTCGATAAGTATAACAGTAATGTTTTATTTCTTATTTTCTTTTTTTTTTTCCTTTTTTTTTAATTTTTATTATCTGGGTAACCAAACTGAACAGTAACACAGATTTCCCTCATAAGTCTCTGTTTGGGTTCTATACACGGACACTAGCTATCTGGTATGGGACAAAACTTACAGTTAAGGTTAGCCCATCACAACACATGGATAGCACATACGTATACATGGATCGGCATATGGATGGTCAAAATGGATCCTGCCACACTTACATTTTTTTATTGGACATGTGAAGGGGTCATAGCATGTAGAGATTAGATTAGAGCAGGCGTATAGGTAGTGTTTATTTGCTGTTATAGTAATTGTATACTTCATCAGCAATGGCTGCAGAGTTATTCTTTGTCAAAAAGAAGGATGGTGGCTCATGGCCGTGCCTGGACTTCTGGGAGCTCAACCAAACAACGGTGGAGATCCGAATTCTCTTCCACTCATTCCTGAAATATTTAATCAAATTGCTGATTCTAAATAGTTCTCTCAACTTGACCATAGTATGTAGCAGAGCCAGGATTGTTGTGGGACTTTTTATGGATTACATAGGATTTGCAAGGGTGTTTTGGAGTTAATAACAGGGCGAAACAGGGTGTGTCTATTTTATTTCAAATAAAGGATTTTTTGATGTTTGTGCTTTATTTGTTTTCACTTACAAGATTAGTAATGGGGATGTCATAGACCCCTCCCCATTACTACTCCAGGGCTTGCTGACAGCTGACATATCACAGCTGTGATTGACCTGTTATATTACCCCGATTGCCATTGCACCAGGGCAATCTGGATGAGCTGTCTAAAATGCATACATTGTTGCATCTAGAGGATGTGACAATTCTGGTTAGCTGCGGGCTGGTATTTTTTGGCTGCAGAATTACAAATAACCATGGGCCTCCCCAGCCTAAAAATACTAGCCCCTACCTGTTGGCTTTAGTTTGGCTGACTATCAAAACTGAGGGAACCGCACTCTGTTTTTTTAACTATTTAAATAATTTAAAAAATCCGCATTGGGTCTCTCTTATTTTGATACACAGCCAAGATATCGCGCACAACTGAGGGCTGCAGCATGTAGCTGTATGCTTTTCTATGCTCGGTATCTATATACGGGGCACCCTATCATTTTATTTATTTATTTTTACACTTTACTCGGGCAGACAGACAGCCTCTGTGAGGCAACTAATCAGAGATGCTGGCATGCCTACAGTCTGATTACAGCCAATCACATACCCTGTGAGAGACTGTAGGTGAGGGAAGCAGTGTCTATGTATGAGATGTAAAGAGTGGACCCAGAAGCAGTTTTACAGCTGCACCACAGAGATTAGTAAGTATGTCCTGCATTAACCATTTTGCTTCCTTATGTTACAGTTATTTCCCTGGCCAATCACAGCTATTCTGATACTTGGCTTGCCTGTAGATTTTAAGCAAATAATTGATCAATTATTTGAGCCACCCCTTGCCAACGTCACGGCAAATCTCAATGGGGGGGTTCTACTAAATATTATGTATTTCATGTGCCATGTGGCCTCGTAGATAAAGTTAAAAGCAGAACCATAATGGAGCACACATACCTGTAACCTTCATATAACCGCTTCTATGTTGCAAAAGAGGCAATTGTGGATAAGAAATATTAAGGTGGATGAGTGACAGGTACAGTCCTGCTGGATGGGAGCCCTCATGCATAGTTAAATAGTTACATACGTTGAAAAAACACCTAAGCCCATCTAATTCAACCTTTCTCCACCAATTATACATTTTATCACTAAATCATTTATAACTGACAATGTTATGTGTACTGAGAAAATCATCCAGCCTATTTTTAGAAGCTATTATAGTGTCTGCCTTTATTACCTTTTGTGGTAGGGTATTCCACAATCTGACTGCTCTAACTGTAAAAAACCCTTTTCTATTTAGCTGCCAAAATCACCTTTCTTAGACTCGTAGTGAGTAGAGTTGAGCGCGGTTCGCGGTTTGAGGTTCTCCAGTTCTAAGCTCGAGAGATTTTGGGGGCTGTTCGAGATCGAACTAGAACTCGAGCTTTTTGCAAAAGCTCGATAGTTCTAGATACGTTCGAGAACGGTTCTAGCAGCAAAAAGCAGGGCTTTTTACAGCTACAGTGTGCAGGAGCCATCGCTGGCAGCATGCCAGAAGCTGGTAACCAAAATAAACATCGGGTATCCAACCAAAGCGCTTTGGTTAGTAACCCGATGTTTATCCTAGTTACGTGCAGGAAGCCCACACTTCCCCGCTCAGCTCGCTCCGTCCCCTCCTGCCCGCGGCATGTACACATACATACATACACACACACACACACACACACACAGTCCCGCTCGGCTTACCTGCGGTGATGAAGTCCCGCCATCCCGACCTCAGCGCTGTCACTGTCCTCCATGGCCGCCGCTTGTCACATCACCTCTCGCTTCCGACCCGAGACTGACTAGCGGTGACGTCACGGGCCTCTCGCGATACTTGGTGTGAAAGCGCCGGTCATTGAACTCAGTGACAGGGGCTGTCAGTGTGCTGGAGATCAGCGCAGGTAATGTACCTCGCTGACAGCAGCACTTGTCATGCCCTGCAGTGACCTGGGCTGACCCATTGATGTTAGCTCAGGTCACTGCACTGCTCTTCCAGCCAATGGGGAACATCCTGCTCTTCATTGACTGGGACAGTGTGGATCGTCATGGCAACCCCTTGGATTACACCAGACCTGGATTTGTTTTTCATTCTAATAAATTGGTTAAAGAGGGAATGTTTTGGGGAGTGTTTTTTCAAATAAAAATGTGTTTGTCGTCTATTTTCTTTTTATTACTGACTGGGTTGGTGATGTCGGGTATCTGATAGACGCCTGACCTCACCAACCCCAGGGCTTGATGCCAGGTGACATTACACATCTGGTATTAACCCCATATATTACCCCGTTTGCCACCGCACCAGGGCGCGGGATGAGCTGGGGCGAAGCACCAGGATTGGCGCATCTAATGGATGCGCCACTTCTGGGGCGGCTGCGGCCTGCTATTTTTAGGCTGGGGAGAGTCCAATAACCATGGACCTCCCTAGTCTGAGAATATCAGCCCCCAGCTGTCTGCTTTACCTTGGCTGGTGATCCAATTTTGGGGGACCCCTAAGTGTTTTTTTTTTTAATTATTTATTTAATTTAAAATAACAGCGTGGGGTGCCCTCCGTTTTGGATTACCAGCCAAGGTGAGGTTGCCAGCTGTGGTCTGCAGGCTGCAGCCGTCTGCTTTACCCTAGCTGGCTACAAAACTAGGGGGAACCCTACGTCATTTTTTTTTTCATTTTTTGGCTAAATACAAAGCTAAGCACCCCTTAGTGCCACATGAAAGGCACCAAAGGGTGCTCCACTTTTTCTCCATTTTTTCTCCATTTTTTCTCCACTTATTCTCCACTTATTCTCCACTTATTCTCCACTTATTCTCCACTTTTTCTCCACTTATTCTCCACTTTTTCTCCACTTTTTCTCCGCTTATTCTCTGCTTATTCTCCATTTTTTCTCCGCTTATTCTCCATTTTTTCTCCACTTTTTCTCCACTTTTTCTCCACTTTTTCTCCATTTTTTTCTCCACTTTTTCTCCATTTTTTCTCCACTTTTTCTCCACTTTTTCTCCACTTTTTCTCCACTTTTTCTCCACTTTTTCTCCATTTTTTTCTCCACTTTTTCTCCACTTTTTCTCCATTTTTTTCTCCTTTTTTTTCTCTCCACTTATTCTCCACTTATTCTCCACTTATTCTCCACTTTTTCTCCACTTTTTCTCCACTTTTTCTCCACTTTTTCTCCATTTTTTTCTCCATTTTTTCTCCATTTTTTCTCCACTTTTTCTCCACTTTTTCTCCGTTCTTTTTCTATGGTCGGTCTACCCATTAGCTCTGCCATGCATACTGTAGCTCTACACCTACTGCACATGTTACTTTATGATTGACATCTCTTTCGTACCAGAGCTGTCTAAGCCTACTCTGACCCCATATTTGTCATTACTATATTGTCCTTGTACTGTATTATGACATTTGTATCATGTGTTTCATTTCTTGCTGTGTTGCAATTTTTTTGCTGCATCCCAATTGTACCTCTACATTGTTCGAGTTTATGTTATTGTTCTCTCACTCTTATGTGATACTGATTATTGTCATTTTTCATGATTACATGCAGATAAGTCCAATCTGACGAAGGCTCAGGCCGAAACGTCATTTGTAACTTGTTTTGGACAAAAACATATATGCTTATGAAAATTTTTTTTTTCTTAATACGGACCAATAAAGAGTGATTTTGCATTACTATCCGTTGTGACTTACTGACTTAGTCTGGGAGATTTAGAGTGCCGAGGTTACTCACTAATTTTATCTATTATTACCTCTGAGCACCTATATACCAGTGAGCAGAGCTTCCTCTACAGTAGTTCTCCTGATTAGGCATGCCCTTACCTCATGAGCAGGGCATTGCAGCTTTGGTAGCAACCATTACGACATGGACTCTGCTGCTGTGGACCCGAGAAGAGTGAGTGCAGATTAATTGCACCCACACTCCTCACATGAAGGGTCCGCACTCCTAGAAAATGGGGGATACGTTCCCTGAGTGTCTCCCCCCCATATTCTAGACGGTCCAGAGTAGTCGTGGGACCCCTTTATTTTTTTTCTTACAATAAATTGGTGAAAGAGGAAATGTTTTGGGGACTGTTTTTTCAAATAAATTTCTTTTGTCGATTTTTTTTTTTTTGTTAGTACTGACAGTTTATGATGTTGGGTATCTAATAGACGCCATGACATCACAAACTGCTGGGCTTGATCTCAGGTTACTTTACAGCTAGTATCAACCCGATTTATTACCCCGTTTGCCACTGCACCAGGGCACGGGATGAGCTGGGGTGAAGCGCCAGGATTGGCGCATCTAGTGGATGCGCCACGTCTGGGGTGCCTGCGGCCTGCTATTTTTAGGCTGTGAAGGCCCAATAACTATGGACCTTCCCACCCTGAGAATACCAGACCACAGCTGTCCGCTTTACCTTGGCTGGTGATCCAATTTGGGGGGGACCCTACTTTTATTGTGTAATTATTAATATTTATAAAATAATTATAAAAAAGAGCCTGAGGGGACCTCCACATTGGATCCCCAACCACGGTAAAGCTGCAAAATGTGGTTTTCAGGCTACAGCCGTCTGCTTTACCCTAGCTGGCTATCAAAAATGGGGGGACCCAACGTCATTTTTTTTTCAACTATTTTTTAAATAGAAAAAATTAATGGGCTTCCCTGTATTTTGATTGCCAACCAAGGTAACGGCAGGCAGATGGGGGTGGCAACCCATAGCTGTCTGCTTTATCTGCGCTGAGAATCAAAAATACCGCGGAGCGCTACGTCATTTTTTTAAAGATTTATTTTTACAGCACTGTGATGTCCAGCAATCAAAATACAGGGAAGCCCATTTTATTTTTAGTTATTTAAATAAATAATTTAAAAAAATATATATGGGCTCCCGCTGCATTTTTTGTATTGCTAGCTAAGGGTAATCCAAGCAGCTACTGGCTGCTAACCCCCACTGCTTGGTGTTACCTTCACTGGCAATGGAAAATCCAGGGAAGCATTTTTTATTTTTTTTGCCAAAAAACTACAAAAAAAGGACGTGAGCTTCGCCATTTTTTTGTATGCTAGCCAGGTATAGCAGGCATGTGCTGGAAGAGTTGGATACAGTGCCAGAAGATGGCGCTTCTATGAAAATGCCATTTTCTGAGGCGGCTGCAGACTGCAATTCGCAGCAGTGGGGCCCAGAAAGCTCAGGCCAACCTGTGCTGCGGATTCTAATCTCCAGCTGCCTAGTTGTACCTGGCTGGACACAAAAATGGGGCAAAGCCTACATCATTTGTTTTCTAATTATTTCATGAAATTCATGAAATAATAAAAAAAGGGCTTCCCTTTATTTTTGGTTCCCAGCCGGGTACAAATAGGCAACTGGGGGTTGGGGGCAGCCGTACCTGCCTGCTGTACCTGGCTAGCATACAAAAATATGGCGAAGCCCACATAATTTTTTCAGGGGGCAAAAAACTTCTGCATACAGTCCTGGATGGAGTATGCTGAGCCTTGTAGTTCTGCAGCTGCTGTCTGTATGGAGAAGAGCAGACTGCAGCTGCAGAACTACAAGGCTCAGCATACTCCATCCAGGACTGTATGCAGAATTTTTTTGCCCACCAAAAAAATGACGTGGGCTTCGCCATATTTTTGTATGCTAGCCAGGTACAGCAGGCAGCCACGGGCTGCCTCCAACCCCCAGTTGCCTATTTGTACCCGGCTGGGAACAAAAAATATAGGGAAGCCAGTTTTTTTTTAATTATTTCACTTATTTCATGAAATAATTAAAAAACAAATGACGTGGGCTTCACCCCATTTTTGTGTCCAGCCGGGTACAACTAGGCAGCTGGGGATTGGAATCCGCAGCACAGGTTAGCCCGAGGTTTCTGGGCGCCTCTGCTGCGGATTTCAGTCCACAGCCATCCCAGAAAATGGCGCTCTCATAGAAGCGCCATCATCTGGCGCTGTATCCAACTCTTCCAACAGCCCTGGAGCCGGGTGGCTTGTTGGGTAATCATGAGTTAATACTGGCTTTGTTTTACTAGCCAGTATTAAGCCAGAGATTCTTAATGTCAGGCACGTTTGACCCGGCCATTAAGAATCTCCAATAAAGGGTTAAAAAAAAACACCACACAGAGAAAAAATACTTTAATAGAAATAAATACACAGACACATTAGAGACTCCATCTTTATTACCCCCTGTCAGCCCTCCACGATCCTGCTCTTCTGTCTTCTTTCTTTCTAGTGTAGTAGTAGTGACGATTGTAGTGAGGATGAGGTGCACCAGCCCATCACTTGGGGCTGGGGAACCTCATCCTCAGTACAATCCTCACTACAATCCTCACTAGTGTAGTAGTAGTGACGATTATATTGAGGATGATGTGCACCAGCTCATCACTGGGGGCTGGGGAACCTCATCCTCACTACAATCCTCACTACAATCCTCACTAGTGTAGTAGTAGTGACGATTATAGTGAGGATGATGTGCACCAGCTCATCACTTGGGGCTGGGGAACCTCATCCTCAGTACAATCCTCACTACAATCGGGAAGCAGTGTGCAGCCTTCACTCCGTGAGTGATCAGTGCTGGCTGTCAGCGGTAACAGCGGTAACGCTGACAGACGCGTTACCATAGCAACGGTGCTCTCGGAGCCGCGGTTAGCGGTGACGTCACAGCTAACTGCGTTGCTATGGCAACGGTGATCTCCGTTAATGACCGGCTGTGTCAGCCGGTCCCTAACGGAACGGGGAGTCGACCGTGTGCTAGAGCATGTCGCCGGTACACGGCGATACACATATGTGCACCGTGTACCGGAGAGATGCACTCGCAGGTCCTACATGACGTGTCATAGTCATGTGACCAGTCTGTAGCCAATGAGATAATAGCCACGTGACTGGTCACATGGCTATTTTGACGTCACGATAGGTCCTGCATCTCTGCTGGCAGTGCCGTCACCGGGAGGATTCAGCGATCATTGGATGGAATAGCGGCAGGAGACAGAGTGCAGAAGGGATCGCGAGGACCGGTAAGTGTTATGGCAATGTTTATTAACTGTTTGTGTACATTTATAATGCATTTTTATGTGTTTGTGATTGCCTCCCATTATAGCCTATTGGCTCGAGTTCGGTTCGTCGAACGTTCGACGAGCCGAACTCTAACGGGACCTCCGTTCGGCGAACCGACCTCGAGCTGAACCGGGACCGGTTCGCTCATCTCTAGTAGTGAGTGCCCCATGGTCCTTAACATTGTCTTTGGAAGGAATACCTCATGCAACAGCTCAAGCTGCTTTTCTGCACAGCACACTTAGGTGGCTGCAATATTCACTTCAATGACTGTTATTGCTAGACACATTTAAGGATATTAAGAGAGGTAGATGAGTGAAAAGTAGCTGCATGCCAGCTAGTGTAGGAGCCCTTGCGCTACAGGCAACACACAACAAGGACACCCAACTAGGAGTCTCCATCCCTATTTCTCAAAATTAGTGGCAGACACCAGGACAGTTTCATCAATTGCTCCAGAGTATCCATAGTAACTTTTTACAGCAATTAGACATGGGCCATGCACCAGACAGGGTCTGGTCCAGAATTTACAGCTTTCAAATCAAGGAATCAAGATGTGGATGAGTGACATGAGTAGACCTGTTGCTCTAAGACCCCTACCACTAAGGACAAAACACAACTTAGAGAACAAAGTTGGGATCTCCACATTTCCAAAATTTAGGGGCAGACACCAAGAACTGTTTAATTAAATGCCCCAGAGTACCCATAGTGTTTTGGTGCAGTAGTGAGGCACAGACCATGTACTGGACAGGGTTTGGCCCAGAATTTGCAGCTTTAAAATTAAAAGGGGGATGAGTGACAGGAGTAGGCCTGTTCCTCTGAGACCCCTGCCACTACAGACAAGACACAACTTGGAGACCCACACAAGGCATGGCCAAGAATTTACAGCTTTCAAATTAAGTTAAAATTAAGAGGTGGGTAGGTGAGTGACCTGTTTAGGCCTGCTGTGCTGGGAGCCCTCATACCTCATGCAACAGCTAAAACTGCTTTTCTTCTCAGCTCCAGTCAGATGGAAGCAATTATAGCTTCATAGACTGCTGTTGCTAGACACATTTAAGGATAGTAATAAAGGTGGATGAGTAAAAGATAGCTGCATGCTTGCCAATCTGGGAGCCCTCCTACTACAGGCAACACACAACAAGGAAACCCAATCAGCGTTAGTCTGGGAGTCTTGATGGGCTAAAACAAAGGGTAAATCAAACACGAGGCTAGTATAATAAAGGTGACCAAAAAATCCAAATGTTATGTGTGAAGTGACAACCAGAAACCACATAAAAGTAGTAGGTGGAATGATGGTAACCATCTCACCATCTCCCCATAAGCGGAGTTTACCATTGTGGTCGGAGGGGTGTAGGGTAAATAAAACTGATAACGTAACTTAAAAAAAAACCCACTGTTTTTGGACATTCATAATAATAATCTGTAAGAGATCAAAACATTAACACTGTCGTATCTTCTGCATAAAAACCAGACAAATCAGCAGTGTCCCAAGAAAGACAAAAATAAAAAAAAATATATTGACATATACAGAAATAAGCTGAGTGAAGTGTCCTCTCCCCCTCTTCGTCCACCTCAACATCAAACACAGTTCATTCCTCAGAGGTGCCACACCAATTACAATTGTTTCCCCCATGTCACAAGTCTCCAGCCAGCCAACTGTGGGGAACCCCAGATGGGAGGGTCTGCAGAGCAGTTCACGCATTCTATTCCATTGGCATCAGAGGTCTGCTACAAAGATTCACAGACTGAAGAGGAGGAAAGCATCTGCAGCAATGGCCAAAATCTTTGTCAGTTGAATCCGGGGCGGCACGAAGTAGGGTCCAAGCAGAATCCAGACCCTGCCCAACAGACATTAAGCCCTGGGGGTGTAAGTGATCATGATGAGACTCAGATACCTGAGGTGCAATATTTCTTAATGAAGTCAATGGGTGGAAGGGCTAAAAAACACAGGCAAAGACGTACTAACAATTGAAATGCTGCAGATTGTTTTCTGCATCAAATCTGCAAGGAAAAATTAAGCAACGTGTGCACAACACTTCAGAATTCTCATTGACATTATTGGCATGAATAGAGACATACAGATTTGTAAACTTCACTCACAAGGGGTTGGACCCGATGGCCCTTGAGGTCCCTTCCAACTCTATCAATCTATGATTATATGATTCTATAAAAAATCTGCACCAAATCTGCGTATAAAAATGCATCAAAAAACGCACTGTGCAAAAACAGCCTTATTTTAACATAAAGAGAGACCTGCCCCCTAAAGTGTAAAATTTACATGATTCTATTCACACAGCTGCCATATTTTGTCCTGTATGTTTTTCTTTTTTTATGATGGTAATGTACCGCCCTGGGGCTCGGCCAGCTGCCGAGCCGCTCGGGTCCATGCTCGTCGGTGGGTGGCTCGAGCTCCTACCGGACCCGGGGGTCATGTCGCTCTGAAAGGGGATTGGCACTACGTGTAGGGATTTCGGTGGGGAAGGTTCACGGCCAAGGCCGTGGAGTTTAAAGGTGTAAGTTCTTGACGCCACCCATGGGTTGTGGTGAATGTGGACACCACTGCTGCCGTTAACTAGACTCCTGGGTATGGTGTTATGCAGCTTGGTGTTAACCCCTCCGTGGGCAGGGGGTGATGGTCCCGGGGCCCGGTGGTTGTGAGGTGCAGGCAAGATGGTGTGGTGCAGTGCGCGGCCAGAGGGCACTGTTGTACTCACTATGACAGATACACCGGAGTCTCTGGTAAACTAAAAAGGATGGTGGTCGGTGCCCGCAGCCGGCTGTGCTTTGCCCCTTTCTCAGGTTGGTGGTTCCCGCCTTTCTCCTGCACCTCTTTGTAGAACTTGACTCCATATACTTCAGCAATGGTAGTCCGCTTCCCGGCTTGATGTGTGTCGGGGAACCCGTTTGCCCGCAAGAACTGGCCCCTGGAATCTCTCTGCCTGTGCGGTGGCTTTCTATCCCCCTCGGTGGGCTGTTGCCGTCTTTCGGGTCTTGGGACGGGAAAGGACCTAAGGTCCAGACCTCAATCAGTGAATTCGACGTGGTCCAGTGGCTTCTGGACCTTGTTCTGGGTCTGAGTACCCCTCCTGGTGCTCCGGTTTCCAGTTGGCTCCCCGGTTCGGTTCCAGCGGGCCACTACCCTGTCCCGGTCCCTTACAGTTCCACCAGCCATCTTCCCAGCATCTCCTGCAGGCAGCAACCACCGTCTGCCTCCTTGCCAGAGGTGACTGGGCTCCAACCCAGACACCTGGCGTTAGACTGCGGCAGACCTGGACACAGGTCTGCACTTGAACTCCACTCCACTTCACTGTCCAAACTCATCTACCACTGTTTTTCCTGCCTCAGGGCCTGTGAACTCCTCTGTGGGCGTGGCCAACCACCTGGCTCCGCCCCCTGGTGTGAACATCAAACCCTGAGGGAGGTGACAAGGGTTTTGTAGGTTGGCTGCTGTCACCTTATTAGGGGCTGGTGTTTGTGCAGGGGGTCTACCTGTGACTACCTGTTACGTCACCGCCGGAGTCTGCTCCAACGACTTCTGCTCCGATCGCCAGGCAACACCGTGTTCCTGCCGTGGATGGTGCTGGTGATGGGAGAGGAGTCGATGCCAGCGGTGGGCGCAGGCTCCGATCATCCACTGGGCTGGGTTAGCTTGGGATCTGCAGTACCGCTGGCTGACTGTGGGTGGCATGTGTCTTCCAGCTAAAGTTGCCAGCGTTCAGCTACAGCCAATGGGAAGACACCACACCCTTCTTATTCCCCCTCCTGTCACATGACCACTGCCAGAGATAGTTCTGCTTTTCCTGGCTCCTGTTACGTCCTGTTCTATTTGGTGATTCCTGTGTGTTGACTTCTGCGTGTTTTCTGACTACCCTCCTGCCTACTGTTTTTGTACCTTGCTGCCCGATCCGGATTTGACCTCTGCTACGTTTGCTGACTATGTCATTGCCTGCCGATTCTGTCCCTGTTCCGCATTTCCTGGTTTGACCCTGCCTGACTACTACTCTCATCGGTCTGCAGCCTTCCACAGGTAGTGATCTCCAGTTCCCTGTGTAATTCCAAATCCCTGTAGAGGGGTTAAAGGGTTTCAGGGTTCTGGGGGTCCTGCTTGGTGAGTGGCTTCCCTCTAGTCTCCCCATTACAGCCCATCTCAGTCTGTGGATCCAGGCAGGCGTTACACTACCTGGCCAGTCCAGGGCGTCACATTCCCCCTTGGTTTAATGCAGACCGTCCGTGGGCTGCCTGACCACCACCGGTTTATTTTTGTTGCTGAAAGATAAAACGGGAAAAACACAAATACAAGTATACTAAACTTTGTACAATTCAAGCATATTGGTTAATCATCCCTTGCGGGCACCACATTTTTGAACATTGCATAAAAAACATTTTTATTTAATGGGAATGGGACCAGGTCCTTCAGTCACCTACCCAAACAAACCTAGCCTTGATGCTGCCTCTAAGAAACAGGCAGCACCCAGTTTCCCCAGTCCAGGAACAGGAACGGGCCAAGGTGTTGCTCAAATGGGCCGGGCAAAAAGCTCCTTACCCGGCAGTCTATCAGATGCCCCACGTCCAGGGGACCCCTTGACCCGAAGGGTTGTCACTGGTTGCATTGGTGACAGGACCTCGGCCTCCTCTGCCGCAGGCCTTTCCTCCCGTCTGCCTCTCCGGAGGCTGTGGGATTTGAAGGGTGGTAGGGAATTATTTACAAACGGGACTTTGCTGCCGGTGCAGCTTCCTCCAGCCATTTTCCCTCAGTCCACCACAGGGCAGCACGGGTCCCCAATGCCACTTCATCACGGGTGACACTGTCCACAAAGACCCCATTTTCACTGCCTGCGGTGCAGGTATGGTAACCGGTCTCTGATACGGGAACTGTCCTCACTCCTTTAACTCCCTGCCGTCCTCCACCAGGGGCTCCGACCGCTGATAGAGCCCATTGGGATTCCAACCGCAGCGGCGTTCAACAAGTCGGGCAGGGTCTTCCTCCTTCCACCCATGTGCTGGATGGCGTCTCCCGGGAATATTGGTACATTCAACAAAGGCAGGAGGTTTACTGCAGGAGCGGGTCCTTAAAAACTTGCAACTTTAAATCGTAAGAACTGAAGGGGTTAACTTGCGGCGGTTCTCACCATTGCAGGGGACCGCACTGTGCCATCATCGGACGGGTTATCGGGCTTCCCTTCCAGGTGCAGTATTTCCCTGGGCTGTAAACTTCCAGCGGGAACGGCGGCGGGGGCAGCGTACACGGTACCTCTTCCTCCATGAGTTTTGCAACTTCGGGCTTGCTGGTCACGGTTCTGGCGGGCTCCAGCTCCCAACTGATGAGGGACGACATGAGGGTCTGCGTGGCTTTGTCTCAGCGCTGCACGGCTGTGGCGGCCCTCTGCTCACGGGTCCACACCATGGCTACCATCCTTCGGACCTCCGCCTTCCAATCAAACACCTGCTGCAAACTTTGCGCCCTCACCTTCACGCAGAATTGACCCAGCTCCCGCTCCAACCAGGCAGCGGTTCCTGCAGGGAGCTCACCTGGGCCGCGGTCCTCATTGTCAAAGGCTACTCCACCTCTGCCGCTTCTGGGTTCCGCCATTTCGGTGACGGGCACCGCTCCGCTCACCTCCCGGAATTCCGACATCCTTGCCTTCTCCCGCGGTCATCAGCAGCTGCCCATTCACCCTCTCCCCCTTGGTCTTTTCGGGGCACTCCGCTTTCTTCCTGCTCAGCTTCACTTTTTAGCCGCGCAAACTTCTGCACCGCTCTGTTCCCAGGGGGCGGGGCTTCAACTCTCGTGCTCTTTTCGTTGGGAAGACGGATCTGGTGGGAAACTTTGCGCCAAGGGATAGTAACAGGATGGCGGATTCTGAAATTTTTCAACGGGTCACCGCTGACTTCTGCTTCAAGGCGCACTTCCACCGGTAAGTGGATGGGTTCAATCCTGTTTGTGACACCAGAAGAGTCGATGTGTACCGCCCCGGGGCTCAGCTGGCTGCCAAGCCGCTCGGGTCCGTGCTCATCGGCGGGTAGCTTGAGCTCCTCCCGGACCCGGGGGTCACGTCACTCTGAAAGGGGGTTGGTGCTACGTGTAGGGCTTTCGGTGGGGAAGGTTCATGGCCGAGGCCGTGGAGTTTAAAGGTGTAAGTTTGTGACGCCACCCACGAGTTGTGGTGAATGTGGACACCACCGCTGCCATTAACTAGGCTCCCGAGGACGGTGTTATGCAGCCTGGTGTTGACCCCTCTGTGGGCAGGGGGTGATGGTCCCGGGGCCCGGTGGTTGTGAAGTGCGGGCAAGATGGTGTGGTGCAGTGCGCGGTCCGAGGGCACTGTTGTACTCACTATGACAGATACACCGGAGTCTCTGGTAAACTAAAAAGGATGGTGGTCGGTGCCCGCAGCAGGCTGCGCTTTGCCCCTTTCTCAGGTTGGTGGTTCCCGCCTTTCTCCTGCACCTCTTTGTAGAACTTGACTGCCTATGCTTCAGCAACGGTAGTCTCCTCCCCGGCTTCATGTGTGTCGGGGAACCCGTTTGCCCGCAGGCACTGGCCTGTGGGATCTCTCTGCCTGTGTGGTGGCTTTCCATCCCCCTCGGTGGGCTGTTGCCGTCTTTCGGGTCTTGGGACGGGAAAGGACCTAAGGTTCAGACCTCAATCAGTGAATTCGACGTGGTCCAGTGGCTTCTGGACCTTGTTCTGGGTCTGAGTACCCCTCCTGGTGCTCCGGTTTCCAGTTGGCTCCCCGGTTTGATTCCGGTGGGCCACTACCCTGTCCCGGTCCCTTACGGTTCCACCAGCCGTCTTCCCGGCTCCTGCAGGCAGCAACCACCGTCTGCTTCCTTGCCAGAGGTCACTGGGCTCCAACCCAGACACCTGGTGTTAGACTGCGGCAGACCTGGACACAGGTCTGCACTTGAACTCCACTCCACTTCACTGTCCAAACTCATCTACCACTGTTTTTCCTGCCTCAGGGCCTGTGAACTCCTTGGTGGGAATGGCCAACCGCCTGGCTCCGCCCCCTGGTGTGAACATCAAACTCTGAGGGAGGTGACAAGGGTTTTGAAGGTTGGCTGCTGTCACCTTATTAGGGGCTGGTGTTTGTAAAGGGGGTCTACCTGTGACTACCTGGCTAGTACAGGGTGTCACAGTAAGAATAATTTTTTTTGCCACAATTATTATATTATAATATAGAATTATTATAATCTGCTTCACTAGACTTGGCGTAAACATATTTCTTGGGGAATCATCTAAATTCATATGTTTTATGTTTCATAGTCTAAATTCTCCATTTACTATTAAAGATGTAAAATTCAAGATTCCTATTTACATTTATTATTTTAATTAACACGCAATAAAATATCCCACTGCGTTGCAGGAGAAGAGAAGAAACAAGGCAAATAAATGTGTGTGGTGTGCGCTCATGAGCTGCTCTTCATCATCGGAATATTTATCCATCCACGTAATAATAACACTGCTCACTGCATTAAACCCATTCTCAAGTGAATAGGACAAAAGTAGGTTAGTAGAATGGGTTGCTAAGAGACCAATGTCAGCATCATCACTGACCTTGTAGGCCATACACACTATATGGATTTATTGAGCACTGTGGCACATTGTCTACATTCTGACTATGGCTGTCTCATTCTATTTCTTAGTGCATGAGTTAACATACTCACAACACATGTGCACTCAGGAAATCAGACCCTCTGGTTAATGAAACTCTTTTGTAAATGCTCCTGCAATGTCTGCCCCTAACAACATCACACTTCACAACACTTGAATATCTAGACATTGCAAAACTAGACTCAGCACAACTTTATCCTTTTTTTTTTTTTTAAAGCTTTCTTCTTCATTCCTGTCGCTGTAGGAAATATGGGAATCAGACATTTCTACAGGGAACCGTGTTATGAAAAATGTATAACCATCACTAAGTAATTTTGCTGTCACATTCAAAATGTTTTCCCAAAAGTTGCCTTCCATATTTTTATACAGATGAGCCAACTTAAGGTTAAAAAAATGATACTGACTACAGTATTCCATTTGATATGTGATTTATTTCAGGAGAAAATATATTTTAAATATTCTGTGCACTTATTAATTGACATGATGTACGGTAAATTGTTACACTGCTACCTAATGGTTGGAATGTTAGAAAACAAAAATAGTAATAAAAGAAAAAAATATAATTATATATATACACACATTTGAAACAAAAAGTTTCCATCCACTATCTAAAAAGACACATATACATGTTTTTTCTCACTATCTGACATTAAATCTGAATAAATCTTTCCCGTTTTAGGTCATTTAGGATTACTAAAATTATTTATAAATGCCAAATGCCAAAATAAGAGACAGAGAATGTAAAGGCATTTTTATTACTTTCAGCAAAGTCAAACGTTTACATAAACTAAGATCACTATGTCTTTAAATAATATGGGACAGCCCTTATGATGATGTCATGTCTTTGAAAGCTTCTGATAGGTTTATTGGCAACATCTGAGTTTATTAAAGGCACACCTGCGGATGTATTTTAATGCACACCTGAAACGCACTGCTTCTTTGTGTAGCATTATTGAAAGCGAAAAGAAATCAGCCAAGATCTCAAGAAGAGAACTGTGGACTTGCACTTACCCTATGCCAATTTTTTTATTTATATATTTTACATCAATCTATATGCAAACACAGCACCTCTGATTGGTTCCCATTAAACAAGCAGTCACACAGGCTGAGGACGCGCCTAACTGCAACCAATCACAAATGCCAGGATTGCCGGTGGGCAAGGGAAGCAGTGAACATATATGAAGCTAATGAGTGGTCCCAGAAGTACAATGAGTGGCCCCAGAAACAGCTACAGCCATGCCAGCGACTCAGTAAATATAGCGCTCCTACTTTATTCTAATTTTCTTTATTTTTCCTTTATTTGTTTTTACTACCCATGTTGCCAGGCCCGTATCATTAGCCGGAGTTCCCTGAGGACTTTGGCCTCAGGCCCAGTGCTTGGGTACTTTTGAACCAATGCAGATCCAGACTTTTACAGATAGATTAGTTCAGAGCCATTACACTAATCGACCTATTACCTTTCTCGACCAACACCGACAACCGTGGGGTAGTTCCCCGTGGGGTAACTGTGTTGCATGTTCCAATATTATTAAAGCCAAAATATTTACAGATTCAGAGGCCAAAAGGACATTTAAGATCACACATTCAATTACATGCACCACGAAGGCTGTAGTGTATTATGCCACTTGTCCATGTGGATTTATCTATGTGGGTCTCACTTCTCGTCAATTAAAGGTGAGGACGCGTGAGCATATTAACGGAATCATTGCAGCCAAGGACATTACTGATGTATCTCTCCTTAAGACCATCCCTAAACACTTTAAACTTCATCACAATTGTGATGCATCGTTGTTTTTGGTAGAGGGATAGATCACATTAGGCCCCACATTAGAGGTGGTAATATTAAAAAAACAATTGGCAAGACTCGAGGCCAAATGGATATGGACTCTGAACACGGTTTCTCCTTTGGGATTAAATGAAAATCTCAGCTTTGTTCCATTTTTAGAACCATGCCTGGATATTGTATGTTCCACCATATCTTATTGATTTATAGTCTCTGTTCCTGATTCATGTGTATTTTTATCTGTTCTTTGTGGGTGTCACTCTACCTCTCTGGAAATAGTGCTCCACAACCTGTTAGGTAAATACCCTATTGTTATGTATACTCTCTGGTGCCGATTCTGACACCTCATGTATCTCCTTGGATGAATTGCCCACTGGTTGTTGTTACTCTGAGCAGTCTTTCCTCTGCCTATATCTGCATAGGATGTTTGGGTGATTTGCTTTGGGTGAGTCACTCTGTTTTTTCTCTGCTGACTGCAGTTAAATGTACTCCGTGGTATGACCTCTGACCACGTTTTCATAATATATGAGTTTATTTTGAGATTTTCTGACATGTACTTTGTGATTCACCCCTGTACTTCACCCTCATCCTTTTATTAAATTATATTGATATTTATATGCAGATCAATTTGTGACCCCCTTTTCTCTAGTCAACAGTCGTGTTTTTTAATATTTGCATGAGATATTTACTATGCTTTTTTTATGTATATGAATAAAGATAATTATTTTTCATGACCCCTTGTTCGGCTCTCTCTTTTTTGGTGATTTTTACAGTCTGGGTACGCCCATCACTAGCCCTGAGTACATTTACTATAGTATATTACACACAAAAAATCTAATGTGTCTTTATCCTTAACCTCATAATGACATAATATCTACTGGGAACAGTATATTAAATGCCAAGCTCCCATCTTTCCCGCCAGATGATGGCTGGGTGGAGGTGGTTGGAGCGGATCACTGCCAGCGGCTCTCAGCCTGTTTAATGCCGCTGTTAATCTGTGACAGCGGAATCTACAGTGCACCGGCGGGGGGGTTACAGTTCTAATCATGCATTACTGCTCCTGCGGGATGCTGATGGATTGCTGTGACAGCATGCAGTTTGCTGTAGACTTTTGTGCCTGTCAAGACACTACGCCTGTGAAGACCCGCCTGTGGCTGGCATTCATAGGAGACTGTGATTTTTGGAATATTCAACTATGCTGTAGCATTCCTGTATATAGCAAAAGCACTCAGATGATCACAGGTTCAAGTCCCCTAAGAGGACAAATACAGTAAAAAGTAAAAAGTTTAAAAAATCTGAAAAAAATGATATAGATAAAAGTTTAAAACACCCTTCTTTTCCCACATTAAAAATTAATAAGATACACATTTGATATTGCTGCTTTCGCAAAAGTCTGATAAAAATTATAATCTATCAAAATATAAAAAAATAATCTGATCTGTAAATGGTGCAACAAAAAAACATCAAAATGTCAGAATTGCATTTTTTTTGGCCACTGCAACAACAAAATGTGTTAAAAGGCAATTGAAAAATCGTATTTCTCCCTGACTTAGGGCTCTTCTCCACTGGCGTTTTTTTTTCTCCAAATTCCATCGCATGGAAAAATGGATTGCAATCTGTCAAAGGGTTTCATATGATGCAGTCTCCATTTTCCTGTTTTTTTCAGACTCTACACGGGCTCTCCTTGAAATCGCAGCGTGCTGCGATTTGATGCGATTCTCAGCTCTCTCACCCCCATGCAATCCTATGGGGGGAAAGTCAGAATCCGGGTGGCATGCGCATGTCACACGGATCCTGACACTTGCATATCGCGTCAGACTGGCTACCGTTGAAATCTCCTGTAATACTAGTCCTGGCCTCAGTTACATGCACTGAACCCCGGAGCTGTTCCCTGAGCTCCAGAGTGCAGCCTGAACAGTGAGCACCGAGTGATTGATTCCCCGGCGATTGCTGTTCAGTTCAGCACAGCTGCAGCACAGCTGCAAACAGAATCTCCAGTAAAACCAGTCCTGGCTGCGGTTACCTGCACTGAGCTCCAGATCTGTAACCTGAGCTCCAGCGTTCTGCCTGATCTGTTTGCAGCTGTGCTGACCTGAACAGCAATCGCCAGGGAATCAATCACTCGGCGCTCGCTGTTCAGGCTGCACTCTGGAGCTCAGGTGACAGATCCGAGGTTCAGTGCAGGTAACCGCAGCCAGGACTGCTTTTACTGGATATTCCTCCGGTAGCCAGTCTGACGTGGTATGCAAGTGTCAGGATCCGTGTGACATGCGCATGCCACCCGGATTCTGACTTTTTTATCACCCCCATAGGATTGCATGGGGGTGAGAGCTGAGAATCGCATCAAATCGTAGCATGCTGCGATTTCAAGTAGAGCCTGTGTAGAGTCTGAAAAAAACGGGGAAATGGAGACTGCATCATATGAAACCCTTTGACAGATTGCAATCCGTTTTTCCAGGCGATGGGTTTTGGAGAAAAAAAAAACGCCAGTGGAGAAGAGCCCTTAGGCTAAAATCACACTTGCGAGTGTAAAATTGGTCCGATTCTCATGCCAGAAAGTCGGACGATTTCTTCTCACATTTCATCAGTGTGCTCTCAGTATACTGTCAGTGTGCAATCAGTTTTTTTCCTCAGCAGCTGCTACTCATGGACTGTTATGTATAGTGTGACGCCCTGGGCAAGCCAGGGGTCACAGGTCATAACACCACCACACCCTACACCCCAGTTAGGAACACCAAGGCTACCAAAATCCTTGTTGCCTTCCTCCAGGGGCTGATGTTCACACCAGGGGGTGGGCCAGGCGGTTGGCTCCGCCCACTAAGGAGTTCACAGCCCTGGAGGCGGGAGAACCAGGCAGTTCAAGTTAGGGGAGTGAAGTAGAAGGAAGCAGTAGTGGAGCTAAAGAGAAAAGCTGAAGTGACAGAAAAGTGACAGTAGTAAAGCCTGAAGTTGCTCCGGGTGTGCGCCCAGGACAGTGACAGCAAGGTCAGCAGACGGCGGTGAAAGTCTGCAGGGGGACTGCTCGGAGGTTGCTGGAAGGACCGCGGACGGGTGGTGACCCGGCGGTCTGGAGCAGTATACGAAGAACAGTCAGCACCAGGGCAGGGGCCTTTTGGATCCCGGCAAGGCTAGGAGTCGCCATAATTTGCCAAATCCGTCAGTAAAGGGGACGTCTGTCTCCTAACAACCAAGTCCCGATTGAAGGCAACAGTGCAACCGTAACAGAGAGACACCGCCACCGCCAGGGCACCAGTTTCTCTGGGCCAGCGCCTGCGTGCAAAGTAGGGCTCCTCCGGCCCATATCCAAGCCGGGGAGCGGGTTACCGGTGGGAACCCATCGCAACCATCATCAACTTAGGTGCAGGAAAAAGGGACCGTCACCGTCACCTACTGGGGAAAGCAAGTGCAGCCGTCCGTGGGAACCGTCTTTCCAGCCGTGTGTTTTACCGAGAACTCTGTCATCGTCTCAGGCTGAGTGAGTACCACAGTGCCGCAAGGCACAGCGATGCCCCCGCGTCCACCAAGCCCTGCATCTCCCACTTCATCACTGGGCCCCGGGATCACCAACCCCTACCCACGGAGGGGCAACACAACAACTGACTGCTCCATACCATCCCTCCCGGGATCCCCATACAGAGCAGCGGTGGTGTCAACAAATCACCACAACCGTGGGTGGCGTCACGGACAATAAACAATCCCCACACCCAAAAACCCCCTTTCACTCACGGGCGAGGAGCGCCGCTCGAGTCCCCGGGATCCGGCCCATCGCTCGAGCCACCGAGCAGCAGCAGCAGGCCGCAGCAGCCGCAGCGGCAGCCGGACCCGAGCAGTGGGAGAGCGCGGCATTCCCTCCTCCGCCCGCGACATATAGGAGCATTTAAAGTGTTCTCTGCTACATGATAGAAATGTATTGAGAAAAACGGATGTCACTAGGATGGTCCGTGTGCCGTCCGTGTGACATCCGTTTTTTTCACGCACCCATAGACTTGCATTGAAGAGACTCACATGAGAAACTCACCAAAACGAAGCATGCTGCGATTTTTTTCTCAGTCCGATTGGACTGAGAAAAAAAATAGCAGATCGGTGTTGCCTCATTGATTAACATTGGTCCGAGTGCAATGTGAGATTTTCTCGCATTGCACTCGTGCGAATTAATCGCAAGTGTGACTCCAGCCTTACAGCCACTTTTGTGCTGATACAATGCTGACCCAGCTTTCATTGAGTGCCGAGGTATGATTACATCTGCAACTCATTATGCACAAAGCGGTGACTAAAACCATGCTGGCTACACCCCAATGCCTGAAAGCCCAAGGCTGCTGCAGAAATAAAGTTTATTTACTTCCCAGCAGCGGTGCTATCAGCACAGCTAAACCACAGCGTCAGAATGCTACTAACCTGTAGATTAGGCCGGCTTCTCACTTGCGATTATCTCGCATGAGTGCAATGCGACAAATTCTCGCATTGCACTTGGACACATGTTAATCAATGAGGCAGCTCCCATCTGCTATTTTTTTCTCAGTCCAAATCGGACTGAGAAAAAAAAATCGCAGCATGCTGCGTTTAGGAGAGTTTCTCGTGCGATTCTCTCCAATGCAACTCTATGGGAGCGGGTAAATAAACGGATGTCACATGGACCGGCACACACACCATCCTAGTGACATTCGTTTTTCTAAATACATTTATCGCATGTTTCACAAAACACTGGAAATGAGTGAGGTTTTACAATGTCAGTCAATCTCTATCTCTGTCAGTCGGTCTCTCCCTCTCAGTCTCTGTTCTCTCTCTGTCTGTCGGTCGGTCTCTCTCTCTGTTGGTCTCTCTCTCTCTCTCTGTCCATGTCGGTCTATTCCTCTCCCCGATCCCCAGCATGGCGCTGCATGGCTTTCACACTGCTCCGGCGGCTTTTCCTCTTTTGAAAAAGCTGGCTTCTCATTATTCAATCTCGTATTCCCTCCTTTACCCACCCACCAGCGCCTATGATCGGTTGCAGTCAGACACGCCCCCACGATGAGTGACAGCTGTCTCACTGCAACCAATCACAGCTGCCAGTGGGCGGGTCTATATCATGCAGGAAAATAAATAAATAATTAAAAAAAACGGCGTGCGGTTCCCCCCAATTTTAATACCAGCCAGGGTAAAGCCACACGGTTGAAGGCTGGTATTGTCAGGATGGGGAGTCCCACGTTATGGGGAGCCAACCACCCTAACAATATCAGCCAGCAGACGCCCGGAATAGCTGCATCCATTAGATGCGACAGTCCGGGACTGTACCTGGTCATCCCGAATTGCCCTGGTGCGGTGGCAATCAAGGTAATAAGGAGTTAATGGCAGCAGCCCATAGCTGCCACTAAGTCCTAGATTAATCATGGCAGGCGTCTCCCCGAGATACCTTCCATGATTAACCTGTAAGATTAAGAAAATTAAGACATACACCAAAAAATCCTTTATTTGAAATAAATAACAAAAAAACCAACCCTCTTTCACCACTTTATTCAAGTCCCCAAATACCCTTCCAT
This sequence comes from Anomaloglossus baeobatrachus, assembly GCF_048569485.1. Classification (NCBI taxonomy): domain Eukaryota; kingdom Metazoa; phylum Chordata; class Amphibia; order Anura; family Aromobatidae; genus Anomaloglossus; species Anomaloglossus baeobatrachus. Next base: position 592,167,562 of record NC_134353.1, on the reverse strand, counting down.
GTCCGACGTAATCCACAAAGGTCCCTCGATGCTGTCAGCTCTGCTACATCAGAAGCTGGCAGAGACCAGTCACAGACCACGACCGCTCTCTGTGAGCTCCCCGCAGTGACTGAAGTGAGTCGCGCTATCAGCGATGACATCACTCAGGTTACCCGTGGTCACAGATCTCAGCAGGAGGACTTCTGCTGTGGCCGCGGGTAACCTCAGTGACGGCACCGCTGATTGCGGGGCTCACTGCGGTCACTCAGGGGATTTGCGGTCACCGGTGAGACCTTCACCGGTGACCGAAAATCAGGCCATGCCACACAGACAGAGCCGCGGGATGACAATGAAGTCGGGTGAAGTTCATCCAACTTCATTCTGATCGTGCGGCTCTGTCTGTGTCTGCTGTCAGCGGCCATGTAGCAGAGCTGAATGGCAGATAACAGCTGTTGAGAAAAAAAAAACAGATCCCATAAGCATCAAACACGCATTGCACATGCACTACAATCATGACAAAGATCGCAGTGCAGTTGCATTGCACACTGATCTTAACGTGAACTAAAATCGGCCGACTTTTTATCATGCAACTCGGACCGATTTTACACGCATAAGTGTGTTTCCAGCCTTAGACCCATTTCTGCAGGTTAATAGTGTTTTTTAACATGAAAGGTTCCCTTTAACCCTTCATACCCCAGTAATTTGCCATTTTTCATTTTCGGTTTTTCCTCCCCGCCCCTCACTTTTCCCATCAATAATGCCATATGAGGGCTTGCTTTTTGCGGGACGAGTTGTACTTTTGAAAAAAGAAAAATGTTTTACCAGACAGTGTACTGGAAAATGGGAAAGAAATTCCAAGTGCTGAGAAATTGCAAAAAAAAGTGCAATTGCACAATGGTTTTGTAGTCTTTATTTTACCACCTTCACTATATGGTAAAATTGACAAACCAGTATGATGCCTCACATCGGTGTGAATCTGTAGATGTCAAAATTGTATACTTCTACTTCTATTTAAGGGGTGAAAAAAAAATCAAAAGTTTGTCCCAAAAAAGACACAAAAAACCTGAGCTGAAACAATGTTCAGTAAACATGCAACATTAAGCATGTGAATTGCAGCCTTAAGACTAGAAAAAAAACCCAAAGAGAAAATTGCATGAAAAATACCCTGACTATAAATAAATAAATTGCAAGTGCTTAATAACAGGGTACTTAGTGTATACATTTTTGCAAAAAGGTAAAAAGCTGTCTCACCTCGTCAAGGTGTACCCATCTGAGACAGTCCCTAACCTACTGAAGTTAAAAACATTATCAATACCTGACTTGTGTCATGTCAAACTCCAATATGAATGGTGGCAAGTGGTCAGCTGTGTCCCAGATTAAATACACAGTGAAGTGAGACGCAATTAGTTGTTCAGTCTCAGTATTAGGAGGGCTGCGCCCCCAACTTGCAAAAAAGCAAGATAACATACAAAAAACACAAAAAACCTGAGCTGAAACAATGTTCAGTAAACATGCAACATTAAGCATGTGAATTGTAGCCTTAAGACTAGAAAAAACCAAGGAGAAAAATTGTATGAAAATTACCCTGACTATAAATAAATAAATTGCAAGTGCTTAATAACAGGGTACTTAGTGTATACATTTTTGCAAAAAGGTAAAAAGGGTATTTTTCATGCAATTTTCTCTTTGTTTTTTTTCTAGTCTTAAGGCTGCAATTCACATGCTTAATGTTGCATGTTTACTGAACATTGTTTCAGCTCAGGTTTTTTGTGTTTTTTGTATGTTTTCTTGCTTGGTTGCAAGTTGGGGGCGCAGCCCTCCTAATACTGAGACTGAACAACTAATTGCGTCTCACTTCACTGTGTATTTAATCTGGGACACAGCTGACCACTTGCCACCATTCATATTGGAGTTTGACATGACACAAGTCAGGTATTGATAATGTTTTTAACTTCAGTAGGTTAGGGACTGTCTCAGATGGGTACACCTTGACGAGGTGAGACAGCTTTTTACCTTTTTGCAAAAATGTATACACTAAGTACCCTGTTATTAAGCACTTGCAAATTATTTATTTATAGTCAGGGTATTTTTCATGCAATTTTCTCTTTGGTTTTTTTTCTTGTCCCAAAAAAGAGTAGCTTTTTTGTCGCAATTTTCCGAGACAGTAGTGTTCTCATTTTTCATGATCTGGGGCTCATTGATGGCTGATTTTTTGCATTTTGTGCTGGCATTTTTAATTATATCATGTTTTTGTAGATGCAATATTTTGATCGCCCATTATTGCATCTTTTTGCAATCTTGCGGCGACAACAAAATATAATTTTGGTGTTTGGATTTTTTTTATGTCTACGCCGTGTACCAATCAGATTAATTGATTTTATATTTTGATTAGATTGGGCATTTCTCAATACAGCATTACCAAATATGTGTATTTGTTTTAGTTTTTATCTTATTTTATTTTCAATGGAGTGAAAGGTTGGTGAGTTGAACGTTTAGGTTTTCTAATTTTTCCATATTTTGAAAACTTTTCTTTAAACTTTTTTTATTATTTTTACCTAGGGGACTTTATGATGCCACAGTCTGATCGCATGTGCTGGTCAGAGCAATGTGATCAGTGAAAATGCACTGTTCCTGTTAGTGCTAATGCTCTGTCAGCTCTTACAGGAAATACGCCATGGTAGCGTCAGGGCTCATCAGCTGACCCCACTCTACCATGGCAACATCATCTCACCTCATGATCGTGTGAAGGGGCTACCATAGCAGCGGGAAACGACTGATCCCCGCCATTCCCATATAAAACTCGCTGTTAGAGTTTCACAGCGCAATCTACTGTAATTGGTAAGCGGGCGTGGGTGGTTCTCTGACCATCTGCGCCTGTTAACCGCACATGCCTTTGATCAGTTCAATAGACGTGTGGGAATTACTGTGGGTTCACCACCAAAGCCTGCAATAACATAACCTAGGACATATATACTTCCAAGGTCATGAATGAGTTAAGCATTTTCGCTATACAGTATTGATTTACCTATTTATTTGTTCATATGAATTGAAAATAAGCAATTTGTTGAAAATGTAATACCATCATTTCTGTTTAACAGTAATTGTCAGGTTTAGACAACTTTCAGTTAAATGCACTTTCTATAAATAAGCTTTAGAGGATCTTAAGATGACAGACAGAAGCTGGAACTAAGAGCATGAATTTGGGCTTTATGGTTTTGTCAGTGTAAGGGAGTGAATCTATGGTCGTGTAATCCCCTGAAGACAGCAATAGCTTTATTGCAAATTTATGACATGTTCCTGTATTTTGTTATTGTAACCTGTATTGATTCCCTATGGCTGAAGTACTGACAATGGTCACATGAGGTAACTTTTCACTTTTGCATGGTACTGGGTGGGAGGTTACATCTATCTAACAACAGACAGCAGTAACAGACAGTTATGGCATGGTTAACTGCAAAGCTGTCCCATAGTGTGGTGGAGTAAGGGTATATATGGGATGAAGTAGGTTCCAGTTTAGTACTTGTTATGTATGGGAAGGAGATGTAAGAAGAAAGGTGTGTGGAGACCAAGCAGTTTTGGCTTTCCAGAGGCTTACTGAGCAAAGGGGGTGTTCTACCAGGCAAGTTTTGGAAAAAAGTGCAGAAACATTGTCAGGCCAATGGAAAAGGGGACCTTAGTGAAGAAGGGACATGCTGCTGAAGGACAGTAGCACATGGACAATGACTCTAAGAGCACTCCTTGGAAAGTCGAGTTGCAGTGCTGAGGGTATTCTAACCACAGCAAAACACGTGAACCCGTGTGGTTCTATATCGGTAACATACAGACAACCAGCCTCCTTCTCACTCAGGGGCAGCCTATGTAGAAGAGAATAAGATCATGTCTGTATCCCTCCTGGGAGAGCTGGCCTTTGCTAGAGTGGAAATGGACAAAGTATTACGTTCTATATCTTGCACTTGAGTTCACTTGATTACAAAGAAATTGAAGCTTTTAAATTTTGGTTTGGACTCTTTAATGTAAATGCGAGATGCCACAGTACTGTATTATGTGCAGCAGAGGACAATAAGAAGGTCTCCAACCTAGAGGTCTAAACTATGTTCTCGCACACACATTACCCTTTTCTGTAGTGTGCCCTGGCAAGGAAGGTGAATCCTTCATCCATGACTATGCCCTGGCCATATTTACACCAGCGCAAAAAGAAACCAATGCATTCCCAATTATTTTAATACAACTTTTTGTGCCTATAACAGCAGATAACAGCTGATGATAATGGGTACAACAAGCAGTGTTATACCACTGAAATCATATTGTCTCTGGTGTGGTGCCATCTAGAAACCACTGTTCTGCTGAGACACGGCTTGAATGCAACAGAACAATAACACTGCCAATCAAGCCTGTGCAGCTTTCAAAGTCTCACATTTGTTAATTATTAAATGTGCCAAAATTATGCCTGTACAATCTATCTACAGCAACCTGGTGTTTTGTGTCTGGACACCAGTTTTAAGGCCCTTTGTATGAAAAGCGTTTGCCTTTTCCCCTGATGAGTCCTGTGGCTGGTCAAAACATGTCAAGAGGCATGTGGGGCATCTAAAGAGACGGTGAAGAGGAATAGATTTGGACTGTCCTTGTAAGGGCAGGAGTTTGTGGGGTATAGAGCAAGGTAAAGCTGAACACGGGACCTTTAGGCTATGTGCGCACTAGAAAAGTGATTTTTCTCAAGAAAATTTCTTGAGAAACTTCTGGGAGTTGAAGATTTCCGCACCTGCGGAAAAATCCGCGGGAAAAGCGCATGCGGATTTGCCGCGGATTTGCTGCGGATTTACTGCAGGTTGGTCCCTGCGGTTTTGCAATAAATAATATAGATAATCGATAGACAGATAATGGATAGAGGGAAAGATAGATAGATGAATAGATAGATAGATAGATGAGAAAGACCTATATAATGTCCCACCCCCCTGCATTTTCTAAGCTGGCACCCTTTAGTGACTTTCATGTGGCACTAAAGGGTGCTTAGCCTTGTATTTAGCCATAAAATAAACAAATAATTAAAAAAAAACGACGTGAGGTCCCCCCATCTTTTGTAGCCAGCTAGGGTAAAGCAGACGGCTGCAGCCTGCAGACCACAGCTGGCAGCTGCACCTTGGCTGGTAATCCAAAACAGAGGGCACCCCACGCTGTTATTTTACATTAAATAAATAATTTAAAACAAAAAACGTGGGGTCCCCCCCAAATTGCATCACCAGCCGAGGTAAAGCGGACAGCTGTGGTCTGGTATTCTCAGACTAGGGAGGTCCACTGTTATTGGACACTCCCCAGCCTAAAAATAGCAGGCCGCAGCCACCCCAGAAGTGGCGCATCCACTAGACGTGCCAATCCTGGCGCTTCGCCCCAACTCGTCCCGTTGCCCTGGTGCGTTGGCAAACGAGGTAATATATGGGGTTGATGCCAGATGTGTAATGTCACCTGGCATCAAGCCCTGGGGTTTGTGAGGTCAGGCGTCTATCAGATACCCGACATCACCAACCCAGTCAGTAAGAAATAAAAAATAGACAACAAAAAACTTTCCCTCTTTCACCAATTTATTGAAAAGAACAATCAATTCCACATCCGGCGTAATCCAATAAGGGGGGGGTCCCACGGCGATCCATACCATAGTCGCTGTCCCAGTCAATAAAGAACAGAATGTTCCCCATTGGCTGGGAGAGCAATGCAGTGACCTGAGCTAACATCAATAGCCCAGGTCACTGCATGGGATGCCGAGCGCTGCTGCCAGGAGGATAGATGAGATCATTACCTGCTGTGATCATCTCCTGTACTGCTGACGTCAGCGCTGTCACTGCCTTCTATGCCCGCCGCGTTGTCCGAAGTATCGCGAGAGCCTGTGACGTCACCACTAGTGACAGTCTCAGGTCGCTCGCGAGACGGGCATAGACAGCAGTGACCGCGGTAACGTCAGGAGGCAGGAGATCGTCACAGCAGGTAATGATCTCATCTCACCTCCTGACAGCAGCGATCGTCATCTCCGCGGCTGCCAGCACTGCAGGGTGTCAGTGTCTGCCTGCGCTACCACGTGACAGGCTGCTGACACTGCGGGCAGACACTGACACCCTGCAGTGCAGTGTCAGTGTCTGCCTGTGTCAGTGTCTGCCTGCGCTGCAGGGTGACAAGCTGCTGACACTGCGGGCACACACTGACACACTGCAGTGCAGGCAGCCGCGAGGCTGAAGCGGGACACAGACTGCACGGGCACCTGGAGGTCGCACGGAAGTGCTTCTGTGCGGCGTCCAGGGAGTGTGACGTGTGTTTTTACTCTGCTCCGCTTCCTCTTCCTGGCATAATGACATCGCTTACTGCAAAACCGCAGGCAGCGATGAGCATTACCGCAGGTAAATCGCGGCTATACCGGGGGTATACCGCACATCATTTGCTACCTGCGGTATACTCCCGGAGTTTCGCGATTACATTACAGTGAATGGAGTGAAATTCCGGGGGTATTCCGCAGGTACCTGCGGAAAATAATGGACATGCTCATTTTCTCAAGAAATTTTCTCAAGAAATTCTTCAAGGAAAATTCTTGAGAAAAATCCGCAGTGTGCGCACAGCTATTTTTTTTCACATAGGATTTGCTGGGAAATGTCTGCACAAAGATTGCAGACATTTGTCAAAAAATTTCCGCGGCAAATCCGCGGGTAAATCCGTGGATAAAACACACTAGTGCACACATAGCCTTATGCCTACCTATGACTCCTCCTGACAAGAAATGCTGTGATGGACAGTAGAAACCACTGAATGTGTGAGATCTTTCCTACTTTACTCATGATTGGATTATATGTAAATGAGGGATATATATTTTTGCTTAGTGAATTGGATCACTGTTTGTTTAAAAGCAATTGGTGAGTCTATATTCCCTCAAGGGCCCAGACAAAAACAATGTCTTATGTGAGAAACTGATCCCATTAATACATTGTTGGTGGCAACGCTAGTAATTACTGTAGTAATTACTGTATCTGGCATGAATTTTCCATGTGATATAGTTGTCACTTTTCACAGGCAGGTGTTTGCACAGTGCACCCTAATTTAAGGCATTTGTGTTTTTGTGTGTTTTACATGGTTGAGATATTTTGTACACGTCATTTTTAAATATTTATTATTAAAGGCTTTGATTACCTGCCATATTGCAGCTTCTTCTTTTCTGCTAATTGAGCATATAAATATATGTGCCACCCCCGTGCCAGCAGCCGGCACTGCTTGGGTCCGGGCCTTCAGGGGAGGTGGCTCAAGGGTCTCCGGACCTGGGGGTATCGTGGACATGCTGAATAAATGGGGGGACGTAGACGTACGGGCTAGGCCGTAGTAAGTTCGTGATGCCACCCATGGTGTGTGGTGAGGTGGGACACCACCGCTGCTGTTATGGGGCACCCGGGGGAGATGTTATGCAGCAAGTTGTTAACCCCTCCGTGGGCAGGGATGGTGGCCCCGGGACCCGGTGGCTTTGTGCAGGGGATAGCGACCGCATGGAGTGTTGGTGTACTCACTGTTAATAAACCACACAAGTCTCTGGTAAACCAAGGTGATGGTGGCCGGTGCCGCGACTGGTTGCATTCAGGTCCCCCAACCAGCTGGTGGTCTCTATCCTTTTCCTGCACTGCTTGTGTAAGGTGGACTTCCTAGTGTAAAACTCAGGAGTCTGCTCCCGACTGGATGTGGCCTAAGGAGCCGTGCCCACAGACGCTGGCCCATGGGATCTATGGGCCCTGGCAGTGACCTTCTATCCCTATCGGTGGGCTGTTGTCTTCTATGAGGGACTTTGGGTGGGGCAGGACCTCTAGTCCTGGCCTCAATCGGTTAATTAACCAGTCCGCTTGGTTCCGGTTTCTGGCTTCAGGGTCCGAGTACCTCCCTTTGTGCTACGGTTTCCGGGTCGGTTCCCCGTGTTAGTACTGGCGGGCTACAACCCTGTCCCGGTCCACCTCGGTTCTGCCGAGCCGTCTTCCCTTCTCCTGCTGACAGAGACCAGCGTCTGCCTCCTAGCCAGTGGCACCAAGGCTCCTACCCTGGTACCGTTCAACTTGAACTCTCCTGCTGGAGCTACACTTAGCTCCAGCCCACACTCCTCTCCAAACTGAACTTCAGACTAATCTGACTCAGACTAACTGTTTTCCCACCCTGGGCTGTCTGGACCCCTGGGTGGGTGTACCCCAACCACCTGGTCACACCCACTGGTGTGTCTATCTTTCCCTAAGGGGGGATGACTAGGGTTTCTGGTTGGCTGTATGTTTCCCAGTGAGGGAACGGTGTAATGTGGAGGCTTATTTGTGACTACCTGGTTTTGCCAGGGTGTCACAGATACTTGTTAGGGTCTGCTCACATCTGCGTATACAACATTGCTTCAATTCTCAGCCAGAAAATTTGTTGAGTGTCATCTGTATGGTATGCAATGCGTTTTAGACTTCATCTTTTACACACATACTATCGTGCAGTGAGTAAGGAGATGGCACCCAGAAAACAAAGAAAAATCCCAGCAGATGCTGCAACATACAGTGGTCACAATACAATGGAGGGCCCAGACGCTAGGGAGAGGAGAACAAGGTCACCACCTGCACTCATTGATGTTCCTATACAGGTAAATTCACACCATCACTGATTGCTTTCCTAAGCCCTAGCTTGCCCTAAACTCACCCTGGCTAGTGAGCAGGCTAGTAAGAGCACTAGTCTTACCTCTGCAATAAAGAAACACAAGATAGGAAAACAAACAGGTGAAATTGACACAAAAAGGAAAGAACATTCCAAGTACCTATTATGCAGCTAACACCACAGGTGCAAGCGACACAATACAAAAGCTTCTTCCAGAGGATTGCTCCTTCCAAAATGTACCACAAGAAAATGAGGTTTCAGATTCTATCAGTAGCATCAGATGACAAAACATGTGATTTTATATAGCAAAGGGGAGTGGTGTTAAAAGATGTGTATCTCAGATAAAAGCTAACGACAACAGCAAGACAGGAAAAGGTGCTTAATCCTTACAGCACTATTAGCAAGTAGATGTCCCTCAAGTGCAAGTAGTAGATCTGCAAACTATAAGGAGCTGTGACCTTCTGATTCCAGATCCTCCTGAAATCTTCCCCGGGCAAGTCTTACTCATGACACATACTTTATGTAAACTTAAAAGCTATTTAAAAAAAAAATAAAGCAATTATATGTAAAGATAAAGCTAGACAGATTATAGAAAGAGAACACTGGTCAACGAAATTTTTCTGGCAAAAGGTTTTAAAACATATTTTAAGTCAATTTTGCCTGCTGATTATGAATATGAGCTCTGTTTTTGGCTATCACATCAGGATTTTAAGATATTTTCAATTTTTGATATAAATTACTCATATCGAATGCTTTATGATAAAAACACATGATTTTAGGTACTACATTTTGTATATTTTTAATCAAGGAATAACAAAGATTACAAAGTCTATGTACAGCAAATCAAATATACTTACAGAATTAAAATACAAAATATAAAAAACACATATATATGGCAAACATGAATGGCAAATGGCAGTTATTTGAACTTTCTTTTCTTGGCTGATCTGTGATGTACAGTTTCTGGGTTGTGTCTCATCAAGCTCCAGCAATAGTCAGCCATCATATGTGAGTCCCACCGACCTTGATACTGTTCTTCCATTGTTTTAATGTCCTGATGAAAACGCTCCCCTTGTTCCTCGTTCACATCCCCAAGGTTCTCTGGAAAAAAAAGTCCAAATGGCTGTGTAAATAGGGAATCTTGATACTCATTCTACATCCAAGATTTCGCAGACTCATTAGTAAGTAGCTCTTCCACAATCTCTTCATGGTTGTCTGCTTTTTTTATTCCCTAGCAAATTCTGCACCACATTACAAAATGCATTCCAAGCTCTTTCTTCTGTCTCATTCATTGATGTAATAAAATTTGGGTCTCTCATAAGTGTTCTTACTTGAGGTCCATGAAATATTCCAGCCTTTTTCTTCTCTTCACTAAGACCAGGAAAAGTTGAACTTATATAGATAAAGCATTCTCCACTGTGATTCAGAGCTTTGACGAACTGCTTCATCAATCCAAGTTTTATGTGCAAGGGAGGAAAGACAATGTTCTTCCTATCCACTAGAGGATCATGGATGACATTCTTATCGCCAGATGCCAAACTCTGTCGCTGAGGCCATTCAGATTTCACCCAATGCTCTGCTGTAGCTCTACTGTCCCAGTAGCACAGAAAACAAGGGTGTTTTGTGTACCCTCCTTGCAGACCCAAAAGAAAGTTAACCATTTTCAAATCAACACAAAATAACCCCCATGAACATTATATTGTAACCTCTTTAGAACAATCTTGATATTCTTCTTTAAGTTTTACAGAATGACCTATTGGTACAGAGCCATTGTTACGGTTGCTGGGGCACTGGAGACTATGTTCGGATTTCTTGCTACTGCACATGTGCGAGCACTGGAGACTATGTTCGGATTTCTTGCTACTGCACATGTGCAAGCGCTGGAGACTAAGTCCTATCTTGGAGCCATTGCACATGTGCGGGTGACATCATCGCTGACACGAGGTCACATGTCTCTGACACCTTCTAAGCTGATTGGCCGCTGGTCATGTGCTTGTGACACGTGGTCACATGTCTCTGACACCTTCTATGCTGATTGGTCGCTGGTCATGTGCTTGTGATGCTTTGCTCGGTGATAGGCCAGCGTGATGTCATTGCTGTCGTTCTGGCAGCGGATTGGCTCTGGTGTCCTCCATCTTGGATGAGGCACAGAGTCTATATAAGACCCTGGCGCACGCCGCCTGGCGCTCAGTCCTCTTGGTTCATGCATGAGAGTAGACGCTCTGTGCACGTCCCTCTAGGCATCTCTCTGTCTATGCTAGGTGAGCGCTACCGGCAGGGTAGCGTTCTTATACCTTACAGCTTTGGCTGCGGTCTGTATCCTTACATCTTAGTGGAGCGGACATAGGCAGGTGCCTGAGGCACATGGTCCGGCTGGGCCTTGTGATTCTACTCGTAGGTGGACATTGCCGCTAGGGTAACGTTCCTTATACTACGTCTGGCAGTTGTTCGTATCCTCGCACACTAGGGGAGCGAACATAGGTAGGAGCTTTGTGCGGCTTATGCTGCTGTCCGTCTCTTTTGCACCACTAGTGGAGCGGACCTAGGCAGGTGCCATATCTAGTGGTTCGTGTCCTCGCACACTAGTGGAGCGAACATAGGTAGGAGCTTTGTGCGGCTTATGCTGCTGTCCATCTCCTGGCATTGCTAGAGGAACAGACCTAGGTAGGTGCCATTTCACACTCACTGCTTTTGTCTCTGTGACCATTAACAAAGACCATACCACACACCCTCCAAGCAAGGGAGGAATTGCTTTATTTCCTAATTATATTCCTCTGTGAGTTTAACAGTTGCACACTTGTGCTATTACTATTTACAGTGGCACACTAATATACCCCTTATCCTCTGCCATAGTCTGCAGAAGAGTCTTTGCACGGTGGACCCTGACGGTCTGATATTCCTTTGGGTTTTATTATCAGACAGCCCCCCGTAACAGCCATACTTATTTCCATTGTGTAACAGAACACATACACTTCTTTTGGAACTATCAATAAAAAGCCTCCAATCCCTTGAATCATATGCTGGAAGTCCCATAAAGAGAAGTAGCCCTTCAACATCAGTACAATAGACAAGCTGGCCATGTGAATGGAAGTACTTATGCAGTTCTGCTTCCCTGTTACGATAAAATGAGACACTTGTACCGGGTTTCAACATTCGATTCTCTTGTAGTCTTTTGTACTATCAAAATTCATAGAAAATTTCAATTAATAAAACAGTACTTGCACACGACTGTTGTGTACGTTGAAAACTGTTTGTTTACTTTCCTATCATAACAAATGGGAATTATGCATGGTGTGAGACTGTGACCGGGGTTATCTATGACGGCCGGTATGTCTCGCCCCGGTTGTGCTCACTCCATGATAGAAAGTAAATCCACTCTAGGGTTAATGCTGTTTCCCTACAGGCTGAAGGAAGGGTTAAATGGAAACAGGAACGAGGGGCAGGTGTGCCGGGTGTGAGGGAGTGATCACAACTCCCTGAGTCTCTGCTGGAGAGACATGTATATTGCTGTGGATTTTTGTTTGGACATTAAACACCGTGTGCTGTGAACCTTGATGCCTGGATCCCGTGTCTTCTGCTGCGCAGCCGACCGCGCTACCTCACATATGGTGGAGAATCGGCGGGCATGCCAGCCCGGTGAGGTGTACTTCCTTTTCTGGTGATCCGGTAGCACATGTCCTGGATTCAAGCAGCTATACTACGGCCCAAACCCAGCGACGCCATGGAGGACATACTAAGGCATTTGGCTCAGGCTAATGCACAGCAGCAGCAGGCTAATGCACAACAACAAGAGGCTAATGCACAGCAACAACAGGTGAATACCTATGTACGGGCTCAGCGGGTAAATCAGTGGTTCTATGAGGAAGCCAAACCCGTACGTTCCCAGGCCTATGACTTATTACATCTTGTAAAAAAGTGGTTGCAGCCTGACACTCTGAGCCCGGCGTAAATGGTGGAAAGGGTAGTAGTGGATCGTTTTGTGCGCACTTTACCCGTCACCGTTCAACGGTGGGTAGGACAGGGTGACCCGAGTACCCTGGACCAATTAGTGTCCCTGGTAGAGCGGCATGTGGCTACGCAGGACTTGATACGGGACACTGAGACTTTGCGTACCGCCCGTCGGTCCGGCCCCTCCAAGCCTAGGGCCAAGGACCCACCGCCGACACCGGTACAGGAGTCCGCTACCATCCTGGCTGAGGCCGCGCCCGCCGTTCCTGAGGTCCGGAAGGCCATGTACCCTAAACGACAACTTGTCAAGGGGGTTTCCTTCCCTATTAGATGTTGGCGGTGCCAGCGGGTGGGACATATGGAAGCCCAGTGTCCCCTGACCACGGAGCCCATGGATTGTGGGGTTACCCGGCGGGGTTCAATGTATGCTCAGGTGGTGTGTACCGCTGACCTGGTTCCCCCAGAGACTGAGCCCCACTTGTGCCAAATACAGGTGAATGGATGTCCGGTTACAGGATTGTTGGATTCCGGAAGCTTAGTGACCCTTGTGCGATCCACCTTGAGGGCTAAAGTAAAGGCCACAGGACGTACCGTGGGGGTGGTTTGCATACATGGGGACCGCCGAGACTATCCCACGGGGATTGTCACCATCACAGCACCTTGCGGTCAGGTGCAACATGAGGTGGGACTGCTTAACACTCTTCCTTATGACGTGATCCTAGGACGGGATCTGCCCTATTTTTGGACTTTATGGAAGGGAACCCCTAGGTCCCCTCCGATATTGGTCAGTCCGGGGCCTGAGCCCTACAATCCTGAATCCGGGACACCTGCCGTAGGGGTCCCCATGATAGGGACAGAATGTGAACCCGATAGGTCGCCCCTAGAGGTATTGGCAGGAGAGGCTGAGACGGTCGAGCCCATCCCGGACTTGGAGGCATCCCCGGATGCGTTTGGGACAGCCCAACTCCAGGACCCTACGTTAATACATGCCCGGAATAGGGTGTTAGTAATTGACGGGGTGGCCCAGCTGCCCGGTGCCCAGGTAAGGTACCCCCATTTCGCTCTTAAACAGGATTTACTCTACCGGGTAGATGAAATACGGGGCGTGGGGGTGGAGCAGTTGGTGGTGCCCCAGCCGTATCGCCGGCGGGTCCTCGACTTGGCTCATAAACATCTGATGAGTGGCCACCTAGGGGTCAAGAAAACGCAGGAGCGAATATTGCAAAGGTTCTATTGGCCCGGGGTCTTTGGGGAGGTAAAACGGTTCTGCGAAACCTGCCCGGAGTGTCAGCTTACCGCACCACTGGTCCACTTTCGCAGTCCGTTGGTGCCGTTACCCATTATAGAAGTCCCTTTTGAACGGATAGGGATGGATCTGGTGGGGCCCCTCGTAAAGTCTGCTCGAGGGCACCAACACATCCTAGTGATCGTTGACTATGCCACCCGGTATCCAGAGGCGATACCTCTCAGACATACTGCGGCGAAGCTTATAGCTCGGGAGTTGTTTTCTGTGTTCTGCCGGGTGGGGTTGCCCAAGGAGATCCTTACGGATCAGGGGACCCCATTCATGTCTAAAGTGACCAAAGAACTATGCCGGCTACTACAGATCAAGCAGTTGCGTACGTCTGTGTATCATCCTCAGACGGATGGGTTAGTAGAACGATTCAATAAAACCCTGAAAACCATGCTAAAAAGGGTGATCTCCAAAGACGGGAAGGACTGGGATATGATGCTTCCCTATTTGATGTTTGCCATCCGAGAGGTGCCACAGGCATCCACGGGGTTTTCGCCTTTTGAATTGTTATACGGGCGACATCCCCGGGGATTGTTGGACCTGGCAAAGGAAACATGGGAGCAAGAGCCCACCCCCCATAAAAGTGTGATTGAACACATTTTAGGAATGCAGAACCGCATAAGCGCGGTCATGCCAATTGTGAAGGAGCATTTACAGGAGGCTCAGGCCGCGCAAAGCGGCCGCTACAATAGACAAGCCACCGTGCGGACCTTTAAACCCGGGGATCGGGTGTTGGTATTAATCCCCACGGCGGAGAGTAAATTCCTGGCTCAGTGGCAAGGCCCCTACGAGATAAAGGAAAAAGTCGGGGTGGTCAACTATAAAGTATTGCAGCCCGGTAGGCGGAAACCTGAACAAATATACCATGTCAACCTATTAAAACCGTGGCAGGAACGGGAAAGCCTGATGGTTGAGTTTCCCCCATCTCCCTCCTCTTCGGGTCGTTCACTCCCGGCTTCAGCGACCTCCGGAGAGGACGAACCGGAAGTAAGGATCGGAGAAGCCCTCACCAAGCAACAGAGGCGAGAGGCCAGACGGCTGGTTCAGCAGAACCCCGATGTCTTCTCCGAGTTGCCGGGTAGGACCAGTCTGATACGACATGACATTGTCACCGAGCCCCACCTGAAGGTACGCCTGAAGTCATACCGCGTGCCGGAGGCTTGAAGACAAGCCATATCAGAAGAAGTGAAGACAATGCTACGCCTGGGGGTCATCGAAAAATCCCGGAGTGAATGGGCTAGTCCCATTGTCCTAATACCAAAACCCGATGGCTCCTTAAGGTTCTGCAATGACTTCCGGAGATTGAACGAAATATCCAAGTTCGATCTCTACCCCATGCCCCGGGTGGATGAGCTGATTGATAGGCTGGGACAGGCGCGATATTTTACCACGCTCGACCTGACCAAGGGGTACTGGCAGGTGCCACTGACTGAGTCCGCCAAGGAGAAAACCGCTTTTGTTACGCCGGAGGGTCTCTTCCACTATGTTGTCTTGCCTTTTGGGTTACATGGCGCTCTGGCCACGTTCCAGAGGTTGATGGACTTGGTGCTGGAACCCCACCAGGCGTATGCATCAGCGTACCTGGATGACATCATTGTTTACAGCTCCGATTGGCAGACCCACTTGGAACAGGTACAAGCGGTGGTGGACGCACTTCGAACAGCCGGATTGACAGCCAATCCCAAGAAATGTGCATTGGGACTCACGGAAGCCCGCTACTTGGGCTACGTGATAGGCCAAGGAGTGATTAAGCCCCAAATTAACAAGGTTGAGGCGATCCAGAAGTGGCCTAGACCCCTGACCACGAAGCAGGTTAGGGCCTTCCTGGGTATCGTGGGGTACTACAGGAGGTTTGTAAAAGATTTTGCGGGACTATCAGCCCCCTTGACGGACCTTCTCAAAGGCAAGAAGTCCGTCATGGTACGCTGGACTCCGCAGGCCGAGGACTCCTTCCGGGCCCTGAAGGGGGTCCTGTGCGGACAGCCCGTTCTCGTACACCCTGATTTCCGGAAGGAGTTCATAGTACAGACTGACGCCTCAGAGGTCGGCCTGGGGGCAGTGCTGTCTCAGGTGGTTCAGGGGGAGGAACACCCCGTCACCTTCTTAAGTAGGAAGCTCACCCCTCCCGAGCGGAATTATAGCGTAGTGGAGAAGGAGTGCCTGGCGATCAAGTGGGCCTTGGAGTCCCTACGCTATTACCTGCTGGGACGGCAGTTTCGCTTGGTGACGGATCACTCTCCACTGGTCTGGATGAGGTCCGCCAAGGAACGGAATGCCCGGGTTACCCGGTGGTTCCTTTCTCTGCAGAACTTCCGGTTTACGGTTGAACACCGGGCTGGTAAGTTGCAGGGCAACGCCGATGCCTTGTCCCGCGGCCCGTGTTTGCTGGCAGGAGTTCAACCCCGCTCGCTTGAACTGAGGGGGGGGGTATGTGAGACTGTGACCGGGGTTATCTATGACGGCCGGTATGTCTCGCCCCGGTTGTGCTCACTCCATGATAGAAAGTAAATCCACTCTAGGGTTAATGCTGTTTCCCTACAGGCTGAAGGAAGGGTTAAATGGAAACAGGAACGAGGGGCAGGTGTGCCGGGTGTGAGGGAGTGATCACAACTCCCTGAGTCTCTGCTGGAGAGACATGTATATTGCTGTGGATTTTTGTTTGGACATTAAACACCGTGTGCTGTGAACCTTGATGCCTGGATCCCGTGTCTTCTGCTGCGCAGCCGACCGCGCTACCTCACAATGGTCAAAGAAAACAAAGATATTCTCACATTTATTGGAAGACTTAATGAAAACTAAATTTACCTAAGTGAACCGTATAAACCGGCACTTTTGATACACTACTTATAGTTTTCATGAATTCATGAAAATGGGATATATACCTATAGCGCAAAAATGTGATGTGATAGAGAAATTATAAGATCATATTTGCATTCAGCACCCTCAAATTAATCTAAAACTGTTCTTAAACTCTATGCCAGAATGTTTTTATTTTTTTTGTTTAGCCCAGTGTAATACATAGCTAATACATAGGAAGCTTGATAGATAAATAGACAGGTAGATAGATAGACAGACATAAAATAGAAAGAGATTCTGTAGATATACTGCTGATAGATAATTTCCTACCCTACTACTTATCAGGCTGGGATGATACCTGGTTATTTGATCCTTCCTGTCCTAAAAATCAATCATCAATTCTGGTGCTTTGCCTTTGATCTCGCCAATTTGCCTGGTGTTTTGTCTATTGGAGTAATGGTATTTGGGGCTGATATCAGTTACGAATTGTCCAGAAACACAGCTGACATTAAGCCCTCATGTTAGTAATGTAGAGGTGTCTGTCAGACACCACTATTACTAGCCCATTAGGTAAACACACACATGCGAAAATAAAATGTTTTAAAAAACAATCCCCAGCGCTTTCCCTCCTTCACCAATTTATTTAAACTGAAAAAAATGCAGGTCCAGGAAATCTGATGTACAGTACAGACCAAAGGTTTGGACACACCTTCTCATTCAAAGGGTTTTCTTTATTTTCATGACTCTGAAAATTGTAGATTCAGATTGAAGGCATCAAAGCTATGAATTAACACATGTGGAATAAAATACTTAACAAAACAGTGTGAAACAACTGAAAATATGTCTTATAGTCTAGGTTCTTTAAAGTAGCCACCTTTTGCTTTGATTACTGCTTTGCACACTCATGGCATTCTCTTGATGAGCTTCAAGAGGTATTGGTCTTCCAACAGTCTTGAAGGAATTCCCAGAGATGCTTAGCACTTGTTGGCCCTTTTGCCTTCACTCTGCAGTCCAGCTCACCCTGAACCATCTTGATTGGATTCAGGTCTGGTGACTGTGGAGGCCAAGTCATCTGGCGTAGCACCCCATCACTCTCCTTCTTAAGGGTGCTTTACACGCTGCGACATTGCTACTGATCTCGTTAGGGATGTAACACGCCAGATCGCACATACGATTTGCCGAGATCGCACATGTGACCGGCGCTACAAAAATTGACTTATGTGCGATCTTGGCAAATCTTATCTGCGATCTGGCGTGTCACATCGCTAATGAGCGATGTCGCAACGTGTAAAGCACCCTTTAGTCAAATAGCCCTTACACAGCCTGGAGGTGTGTTTGAGGTCATTGACCTGTTGAAAAATAAATGGTCCAGCTAAACGCAAACCGGATGGAATAGCATGCTGTTGCACGATGCTGTGGTAGCCATGCTAGTTCAGTATGCCTTCAATTTTGAATAAATCCCCAACAGTGTCACCAGCAAAGCACCCCCGGTCCATCACACCTCCTCCTCCATGCTTCACAGTGGGAACCAGGCATGTAGAGTCCATCCGTTCACCTTTTCTGCGTCGCACAAAGACACGGTGGATGGATCCAAAGATCTCAAATTTGGACTCATCAGACCAAAGCACAGATTTCCAATGGTTTAATGTTCATTCCTTGTTTTCTTTAGCCCAAACAAGTCTCTTCTGCTTGTTGCATGTCCTTAGCAGTGGTTTCCTAGCAGCTATTTTATCATAAAGGCCTGCTGCACAAAGCCTCTTCTTAACAGTTGTTCTAGAGATGTGTCTGCTGCTAGAACTCTGTGGCATTGACCTGGTCTCTAATTTGAGCTGCTGTTAACCTGCGATTTCTGATGCTGGTGACTCAGATAAACGTATCCTCCACTGCAGAGATGACTCTTGGTCTTCCTTTCCTGGGGCAGTCCTCATTAGAGCCAGTTTCTTTGTAGCATTTGATGTTTTTTGCCACTGCACTTGGGGACATTTTTAAAGTTTTCCCAATTTTTCGGACTGACTGACCTTCATTTCTTAAAGTAATGATTAGAGATGAGCGATCCGGTCCCGGTTCGGCTCGAGGTCGGCTCGCCGAACGGAGGTCCCGTTCGAGTTCGGTTCGTCGAACGTTCGACGAACCGAACTCGAACCGCATAGGAAACAATGGCAGGCATTCACAAACACATAAAAACACCTAGAAAACACCCTCAAAGGTGTCCAAAAGGTGACAAACAACTCACAACACAACACAAACACATGGGAAAGTGACGAGGACATGTACTCATGCGAAAAAAAAAGAGCAGGACAAGGAAAAAGAGGAGGACACACAGATATAGGCATGGCACGCCCTTCTAAAATCATGTAAAACACCGCAAGGTGACTCCAAGCAGAGTCTCCCTTTTTTCCAAAAATTGGGCCACACACACACCCACCCCTTTAGTGGCAGCAGTTGTGCCCCAGTTGTACACTTCACAGCTAGATTTGCATCAAGCACATTCAAAAATACGCCATAATTAACCGTCCCCAGGATGACACCGGGGTAGGTAGCAAAGTCTTTCCTGATCCCAGCTCTGTTCATCTTGGATCATTTTTAAAAAAACACAGCAATCAAGGGTTACTCCAAGCGGAGTCTCCCTTTTTTTTCCAAAAATTGGGCCCCACACACACCCACCCATTCAGTGGCAGCAGTTGTGCCCCAGTTGTACACTTCACAGCTAGATTTGCATCAAGCACATTCAAAAATACGCCATAATTAACCGTCCCCAGGATGACACCGGGGTAGGTAGAGAAAGTCTTTGCTGAACCATGACTTGTTCATCTTGGCTCCTTTTTAAAAACACTGTAAGCAAGGGTTACTCCAAGCGGAGTCTCCCTTTTTTCCAAAAATTGGGCCACACACACACCCACCCCTTCAGTGGCAGCAGTTGTGCCCCAGTTGTACACTTCACAGCTAGATTTGCATCAAGCACATTCAAAAATACGCCATCCTTAACCGGCCCCAGGATGACACCGGGGTAGGTAGCAAAGTCTTTCCTGATCCCAGCTCTGTTCATCTTGGCTTCTTTTAAAAACACAGCAATCAAGGGTTACTCCAAGCGGAGTCTCCCTTTTTTCCAAAAATTGGGCCACACAGACACCCCATCAGTGGCAGCACGTGGGCCCTAGTTGCAAACAGGAGGTTTTGATTTGCATCAAGGACATTCCAAATCCACAAGCATTTACTCTCCCCAGGATGACACAGGGGTAGTAAATTCCTTGTGGATCCATGACTTGTTCATTTTAATGAACGTCAGTCTGTCCACATTGTCACTGGACAGACGCGTGCGCTTATCTGTCAGCACACACCCAGCAGCACTGAAGACACGTTCAGAGACAACGCAGTCAGCTGGACACGACAAAATCTCCAAGGTGTAAGTGGAGAGCTCTGGACATTTTTCAAGATTTGAAGCCCAAAATGAGCAAGGCTCCATTTGCAAAGTCATGGCATCGATGTTCATTTGGAGATACTCCTGTATCATCCTCTCCAGCCGTTGACTATGTGTCAGACTTGTTGTCTCTGGTGGCCTTGCAAAGGACGGTCTAAAAAAATTATGAAAAGATTCCATAAAATTGCTGTTACCAGCACCAGATACGTTGATACTGGTACGGGTAGACTGTTGAAGATGACGAGACCGTCCCATGTTTGTCAAGTTTCAACTGGGAGATTCACTCCCTGCACCTGCACGGTTGTTTGGTGGAAAAGCCGAGCTAAGATCGAGTAACAGCTTCTGCTGATACTCCTGCATAGGTGCGTCCCTTTCTATGGCTGGAATTATGTCACAAAATTTGGACTTGTACCGGGGATCCAATAGTGTGGAAAGCTAGTAGTCATCATCACTTCTAATTTTGACAATACGAGGGTCATGTTGGAAGTAGTGCAGCAAGAAGGCGCTCATGTGTCTTGCGCGGCCATGCGGACCAAGTCCACGCTGTGTTTGTGGCATAGAGGTGCTAACCGTTCTTTCTTCCTCTGACATCTCCCCCCAACCTCTTTCAACCTAAATTTGACCAAGGTCTCCCTCATCTGCTGAGTCTTCCATGTCCATGGACAGTTCGTCCTCCATTTCTTCATGTTCTCCTGCACCTTCCTCAACATCTCGCCTGCTACCATGCGCCCTTGTTGATCCCTGTCCCCCATGGTCCCATGCCTGCCGCCTTGGTGATGATGAACGTCTGGACCTTGGTGATGTTGTTGTGTCTTGCGCATATGAATCCTCCTGTAGTTCCTCCCCTTCCTGTTGTCCCACCCCCTGACTTCGAATAGTGTTTAGCGTGTGCTCCAGCATGTAAATGACTGGAATTGTCATGCTGATAATGGCATTGTCAGCCCTAAACATATTCGTCGCCATGTCGAAACTGTGCAGAAGGGTGCATAGGTCCTTGATCTGAGACCATTCCATCAGGGTGATCTGCCCCACCTCTGCATCTCGTTGGCCCAGGCTATACGTCATGACGTATTGCACCAGGGCTCGACGGTGCTGCCACAGTCGCTGTAACATGTGGAGAGTCGAATTCCAGCGTGTCGGCACATCGCATTTCAGGCGATGAACCGGCAGGCCGAAAGACTTCTGGAGCGATGCAAGTCGCTCAGCTGCGGCGGTTGAACGGCGGAAGTGAGCAGACAGTTTTCGGGCCCTGGTCAGAAGGCCATCTAGGCCGGGATAGTGTGTTAAGAATTACTGGACAACAAGGTTCAACACGTGAGCCATACAAGGCACGTGTGTCACCTTGCCCAGGCGAAGGACCGCACCCAGGTTTGCAGCATTGTCGCACACGGCCTTACCAGGCTGCAGGTTGAGTGGAGACAACCATTTATTAAACTCGGACCGCAGAGCTGACCACAACTCCTCAGCTGTGTGACTCCTATTCCCAAGACATGTCAAGCTAAAGACCGCCTGATGCCGTTGCGCTCTGCTGCCAGCATAGTAATGAGGGGTGCGTGATTCCTTCTGCGCAGTGAGAACGCTGGTGGCCTGACCAGGCAGGCTTGGGGCGGAAGTGGAGGACACAGATGAGGTGGAGGAGGCAGAAGCAGTGGCGGAACTTGGACAGACAGAGGATTGACACACAAGTCGTGGGGACGGCAAGACTTGTGCAGCAGACCCTTCACCATCTATCACCATAGTTACCCAGTGCCCAGTCAGCGACATGTAACGTCCCTGTTCATGCTTACTGGTCCAAGTATCGGTGGTGAAATGCACCCGTTGACACACAGAGTTTCTCAAGGAAGCAGTGATGCTGTGTGCGACATGCTGGTGTAGCGCGGGCACACCTTTCTTAGAGAAGTAGTGGCGACTGGGCATCTGGTACTGGGGCACAGCGACAGACATAAGGTCTTTAAAATCCTGTGTGTCCACCAGGCGGAAAGGCAGCATTTCGGTAGCCAAGAGCTTACAGAGGGATAAAGTCAACCTCTTAGCTTTGTCATGGGCCGCAGGAAATGGCCTTTTATTTGTCCACATCTGAGGGACAGAGATCTGGCAGCTGTGTGTAGACGGTGTTGAGTAGGGTGTCCCTGGAAAAATGCAGCTTTGTGAGGAAAGTGCAGGCGGAGACATGATGTCGCCTTCATCCAACGTTGATGCTATCGATGTCTGAGAGAGCTGTACACACGCACTTGTTTCCCCTTCCAAACCAACTGACTACCTACCAAGCAAACTGCCTGTTGCGGTTACAGTGGTGGAAGTTGTGCGTGGAAAACCAGGTGTGACAGCTGTCCCCACAGTCCTAGAAGATGAAGAGCGCGCGGATGCACTGGAAGGGGCAGGCGGTGGATGGTTCGCTCCGCTAGGCCACATTGCAGCACGGTGAGCTTCCCACCGGGACATATGATATTTATTCATGTGACGATTCATGGAAGAAGTTGTCAAACTGCTGAGGTTTTGACCTCTACTAAGAGAACCATGACAAATTTTACAGATCACATAAATTGGACGATCTTTTGCTATGTCAAAAAAGGACCAGGCTAGGCAAGGCTTAGAGGGCATGCGACCTGTTGATCCACCCCGACTAGTTCTCAGAGGCAGAGTGGTGGCTGAGGATGCAGTTGTAGACGTGCTACCAGTACTCCGACTCTGTCCAGGAAGGCGCAAGGTAACTTCGTCATCAGTTGCATCCTCCTCCACCACCTCTGTTGACCTCCTCGAGTGCCTGACTGTGGGTTGACAGTAGGTGGGATCTAGAACTTCCTCATCAATTGTTGTGTGTGCACTCCCCTCACCCTCAGACCGACCCTCTTCTTTCCCTGACCGAATATTTAAGTTGTCATCCCAATCTGGTATCTGCGTCTCATCGTCATCAGTATGTTCCTCATTGTCTATAACAACAGGTGTTACAGTTGGTAAAAAAAGGGTCAACATTATGCTCAGAAACTTGCTCCTCACGGCCTGAATCAGAGTCACAAAGGTTCTGGGCATCACTGGAGACCATTTCCTGTTCTGTACTCACTGTAGCTTGGGAGCAGACCTCTGATTCCCAGGCTATAGTGTGACTGAACAGCTCTGCAGACTCAGCCATCTCAGTTCCACCATACTGTGCAGGGCGGATGGAGACTTCAGAGCTGGGAGAAAGCAAGTTTGATTGGGATGATAACTCAGAGGACTGGTGTTTTTTGGATGCGGTAGTTGAGGTGGCGGAGAGGGCACTTGTTGGACCACTTGAGATCCATTCAAGCATTTTCCTTTTTTGGCCATCATCTACTTTTGTTCCAGTTGTCCGTGTCCGTAAAAAAGGGAGCACATCGGATTGTCCACGGTAAGTAGTAGACATCTTACTTTTGCTGGAAGATGGTCTATCTTCAGCAGATGTTAATGGAGCTTTGCCACCTTCACCACGGACAAACCCTTTTTTTCCTTTTCCAACACGCCTCTTACCCTTTCCACCAGCATCTGTCATTTTGCCACTCATTTTGATTGCGACAAGATTGTGCACTGAAAATGTGGTAGTAAAAATTGAGAGGTGGTGTAGATTGCAGCGGTGGTCTATCTTTATTAACAGCAGAATAAACAACAATAATTATCACTGACAATGCAACTACGGCCCTTAAACTGGCAGCAGTGTTTGCTAGTATAATGGCTTAGCTACAATGAGTTTGAGTGTGCAATGCAGGTAGAGGTGCTGCAAATATCTTTGCACTAGTGGGACTATACAGAAGTCCAATAGCCACGTTTAGGATGACACTAGGTTCACTCAGTGTTTGCTAGTATAATGGCTTAGCTACAATGAGTTTGAGTGTGCAATGCAGGTAGAGGTGCTGCAAATATCTTTGCACTAGTGGGACTATAGAGAAGTCCAATAGCCACGTTTAGGATGACACTAGGTTCACTCTGTGTTTGCTAGTATAATGGCTTAGCTACAATGAGTTTGAGTGTGCAATGCAGGTAGAGGTGCTGCAAATATCTTTGCACTAGTGGGACTATACAGAAGTCCAATAGCCACGTTTAGGATGACACTAGGTTCACTCAGTGTTTGCTAGTATAATGGCTTAGCTACAATGAGTTTGAGTGTGCAATGCAGGTAGAGGTGCTGCAAATATCTTTGCACTAGTGGGACTATACAGAAGTCCAATAGCCACGTTTGGGATGACACTAGGTTCACTCAGTGTTTGCTAGTATAATGGCTTAGCTACAATGAGTTTGAGTGTGCAATGCAGGTAGAGGTGCTGCAAATATCTTTGCACTAGTGGGACTATACAGAAGTCCAATAGCCATGTTTAGGTTTACACTAGGTTCACTCAGTGTTTGCTAGTATAATGGCTTAGTAACAATGAGTTGGAGTGTGCAATGCAGGCAGAGGTGCTGCAAATATCTTTGCACTAGTGGGACTATACAGAAGTCCAATAGCCACGTTTAGGATGCCACTAGGTACACTCAGTGTTTGCTAATATAATGGCTTAGTAACAATGAGTTGGAGTGTGCAGAGGACAGGAGGGTACAGTGGCAGGGTTGTGGGTCTCTGGGTAGAGGAATGGAAGCCTGCCTTTCTATCCCTCCTAATGGGGAAATGCAGCGAGGAAATCCCTGACCTTAGCTACACAGACGCTGTCATCTTGTGTAGCTGTTGAACTCTGTTTTAAGGACCTGTCACCTATGGCTCTGACTCTGCCGGTACGAGCCCTTAAAAGGACTGATAGAAAGTGCTCTCCCTAAGCTGTCCAGCGCTGTGTATGGAGCGCATACAGCAGCATCGGCGATAGGACTCAGGACGGAGCTGCGCCAGTGATGTCTGACACCAAGGACGCAGAAGGCAGATAATGGCGTGCTGGAGGAAAATCTCCGTTTTTATAATGCAGGGACATGTGACATGGACATCCTATCACACATGCCGTTGCTTCTCTGGCTAAAAGTCCACTTAGCTGTGTGTGTGTCTGGGATTGGCTGACATGCTGGCCCTCCCCACTACACACGCGCGCTTAGGGAAGGAAGACAAGGAAAAAAAAAAAAATGGCGATCGCCATTATCCAAACAGCAGTGATCTGAATGCGCTGTTCCCGCACACTATACACTGAAATGTCATAATAGTGTGAGTCACAGAGTGACTTACACTATTACAGCGGAAAGCCAGCTAGGAATTAGCTGGTTTTTTTGCTGCTAGAACCGTTCTCGAACGTATCTAGAACTATCGAGCTTTTGCAAAAAGCTCGAGTTCTAGTTCGATCTAGAACAGCCCCCAAAATCACTCGAGCCTCGAACTGGAGACCCTCGAACCGCGAACCGCGCTCAACTCTAGTAATGATGGCCACTCGTTTTTGTTCACTTAGCTGCTTTTTTCTTGTCATAATACAAATTATAACAATGTATTTAGGAGGACTATCAACTGTGTATAGACCAGACTTCTGCACAACACAACTAATGGTCCCAACCCCATTTATAAGGCAAGAAATTCCACTTATTAAACCTGACAGGGCACACCTAAGGCTTTATAGGCTTTAGCTTTTGAGCTGCAGCCATTCCTGGCTCAGGCTGTGCTCCACGAGACCTGGTGACTTTGATGCTCAGTGATGTCAGTAATATTATCGCTCTTCAGATGTTTCGGGTCAAACTGTGCTGCTCAACAAACCTATGACTGTGAAGAGTGGTGATATCAGTAACGTTACTGACGTCACTGCTCATCAGATTGCTTTGCTGATCAAAGCCTAAGAAGTCATAGAAGAATTCCCCATAGATTTTTATTATCAAAATCGAGGAACGCCATGGGAAGTGCTGGACTACCTCAGACCTGCGTGGGAACTTTGCTTTCTAATAAATTCATGAAAGAGGCATAGTCTATTGTTTATAATTCTCTATTTTTATGTTTTTCAAGTTTCCATTTGTGAACTACATTGAATTACCTGTAGTATGTCAGACCTGCCTGGGTTTTTTTTAAAAAATAAATTGGTGAACCAGGGTGAAAGTTGGGTAGCATTTTTTTAAAATAAATTTATATACGTGCGTAGTTTTTTCTATTTATCTACTGGGTTAGTAATGCGTAGAGGTGTCTAATAGACACTTCTCCATTACCAGCACAAGGGCTTGATGTCAGCTGTGTTTTTAGGCAAATATAAGCTCACACAAACCAAAAACAATTACCCCAATTTCCAACGCTCCAGGGCAATCAGGAAAAGCCAAGGCAAAGTGACAGAATTGGTGCATCTAATGTGATGCATGACTTTTGGCACAACTGCATGCTACTATTTTTAAGCCGGGAAGGGCCCAATAAACATAGACCTTCTCAGCTCTCAGCGGTCTGCTCTAACTAGAGATTAGGGAACTTGTTGAAAAAAGGTTTGCCAGTTTCAAATTCAGCATGAGCCTTGACCCTTCGGATTTGTGTTCAGATGACCGGGCACTTTTCTCAAAAATCAGCAAAGATGGACTTTGTTCAGTAACTGTTCTCGCTTGCACTAATACTTTTCTTCTACCTTATTATCACTTTGGCTAGGTAAGTGGTGCTGCATGATGAGCAGTGGGACTTGTTTGATGAGAAGAGAGGGTAGGGAGAGGATAGAGAAGCAACGGACTGTTTTTTTCGTAACGTTGTGTGGATTTTCCAGCAGCCGATCAGGGCACCAAAAACATCACAATATTCAAACACCAGGGCTTTTGTCATTGGCTGCCTAAGTCACATTTCGTTCTCATATAAACAGCGGACAAGCGGGATGGCCCAATTTTGTGATGTCTACAGCTTAGGAACAGTGGTGCTGCTAGATAGACATTTAGCTTAGCTAGGGAGTTTAATTTTAACTATTTCAGATTGATAGGAGGGTGATAGTATGGAATAGGGAAGTGCAGGAGTGTGCAGTGTAGTGAAAGTTCTGTGCCACAAATTGGCTTTTCATCAATGATTGCAAATTATGTGGGCCAGCCCCAAATTGCAATTTCATCATCTAAATAGAGATTGCTAGTGGGTCCATGCACAAATTTCCATTTCTTCAAAATAAAAGAGATTGCAAAATTAGTGGTCCAGGAAAAAAAAAATATTTTATCATCTAAACATAGATTGCAAAATCTGTGCTTCATGCAAAAATTTCCATTTCAACATTTAAATAGAGATTGCATAATCCATGGTCCAGCCAAAAATTGCCATTTCATCATCTAAATAGAGACTGCAAATTCTGTGGTCCAGGAATAAATTGCCATTTCATCATCTAAAAAGAGATTTCAAAATCTGTGATCCAGCCAAAAATTGCTATTTCATCATGTACTGTAAATAGAGATTTCAAAATCTGTGGTCCAGCCGCGAATTGCCATTTCAACATCTTAATAGTCATTGCTAAAATAGTGACAGGTAACTGACAGATGTGGGCCCAGGGTTGTAAAACAGTTGGTTAAAAGAGGGGAAGGGTACATCAAACATGAGTGGGATATCCCATGGAAATAATAATAGGCGTAGTGTGCAAGGTGTTAATGTTACACAAAGCTCTACTGAACAAACATCTATCCAAAGACAACTGTAGCCCAGGTTCTGCTACCAGACTCTGGCGAGGGCGCCATCCCTCTCACCTATCAGGTCCCTGCACGTTATTCCCGCACGTCCCTGCTCCCAGGCTCCAGCAGGGGCATCTTCCCTCTCTACTGCCTGATGGCTCCACAGCCTCCTTTCCTTCCCAGGGGTCTGCCGTGTCCTCCTTCTGCTTTCAGGCCATGTGCCAGCCTGCTGTGAATGTGTGTAGGGTGCGCGCAGCCACGGCCCCTTCCTTAATGGGTCGGCATCTCATTACCTGGAAGTGATCCCAGAGGCCACCTATTGCTTAAGGTATTTAAGACTGCCTCCCCCTACAGGAGACACCTGGGTAACATTGCTTTTTAGTGCATTGCTAGTTCTCAGGTCCCTGTAGGATACTGGGCCTAGCATTCTATTTTGATGAGAAATGGCTATTCGGTCTTTTGGAGCGCTGATGAAGATATTTGCCAGAGGATTATTTTATATACAAAATTTATCAAACCACAATGCGTTTCAACAATCCACTGTTTTCCTCAGGTCATATAAGAGACACCTTTTTTAATATATAGCCCTTCTATTTTGTCTTAGTACCAGTCTCGTGTCCCTAAATTCTGTCTCTTAGAGGCTGCTCTCCACCAATATCTCTTTGCCATCCTGTCTGAGCTATCACCAGAGTACCACCACATCTGAGCAATCACTACAGTGCCGTCACGTCTGAGCCATCACTAGAGTGCAGCTACGTCTGAGCAATCACCACAGTACCGTCATGCCTGATTCACCACTACAGTGCTGTCACTTCTGTGCCATCACCTCTGTGCCATCTTGTCTGTGCCATCTCTCCAGTGCTTCTACATCTGAGCCATCATCTCTGTACTGCAACATATGTGCACTCCTGCACTTGATATTGATAGACTTTACACATCCGTAGAGACTATCTCCTCTGGTTCCTGGCTGTTGTGCATTTAGACATTCTGTTGGAGCACCACACTATCCCCGTTTAGGGATTCACTGCCGGTTGCTGCTTCAGGGAGTTCAGATGCACAGTTCAGTGGGTCGAACCCCTGGATGGTCACCACCCCTTGGTGACCATAACAACTGACCACTTCTGTTTCTTTACAGGCTACTCGACTCCCTTTATTTGGTAGCCACGCAATGGTATGACTTGTAGATGAGGGCCAGAAAGAGCATGTGCTACAGTGGATAGCAAGAGCTGCATCAAGTGGTCTGCCTTCCTCTTCCTCCACCTCAATATTGCACACAGTAAAGTCCTCTAAAGTGGCACCCCAATTACCTTTGTTTTCCTCAGTGTCACAAGTCTCCACCTGGCCAAGTGACTGTGGTGAACCACAGATGTGCGAGTCTGCAGAGCTTTTTACACATTCTGTTCCAATGGCATCAGAGGTCTGCTCCAAAGATTCAAAGACTCAAGAGGAGAAAAGCATCTCAACTGATAGCCAAAATCTTGGTCAGTTGGATCTGGGGTGAGACAAAGTATAGTCCAAGCAGAATCCAGACCCTCATCACCAGACGTTAACCCCCTGGGGGTGGAGGTAATGATGATAAAACTCACACCTGAGGCACACATGAACTGTACTGTGCTGTCAGGGTAGCAAGAGGTTGACTCTCAGGATGATGAGTGGGACAACAAAGAAGATAATGATGAGATTGTAGGTCATGCTTGGTGTGAACCCAGAGGCGTGCAGCTCAGCAGCTCAGAAGAGGAGGTGGAGGAAGAGGAGGAAGAGAATGAGGCTATGTTCCCACTTCCCGCACAAACACATAGTGATGCAATCACAACAAGCACTGCATCCTCAGCCAAACCTTTGGCTATGACCAGCTGCAGTTTCAGGTCTGCAGTTTGCATGGGCTGCAAGCATTGCCTCACCTGGGCCTTTTGTGAGACCACAGACTGTGAAGATTAGGCGATGATGTTATTTTCAGTGTGCTGCATTCATCTTGCATTATTGCTGTCTGTGATACCTTTGTTGTGGCTTCTGTGGCTGCTATTGCTACTGCTGCTGATGTTTCTAAGAAGTTCCTTGGTCACACAACAATCAAACGGTGTCCACTGCTGTTACATTTACAATTTGGCTTATTGTTATGTATGAAGCACCTAATATTCTTCCTATTCCTCCTCCTTTTACTTGATATGACAAACCAAATTTTTCGGAAATATGGAGATTCCAAGTTGGGTCTCCAAGGTGTGTGGTGTTTTACTCATCTAACGGATGGCAATGGTACCAAATGCTAATGAAGTGTATGTAAACTTTTGACTTTGCAGAAAGTATTAAAAATGCTTAAAACATTCTCTCTCTCTCTCTCTCTCTCGCTCTCTCTCTCTCTCTCTCTCTCTCTCTCTCTCTCTCTCTCTCTCTCATTATTCTGGCATTTGGCAAATATAAATATTTTTGATTACTAATTGACCTAAAACGGGAAAGGTTTATTTTGATTTCATGTCAGATAGTGAGAAAAACATGAATGTGTCTTTTTAGATAGTGTATGTAAACTTCTGGTTTCAACTGTATATACTAGATATAGTTATTGCTGCACAAGGGGTGGGGGTGCTGAAATAAAAGCTTCACAAACTTTTGACATTTACAATCGTGATATTGGATTATTTTCCTAATTTAAAAAAATATCAAAGCTTAATATATTTTGCATGATAATCTGGTGTAGCTGTAGGTCCCATTTATTCGGAAATATGGAAAATTCTTAAAGGTTCCCAAATTTTGATGCTAGTTAGTAGCTACTCTGCCAAGGTCTCATTCTGTCTATATTTTTTGCCATCTCTTTTGCCAGTTTTGTGATGCTTTCCTTCCCTTTGTTTATGTAATAACACATAAGTTGTGCAGATCATGTGGACTTTTACTCAAACACCTGTTTCTCTTCCCTTTAAAGAAAGGCAAATACAGAAAAGCATGTTGTGAAGTTAATGTCATATAATAGTATCAGCACTTTGAGATTCTGCTGAATAGGAAAATCTGGGCCACTGTATGCAACGAGAGCATATTTAAATATCTTTGATATATTTTATGAAATAGATTTAAAGACCCTTGGGTACAACACATTTCATCTTGTTTGTACTTCTTCTACTTTATTAAATAAGCAAAAAAAATATCTGTTACCTGGGAGCAAAAATAAGAAAAAAATCTATAATTGAAAACGTTTATTTTTTATTTTTATATCTACTTTTCAGGGGATGAGAGCAAAGTTTTGATAAGAATAAGAAATGTTTAACTTATTGAAATGTAATGTTGCATTATGTAATGGATTCATTTATAGTATAATACAATTACTTGTATGTAAATAAACAGCTAATAAACAATACTACATCAGTTGTTGAATAACTAAAAGTCTCCTTAACAAAAAAGATATCATTAGCTATATAAAAAGTTTATGCAGCAAATAACTTAAAAAGTTTAAGTACGGTAACTTGTTAGCTGATTCAAATCCTCAATGTAACAATCTAAATGCTTTAACACCTTCAACCCTGGGCAAATTTCCGTTTTTCATTTTCGTTTTTTCCTCCCGTTCTTCCGAGACTCATAACTTTTTTATTTTTCCGTCAATATTGCCTTATTTTTTGTGAGACATGTTGTTCTTTTGAATGACACCATTCATTTTACCATCTAGACTACTGTAAAATGGGAACAAAAATTCCAAATGTGGAGAAATTGTGAATAAAGTGGAATTCCACAATGTTTTTTCACTATATGGAAAATCTGACCTGGAAATATGATTCCTCAGGCTAGTATACGTTTGCAGATATAAAACATGTATAGTTTTACTTTTATCTAAGTGGTTAAAAAAAATTCAGAAGTTTGTGCAAAAAAGAATAGTGCTTTTGTCGCCATTTTCCGAGACCAGTAGTGTTCTCATTTTTTGGGATCTGGGGCTTATTTTTTGTATCTTGAGCTGATGTTTCTAATTATACCATCTTTAAGTAGATGTGATGTTTTGATCGCCTGTTATTGCATGTTAATTCAATGTTGTGACAACCAAAAACACTTAATTTTGTTGCTTGGCATTTTTTTCTCACTACGCCGTGCACCGATCAGATTAATTGGTTTTATATTTCAATAGATTGGGCATTTCTGAATGCAGAAATACCAAACGTGTATTTTTTCTATTTTTTTAATTGCTTTATTTTTAATGGGGCAAAAGGGGGTGAGTTGAATTTTTAGATTATTTTATATTTTTTAAAAACATTTTACACCTTTTTTTACAACTTTATTGATTGTACTAGTCCCCCTAGGAGACTTTATGACTGTCTGATTGCTGCAGCATTGCTCTGATCAGGAGAAATGCAGTGTTGCTGTGAGCACCGGCAATCTGCTAGATCTCACAGGAAGGGAGTCATGACAGCGTCAGGGGTCATTATCTGAACCCACGCTGTCATGGTAACACATTGGTGTCCCGTGATAGCATCCCCTGCCACATCCCTTTAAATCGTGCTGTCAAAGTTTTATCGCACAATTTAAGGGGTTATCGAGCGTGGTGGATTTCCGATCAGAAAAGCAGACATGTGCAGAGATTTCCGTAGGCTCACCACTGGAGCCACGGTAACCGGAAGAAGACGATCAATGACATACTAGTACATCCTTGGTTGTAAAGGGCTTAAAAGGATTCTGTCAGTAGTATTAACCCTCCAAAGCCATCTACATGGGCATGTTGGTCATCGGAAGTTGAATAAAATGATACCTTAATATCTGCAATTCGATGAATTATTCCAGAGAAATCCATGTTTTTCTCATATAAATGAATTGTTCCAGGCTATGGACAGGACACTGATCTTCCTTAGAATCTGTTTTCAGAGCTTATTTTTAATAGATATATTTATATAATATATTTTAAAATAAATTTGCTGCAGCTCTCACAGCTCTGCTGTATGCCAACACTCTTGCATCACTGTCTGCCTGTGAGATGGAGGCTGAAGTTCAGAGGAACCTGCAGATGTGTCAGTTATAATCATACACAGCTTTGCACTTTGATCAGGAGAGCAGAGAACAGCCATTACATATGACACTGGTAATGTCCCCTTTTATTAAAAGCAACCTTTAGAGTCAGATTCTCATTCAGATCAGTGTCCATCTCATAGCCTGGAACAGCTCATTCACATGTAAGGAAAATATGAATTCTCTGGAATAAGACATTGGATCAAAGATATTAAGGTATTATTTTATTCAGATCTGCATGCTGATATAGACAGATTAGGAGGGTTTTTTATATTGACAGATTCCTTTTAATGGAAATTTACAACTATAATGTCTGTGGTGCTTAATAGGTGAGCCGATCAAGCCACTGTTAGGCCAGAGTCACACTTGTGAGAGACTCGTGCAAGTTTTGCATCACATCACCCGACATGGCCTGCAGCTCTCCGGACAGGAGGGTCTCAGCTGCAAAGAAATACATACAGCTGACCCACTCCTGTCAGGAGAGTGTGTGGCCATGCCGGGTGATGCGATGTGAGACTCGTGCGAGTCTCTCGCAAGTGTGATTCCAGCCTTAATCAACTTTGAGTAAAAGTTTCTCACATTTGCAGTTCCCAGTGAAGTCATACAATTTGCAATTTGATTCCCAATAATTTAAATAAAAAGCAAATCACACACTACTGAAAATTACAATAGCCAAATAATGAGCTCATGACATAAGAAGCAGCCATGCAGGGCTTCTCAACCACACCTTGCAATAATAATATAACTAGTGATTAGCGATCCCATGGATATTCAGGTTTGCCAAACCAGCTTGGACTAAATAAAATCAGGTTCGGCAGCCAAACTTTATCCCAGATGCTGAACCCCTTATAAGTCTAAGGGACACGAAATTATGTTAGAAAATGGTGTTAGTGAGAGCTATGCAGATTTGGTGCTGAAATTTACACATGAAATACCTGCGCCAAATCTACACTTTCTGCAAAAAAAAAAAAAAAGCATCAAGACGCTATGCCGTTTTGATGCAGTTTTGGTAACATTTTGTGCAGGAACTTGTATAAAGTGTATAAATTCCATCACCAAATCTGCATCTCCTGACAGTTTTGATGCTGTTTTTATGCAGTTTTCTGCGACGAGATGAAAATTTGGTGCAGAATTCTGGTGCAGACATTTCTGCACCAAGTCTGTATCTCCTGGCAGAAAACCACACCTAAACTATGTTTTTATTCCAAGGAGATGCAGATTTGATGCTGCAGTTCATGCACCAAATTTCTGAACCAAATATGCAGCTTTTGGCAAATAAAAGCATCAAACATGATGAGTTTTTTTTGCCAGGACATACAGACTTGGTGCTGGATTTGATGTATACATTCCATCATCAAATCTGCATCTCCTGGCAGGAAACCACACTAAAAATATGGTTTTAACGCAGTTCCAGCATAGTTCTCTGGCAGGAAATGCAATTTTGGTGATTAAATCTGGTGCAGACATTTCTTCACTAATTCTGCATCTCCTGATAGCAAACTGCACCTAAACTGCGTTTTCTGCCAGGAGATACAGGTCACATTAGGTTCAATGAGTTCACCTGAGGTAGGTCACTGAATTAAATGAGTTTACCTGAAGTGAGGTCACTGAAAGGCCACACTGGGTGGTCATGTTCTCTAATTTGCCTGTGCGGTGCAGCTTCAGTATGTAGTAGAGCCGTGATAATTGTGGGATGTGGTGATGCGGATTATGGCCGACCTGGGTGTTTTGGGGGTTAATAAATAGGAGAAAGAGGGTGTTTTTTTTAAATAAAGATTTTTGTGTGTTTTATGGTTATTTCATTTTACTTCCAGGAAAAGTAATGGGGGGGGTCTCATAGAGCCCTACCCATTACTAATTCAGGGTTTAGTGTCATCTGGGAATTGTGACAAATCGCAGGAGACATTATCCACTTATATTACTATATTACCCTGATTGCCACTGGACCTGGGGAATAGTGATGTGCTTGATGAATTGCTGGAATCTAATGGATGCAACAATTGTGAATGAATGCAAGCTGCTATTGTTAGGCTTTGGGGGCCCAACAACCATGGGCCTCCAAAGCCTGACTATACCAGCCCCAAGCTGTCAGCTTTATCTTGGCTGAGAATCAAAACTGAGGGGGGCGGGAGCGCACAGGTCACTTTTTAAAAATATCTATTAAAATACTTTAAATAAGCTACAAGGGGTCCCTCATATTTTGGTGCACAGCCAACATAACATACATGGCTGGGGGCTGCAGCCTGTTGCTTCCTACTTTATTTGTGCTGCATGTCAGTATACGGGGGACCCTATGTAATTTTTTAATTTATTTATTTTTACACTCCATTAGGGGACCCAGACAGCCTCTGTGAGGGCAACCAGTCAGAGCTGCTGCATGCCGGCAGTCTGACTGCAACCAATCAAAGACACTGTAATAGATGTTGGGTGGGGGAAGAAGTGAATATGCATGAGATGTAATGAGCGGATGTGGAAGCAGTGTGACAGCCAAGCAAGCATAGACTAGTAAGTAATCACCTCCCATCAAAAACCTTCCCCCTGCTCATCATACAGCACCACTATCCTAGCCAAAGTCATAGTAAAGTAAAAGAAAACGATTAGTGCAAACACAAAGAGCTTTGAACAATGGCTGAATTTTGCCTACTTTGAGAAAAGTGTTATGAATAGAGTTGAGCGCGGTTCGCGGTTCGAGGTTCTCCAGTTCGCGGCTCGAGTGATTTTGGGGGCTGTTCTAGATTGAACTAGAACTCGAGCTTTTTGCTAAAGCTCGATAGTTCTAGATACGTTTGAGAACAGTTCTAGCAGCAAAAAACAGGGCTTTTTACAGCTACAGTGTGCAGGAGCCATCGCTGGCAGCCTGCCACAAGCTGGTAACCAAGATAAACATCGGGTATCCAACCAAAGCGCTTTGGTTAGTAACCCGATGTTTATCCTAGTTACGTGCAGGAAGCCCACACTTCCCCGCTCAGCTCGCTCCGCCCCCTCCTGCCCGCGGCATGTACACACGTACGCACACACACACACACACACACACACACACACACTCTGCACACATGGTCCCGCTCGGCTTACCTGCGATGATGAAGTCCCGCCATCCCGACCTCAGCGCTGTCACTGTCCTCCATGGCCGCCGCTTGTCACATCACCTTCTCTCGCTTCCGACCCGAGACTGACTAGCGGTGACGTCAAGGGCCTCTCGCGATACTTGGCTGTGAAGGCGGCGGTCATTGAACTCAGTGACAGGTGCTGTCAGCAGTGCAGGAGATCAGCGCAGGTAATGTACCTCGCTGACAGCAGCACTTGTCATGCCCTGCAGTGACCTGGGCTGACCCATTGATGTTAGCTCAGGTCACTGCATTGCTCTCCCAGCCAATGGGGAACATTCTGCTCTTCATTGACTGGGACAGTGTGGATCGTCATGGAAACCCCTTGGATTACACCAGACCTGGATTTGTTTTTCTTTCTAATAAATTGGTTAAAGAGGGAATGTTTTGGGGAGTGTTTTTTCAAATAAAAATGTGTTTGTCGTTTTTTTTTTTTTATTACTGACTGGGTTGGTGATGTCGGGTATCTGATAGACGCCGGACCTCACCAACCCCAGGGCTTGATGCCAGATGACATTACACATCTGGTATTAACCCCATATATTACCCCGTTTGCCACCGCACCAGGGCGCGGGATGAGCTGGGGCGAAGCACCAGGATTGGCGCATCTAATGGATGCGCCACTTCTGGGGCGGCTGCGGTCTGCTATTTTTAGACTGGGGAGAGTCCAATAACCATGGACCTTCCTAGTCTGAGAATATCAGACCCCAGCTGTCTGCTTTACCTTGGCTGGTGATCCAATTTTGGGGGGACCCCTATGTGTTTTTTTTTTTAAATTATTTATTTAATGTAAAATAACAGCGTGGGGTGCCCTCAGTTTTGGATTACCAGCCAAGGCGAGGTTGCCAGCTGTGGTCTGCAGGCTGCAGCCGTCTGCTTTACCCTAGCTGGCTACAAAACTAGGGGGAACCCTACATCATTTTTTTTTTCATTTTTTTGCTAAATACAAAGCTAAGCACCCCTTAGTGCCACATGAAAGGCACCAAAGGGTGCAAAATTACAAAATGCAGGAGAGTGGGACATTATGTGTCTTTCTGCCATTATAATGATAGAAAAGACTGATATGAAGTGCACAAGCACAAGAAAATCACAAGAGTGCTCTACACTGTGAAAAGCAGTAGAAAATAACACTGGAGTGAACATGTGACCGCCTCATGTAGGATGAAGCTATGGATCCTGGGTAAATTTATGCATTTACCCTCCTTCAGTTTTTTTGCAGTACACAAAAAAAACGGAAGGTACACGGATGACAATTAGATGACATACGGACCGTCTACGGAACGGAAACGGATGCCACACGGATGCACCCGTGAAAAAAAACGGACTGTTTTTTGCAGACCGCAAAAATGGATCGGTCGTGTTAATGTAACCTTATTCTGATCTGCCGTTTATAAACAGCAGGCAGAAATAAGTGAATACCGCCCCCCGGCGTCAGAAAATCTCCGGGGTTTCAGGGCTAGCTGAGACCCTGGAGATCATGATTCAGGACAGTTTTTCCGGTCCCCGCTCACGTGATCACAGGTATACACCGTACACCGATGATCACGTTACAGTAAATGACAGCGCCGGTAAAAAATTATTTATCTCCCATCTGGCATGAACAAACACTTCTTCTCCACTTCTTGTCCACTTCTTGTCCACTTCTCCACTTTTTCTCCACCTTTTCTCCACCTTTTCCACATTTTTTCTACATTTTTTTTCTCCACTTTTTCTCCACTTTTTCTCCACCTTTTCTCCACCTTTTCTACATTTTTTCTACATTTTTTCTCCATTCTTTTTCTATGGTCGGTCTACCTATTAGCTCTGCCATGCATAGTGTAGCTCTACACCTACTGCACATGTTACTTTATGATTGACATCTCTTTCGTACTAGAGCTGTCTAAGCCTACTCTGACCCCATATTTGTCATTACTATATTGTCCTTGTTCTGTATTATGACATTTGTATCATGTGTTTCATTTCTTGCTGTGTTGCAATTTTTTTGCTGCATCACAATTGTACCTCTACATTGTTCGAGTTTATGTTATTGTTCTCTCACTCTTATGTGATACTGATTGTTGTCATTTTTCATGATTACATGCAGATAAGTCCAATCTGACGAAGGCTCAGGCCGAAACGTCATTTGTAACTTGTTTTGGACAAAAACATATATGCTTATGAAAAAACTTTTTTTCTTAATACGGACCAATAAAGAGTGATTTTGCATTACTATCCGTTGTGACTTACTGACTTAGTCTGGGAGATTTAGAGTGCCGAGGTTACTCACTAATTTTATCTATTATTACCTCGGAGCACCAATATACCAGTGAGCAGAGCTTCCTCTACAGTAGTTCTCCTGATTAGGCATGCCCTTACCTCATGAGCAGGGCATTGCAGCTTTGGTAGCAACCATTACGACATGGACTCTGCTGCTGTGGACCCGGGGAGAGTGAGTGCAGATTCATTGCACCCACACTACTTACATGAAGGGTCCGCACTCCTAGAAAATGGGGGATACGTTCCCTGAGTGTCTCCCCCCCATATGCTAGGCGGTCCAAAGTCGTCGTGGGACCCCTTTATTTTTTTTCTTACAATAAATTGGTGAAAGAGGAAACGTTTTGGGGACTGTTTTTTCAAATAAATTTCTTTTGTCTATTTTTTTTTTGTTAGTACTGACAGTTTATGATTTTGGGTATCTAATAGACGCCATGACATCACAAACTGCTGGGCTTGATCTCAGGTTACTTTACAGCTAGTATCAACCCGATTTATTACCCCGTTTGCCACTGCACCAGGGCACGGGATGAGCTGGGGTGAAGCGCCAGGATTGGCGCATCTAGTGGATGTGCCACGTCTGGGGTGCCTGCGGCCTGCTATTTTTAGGCTGTGAAGGCCCAATAACTATGGACCTTCCCACCCTGAGAATACCAGACCACAGCTGTCCGCTTTACCTTGGCTGGTGATCCAATTTGGGGGGGACCCTACTTGTGTAATTATTAATATTTATAAAATAATTATAAAAAAGAGCCTGAGGGGACCTCCACATTGGATCCCCAACCACGGTAAAGCTGCCAGCTGTGGTGTTCAGGCTACAGCCGTCTGCTTTACCCTAGCTGGCTATCAAAAATGGGGGGACCCAACGTCATTTTTTTTTTTAACTATTTTTTAAATAGAAAAAATTAATAGCTTCCCTGTATTTTGATTGCCAACCAAGGTAACGGCAGGCAGATGGGGGTGGCAACCCATAGCTGTCTGCTTTATCTGCGCTGAGAATCAAAAATACCGCGGAGCGCTACGTCATTTTTTTAAAGATTTATTTTTACAGCACTGTGATGTCCAGCAATCAAAATACAGGGAAGCCCATTTTGTTTTTAGTTATTTAAATAAATAATTTAAAAAAATATATATGGGCTCCCGCTGCATTTTTTGTATTGCTAGCTAAGGGTAATCCAAGCAGCTACTGGCTGCTAACCCCCACTGCTTGGTGTTACCTTCACTGGCAATGGAAAATCCAGGGAAGCATTTTTTACTTTTTTTGCCAAAAAACTACAAGAAAAGGACATGAGCTTCGCCATATTTTTGTATGCTAGCCAGGTATAGCAGGCAGGTGCTGGAAGAGTTGGATACAGCGCCAGAAGATGGCGCTTCTATGAAAGTGCCATTTTCTGAGGCGGCTGCAGACTGCAATTCACAGCAGTGGGGCCCAGAAAGCTCAGGCCAACCTGTGCTGCGGATTCCAATCCCCAGCTGCCTAGATGTACCTGGCTGGACACAAATGGGGCGAAGCCTACGTCATTTATTTTCTAATTATTTCATGAAATTCATGAAATAATAAAAAAAGGGCTTCCCTTTATTTTTGGTTCCCAGCCGGGTACAAATAGGCAACTGGGGGTTGGGGGCAGCCGTACCTGCCTGCTGTACCTGGCTAGCATACAAAAATATGGCGAAGCCCACATAATTTTTTTGGGGGCAAAAAACTTCTGCATACAGTCCTGGATGGAGTATGCTGAGCCTTGTAGTTCTGCAGCTGCTGTCTGTCTGTATGGAGAAGAGCAGACAGCAGCTGCAGAACTACAAGGCTCAGCATACTCCATCCAGGACTGTATGCAGAAGTTTTTTGCCCACCAAAAAAATGACGTGGGCTTCGCCATATTTTTGTATGCTAGCCAGGTACAGCAGGCAGCCACGGGCTGCCTCCAACCCCCAGTTGCCTATTTGTACCCGGCTGGGAACCAAAAATATAGGGAAGCCCGTTTTTTTTAATTATTTCACTTATTTCATGAAATAATTAAAAAACAAATGACGTGGGCTTCGCCCCATTTTTGTGTCCAGCCAGGTACAACTAGGCAGCTGGGGATTGGAATCCGCGGCACAGGCTAGCCCGAGGTTTCTGGGCGCCTCTGCTGCGAATTTCAGTCCGCATCCGCCCCAGAAAATGGCGCTCTCATAGAAGCGCCATCATCTGGCGCTGTATCCAACTCTTCCAACAGCCCTGGAGCCGGGTGGCTTGTTGGGTAATCATGAGTTAATACTGGCTTTGTTTTACTAGCCAGTATTAAGCCAGAGATTCTTAATGTCAGGCACGTTTGACCCGGCCATTAAGAATCTCCAATAAAGGGTTAAAAAAAAGACACCACTCAGAGAAAAAATACACAGACACATTAGAGACTCCATCTTTATTACCCCCTGTCAGCCCAATAAATCCCCAATAAACCAGCGCTGATAAGAGGTTTTTTTATTAATATTTTATACTTTTTATTGCTATCCTTGTTTTAGACACAAATTTATTCAAAACAATTCACACAATAGAACAAGGAAAAAGAAAGGAGAATAAACCACATATGGTAGAAATAAAAATAAAAGTAAAAATAAAGAATGAGTAATTGATAGTGCAGCAAACAGATACCAGGTGTCTGGTTGCAGTACCCCGGCCGGTAGTAGAGCAAATATTAAATCTAGTATAGTATATTAAGTGATGCTTCAAGGCATATGATATTTAATGCCAATTGAAACTATCACTGCAATATGATTTTTCAGATACCTGGAGAGTTTTTTTCAATCCATAAGCAAAAAGGTTTTTAATAGAGGCTTAAATTATAAGCAGCAATTTCAGCGTTCCAAGTGCCTTTAAATGAATTTGTAGAAACTGCACTTCAGGATTGTAGTGAGGATTGTAGTGAGGATGAGGTGCCCCAGCTCATCACTTGATGAGCTGGGGCACCTCATCCTCACTACAATCCTCACTACAATCGGGAAGCAGCGTGCAGCCTTCACTCCGTGAGAGATCAGTGCTGCTGGCTGTCAGCGGTAACAGCGGTAACACTGACAGACGCGTTACCATAGCAACGGTGCACTCGGAGCCGCGGTTAGCGGTGACGTCACCGCTAACTGCGTTGCTATGGCAACGGTGATCTCCGTTAATGACCGGCTGTGTCAGCCGGTCCCTAACGGAACGGGGAGTCGACCGTGTGCTAGAGCATGTCGCCGGTACACGGCGATACACAAATGTGCACCGTGTACCGGAGAGATGCATTCGCAGGTCCTACATGACGCGTCATAGTCATGTGACCAGTCTGTAGCCAATGAGATAATAGCCACGTGACTGGTCACATGGCTATTTTGAAGTCACAATAGGTCCTGCATCTCTGCTGACAGTGCCGGTCACCGGGAGGATTCAACGATCATCGGATGGAATAGCGGCAGGAGACAGAGTGCAGGAGGGATCGCGGGGACCGGTAAGTGTTATGGCAATGTTTATTAACTGTATGTGTACATTTATAATGCATTTTTATGTGTTTGTGATTGCCTCCCATTATAGCCTATTGGTTCGAGTTCGGTTCGTCGAACGTTCGACGAACCGAACTCGAACGGGAGCTCCATTCGGCAAACCGACCTCGAGCTGAACCGCGACCGGTTCGCTCATCTCTAGTTATGAAATCCGAATGCGAATCTAACTAAGCAAGAATTTGTGCCAAATTTGAGATTTGCAAACTTTTTTTGAACAAATTTGCTTATCTTTAT
Source organism: Anomaloglossus baeobatrachus (assembly GCF_048569485.1). Taxonomy (NCBI): domain Eukaryota; kingdom Metazoa; phylum Chordata; class Amphibia; order Anura; family Aromobatidae; genus Anomaloglossus; species Anomaloglossus baeobatrachus. Next base: position 592,125,903 of record NC_134353.1, on the reverse strand, counting down.
TTTGGACTCTGAGAACCCGGTCCCATAGGATAGAGATGATGGAATATCCTAGCCAGGCGCTCAGCATGGGTAAAGTAGGTCCTCATATATTTGGACACTGACATAAATTATGTCTTTTTACCGGTTTACTGAAACATATTCAAGTTCTAGTTATATAGTGGACATGGACATAATGTCCTGACTTTTAGCTTTCATTTTAGGTTATCCACATTAAAATTTGAAGAAGGGTTTAGGAGTTTCAGCTCCTTTATATGTGCCACCCTAAACACCTTCGAACCCCTTTGAAAACAATGGCAGGCAAACAGAAACACATGCAAACACATAGAAAACACCTTCTAAGGTGTCCAAAAGGGGACAAATAACTCACAAGACACCACAAACACATGGAAAGTGACAAGTACATATACTCATGCGAAAACAAAAAAGCTGGACGAGTAAAAAGAGGAGAAGACACAGATAGAGGCATGTCATGTCCTTCTAAAATCATGTAAAACACAACAAGTGGACTCCAACCAGAGTCTCCCTTTTTTCCAAAAATTGGGCCACAGACACCACTTCATTGGCATCAATTGTCACACAGTTGCAAACTTAACATGTTGATTTGCATGAAGCACAATCAAAATCCACAATCTTTTCGTCTCCCCAGGATGACACAGGGGTAGAAAAGTCCTTGCTGATCTATGACTTCTTCATCGTAATGAATGATCATCTAAAACATAGCAAGGGGTCTCCAACCAGAGTCTCCCTTTTTTCCAAAAATTTGGCCACAGACACCACATAAGTGGCATCAATTGACCCACAGTTGCAAACTTAAGTTGATTAGCATGAAGCACATTTAAAAATCCACAAGCCTTTACTCTCCCCAGAATGACACAGGGATAAAAAAGTCCTTGCGGATCCATGACTTGTTCATCTTGATGAACGTTAGTCTGTCCACATTGTCAATGGACAGAAGCGTGCGCTTATCTGTCAGCACACACCCAGCAGCACTGAAGACACGTTCTGAGAGAATGCTGGCTGCGGGACACGACAAGATCACCAAGGCGTAAGTGACGAGCTCAGGCCATTTTTCCAGATTGGAAGCCCAAAATGAGCAAGGCTCCAGTTGCAGAGTCATGGCATTGATATTCACTTGGAGATACTCCTGTATCATCCTCTCCAGGTGTTGACTATGTGTCTGACTTCTTGTGTTTTGTGGCCTTGCAAAGGATGGCCTAAAAAATTCATGAAACAATTCCATAAAATTGCTGTTACCACCAGATACGGTGTTGCTGGTATGGTTTGAGTGATGATGACTCGACAGTCCCATGGTTGGCAAGTTAGAACTGTGAGATTCACTCTGTGCACCACTGGTGTTTAGTGGAAAAGCCGAGCTAAGATTGCGTAACGGCTTCTGCTGATACTCCTGCACACATGCGTCCCTTTCTATGGCAGGAATTATTTCACCAAATTTTGATTTGTATCGGGGATCTAAGAGTGTGGCAACCCAGTAGTCAGCATTACTTCTAATTTTGACAATCTGAGGGTCATGTTGTAGCTAGTGCAGCAAAAAGGCGCTCATGTGCCTTGCGCATCCAGGAGGACAAAGTCCTTGCTGTGTTGGTGGTGGCGAGGTGAGAATCATGCTTCTTTCCTATGCCCTCTCCCCTCAACCTTGCACAACAGAAATGTGATCAAGGTCTCCCTCATCTGCTGAGTCTTCCATGCCCATCGCCAGTTTGTCCTTTATTTCTTCCTGGGTTCCTGCACCTTCCTCAATAGTTTGGCTGCTACCATGCGCCCTTGTTAATCCCTTTCCCCCACCATCCCATGCTTGCCGCCTTGGTGATGGTGAATGTCTGGACCTTGTAGATTTTGGTATCCCTTCCGCATATGAATCATCCTGTACTTTCTCCCCTTCCACTTGTCCCACTAGCTGACTCCGAATACTGTTTAGAGTGTGCTTCAGCATGTACTGTAAATGACTGGAATTGTCATGCTGATAAAGGCATTGTCAGCGCTAAACATCTTCCTCGCCATGTCGAAACTGTGCAGAAGGGTGCATACGTCCTTGATCTGAGACCACTCCATCAGGGTGATCTGCCCCACCTCTGCATCTTGTTGGCCCAGGCTATACGTCATAACGTATTGCACCAGAGCTCGGTGGTGCTGCCACAGTCACTGCAACATATGTAGAGTCGAATTCCAGCATGTTGCCACATCGCATTTCAGGCAGTGAACCGGCAGGCCGAAAAACTTCTGGAGCGATGCAAGTCGTTCAGCTGCGGCGTGTGAACGGCGTAAGTGAGCACAAAGTGACCGTGCCTTGTGCAGAAGCCTATCTAGGCCGGGATAGAGCGTTAAAATTTGCTGGACAACAAGGTTCAAAATGTGAGCCATACAAGGCACGTGTGTCACATTGCCCTGGCAAAGGGCTGCACCCAGGTTTGCAGCATTGTCGCACATGGCCTTCCCTGGCTGCAGGTTGAGTGGAGACAACAATTGACGAAACTCGTTCTCCAGAGCTGACCACATCTGAGCAGCTGTGTGACTCATATTTCCATTTTGCCTGATGCCGTTGAGCTCTGCTGCCAGCATAGTAAGGAGGTGTGTGGGATTCTTTGTGCGCAGTTACAACGCGGGTGGCCTGAGCAGACAGGCTTTAGGTGGAGGTGGAGGACCCAGATGAGGTGGAAGAGGCAGAAGCAGTTGAGGAACTTCTACATACAGAGGATTGATGCACAACTCGTGGGGACGGCAAGACTTGTACAGCAGACCCTTCTCCATCTCGTACCATAGCTACCCAGTGCCCAGTCAGCGACATGTAATACCCCTGTCCATGCTTACTGGTCCAAGTATCTGTGGTGAAATGCACCCTGTCACACACAGAGTTTCTCAAGGAAGCGGTGATGCTGTGTGCGATATGCTGGTGTAGCGCAGGCACAACTTTCTTGGAGAAGTAGTGACGACTGGGCATCTGGTACTGGGGCACTGCGATGGACATAAGATCTCGTAAATCCTCTATGGCCACCAGGCGGAAAGGCAGCATTTCTGTAGCCAACAGCTTGCAGATGGTGAAAGTCAAGCTCTTAGCTTTGTCATGGCTAGGAGGAAATGGTCTTTTACTTGTCCACATCTGAGGGACTGATGGCTGGCTGCTGTGCTGAGATGGCGTTGAGTAGGGTGTCCCTGGAAAACTGCTGGTCTGTGAGGAAAGTGCAGGCGGAGACTTAATGTTGTCTTCATCCAAAGGTGGTGCTCTCGATGTCTGAGAGACCTCAACACCAGCAGCTGTTTCCACTTCCAAAACAACTGACGACCTGCCAATCACACTGCCTATTGCAGTTAAAGAGGTGGAAGGTCTGCGTCGAAAAGCATGTGTGACTGCTGTCCCCACAGTCATAGAGGATAAAGAGCGCGCGGATGCACTTGAAGGGGAAGACGGTGGTTGGCCCGCTCCGCTAGGCCGCATTGTAGCACAGTGAGCATCCCACTGTGACTTAAGGGTGCTTTGCACACTGCGACTGTGTGCACGTGCACGATAGCACCCGCCCACGTCGCTGTTTCATCATGGGGTGATCGCTGCCGTAGCGAGCAATATCGCTACGGCAGTGTCACATGCACATACCTGCTTAGAGACGTCGCTGGAGGCACCGAACAATCTCTCCTTTAAGGGGGCGGTTCGTCCGGCGTCACAGCGGCGTCACTAAGCGGCTGCCCAATAGCAGAGGAGGGGTGGAGATGAGCGGCCGGAACATGCCTCCCACCTCCTTCCTTCCTCATTGCCGGTGGACGCAGGTAAGGAGATGTTCGTCATTCTTGCGGTGTCACACATAGCGATGTGTGATGCCGCAGGAACGACTAACAACCAGCGGCATGCGCCACCAATGATATTATGAAAAGGAGCGACGTGTCAATGATTTTTGATGTTTTTCCGATCGTTGATCGTTGCTCCTTTTAGTCACACACAACTATATCGCTAACGACGCCGGATATGTGTTACGAACACCATGATCTCGGCGATATTTCGTTAGTGATATCGTTGTGTGTAAAGTACCCTTTATGCTTCATATCTATGTGATGGTTCATGGAAAAAGTAGTCAAACTAGTGAGGTTTTGGCCTGTACTTAGAGATTGCCGACAAATCTTACAGATGACATGAGTTGGGAGATACTTTGCGATGTCAAAAAAGGACCAGGCTATGCAAGGCTTAGAGCCCATGCGACCTGCAGAGCTACCCCGACTTGTGCACAGAGGCAGAGTTGTGGCTTAGGATGCAGTTGTTGACGTGCTTACAGTACTCCGTCTGTGTCCAGGAAGGCGCAAGCTAACCTCGTCGTCAGTTGCGTCCTCCTCCACCACCTCTGCTGACCTCATCGAGTGCCTGACTGTGGGTCGACAGTAAGCAGGATCTACAATCTCATCATCACCCTGTGTGTTTGCACTACCTTCATCCTCAGTGCCATCCTCTTCCTGCCCTGACCGAATAATTAAGTTTTCATTCCAATCAGGTATCAGCATGTTCCTCATTGTCTCCACCAAGAGGAGTTACAGTTTGGGAATGAGGGTCTACATTATGCTCAGAACCTTCTTCATCTGGGCCTGAATCTGACTCACAAAGCTTCTGGGGATCACTTCAGATCATTTCCTTGTCTGGACTCACTGTAGCTTTGGAGCAGACCTCTGATTCCCAGGTTATACTGTGACTGAACAGCTCTGCAGACTCAACCATCTCTGTTACCCCATACTCTGCAGAGCGGGTGGAGACATGAGAGCTGGTAGAAAGCAAGTGTGATTGGGGTGACAACTCAGAGGACTGGAGTCTTTGGGATGTTGAAGTAGAGGTGGAGGAGAGGCCACTTGATGGAGCACTTGAGATCCATTCAAGCATCTGCAGTTTTTGTGCCTCATCTACTTTTGGTAGCAATGATCGTTTCCGTAACAAAGGGATCATATCAGATTGTCCACGAAACGTAGTAGACATCTTACTTTTGCTGGAAGATGGCCTTTCTTCAGCAGATGTTTCTGTTGCTTTACCACCTAGCCCACGAACACAAACTTTTTTTCCCTTTCCAACATGCCAGTTCCCCTTTCCACCAGCATCTGTCCTTTTGCCACTCATTTTGTTTGTGAACAAATTAGATACTGTTTGTTGCAATTAAAAATGCGTAGCAGAAATGGAGAGGTGGTGTAGAATGCAGAGGTGGTATAGCTTTGTTGTCAGCAGAGGAACGTCACTGACTATCACAGACAATGAAACTAGGCCCCAAGGAACTGCCTGCACTTTTTGCACTAAAAAATGGGTAGCAGAAATGGAGAGGGGGTGTATAATGCAGAGGTGGTATAGCTTTCTTGTCAGCAGAGGAACATCACTGACTATCCCAGACAATGAAACAATGGCCCAAGGAATTGCCTGAGCTGATTTAGACAGACGCTGCGATAAACCCTTGCACAGCGCTGGCACAGACCTGCCTAGCAAAAATTGCTATGAACTGCTATAATCTAGCCCTGAAAAGGGCTGAAATTACAAATTGTCCCTAATCCCTGAACCGATGTGTAGATTGCACTGTATAAGTGTATAGCGCCCACAGCAGCAGCGGGAGCGGTGACTGTCACACACCCGCAGCAGTGAGAAAATGGCAGCAATGGGGAAAATGGTCGGGTCTTATAGGGCAAGGACATTTGACATGCACAGCCAATGACACATGCCCTTGCTTGTCTGGCAAAAATCCACTTTGCTGTCTGTGTATCTGTGATTGGCTGACAGCCTGGCCCGCCCCACTGTATGTGCGGTTAGGAAAAAAAAAATGGCAATCGCCATTCTTTCAGCAATCAGCAGCACTGATCTAAACCCCGTCCCCCCACACACTATATGCTTACTTTTAATAATATCATTAGTAACAGTGACTGACAGTATTATAGTGAAAAGCCAGCCAGTAACTAGCTATGCTTTTGGTGATCTAACCGTTATCGAACGGTAATTCGAACGGTCGAACATGAAGCAAATCCTTCGAGTTCGTCGAACAACTCGAACACCGTCGAAAACAACTCGAATTTGAAATTGGCGAACGGTTCGATTCGAACATCGCTCATCTCTACTCGTGTTACAGTTTGGGTTCAGTTCGGGTTCAGGGGCTGTAAAAAAAGCACATTAGTAAAAAAGATTATGATTACGCTTACCTGTCCCGTGATGCGTCCCGCAGACCCACTCAGCCTCTGTCTCCCGGCCGCTTCTCCTTCCGGGTCTGATCATTAACTTTCAGTGGTATTCACTGAACTGCTTGTCACTCTGCAGTTTTCAGCTTTTTTCAGCCGTGTTCGCGGGGACGTTAGGGAGTCCATGAGCCATGAACTCGATTGAACTTTGACTGTCACTGTGCGAGTCTCCAATGGGTATCATCCGGGATGGCGCACACTCTCTTGACATGAGCAGGTCGGCTGCATGTATTTCCATGCAGCTGAGGCTCTCCTGTCAGGAGAGTGTGTGCCGCGCTGGGTGATACCAATGGGAGACTTGCAGATGTCATACGCAAGCCTCAGCTGTGCACTCGGGTGAAGTCTCTTACAGCTCTCAGCTGAGTTTGTGTGAGCAGACCTGTGTTTGTCTTTTTGCAGAGATGTAGCAGAGCTGAATATGCTCGCCCACCTTTGGACTATGTTGGAGGGGTTATTGAGTAATAAAGATGGAGCCTTCTCTTTTATTTCTAATAAAATATTTTTTTCTCTGTGTTTTTGTTTTATTTTACTGTTAAAATAACAGACAATCACAGACGCAGTCACAGAGTGGGCGTCTGTGATTGGATGTTGGAGTAACCTGAAACCAGCTCATACATTCTAGCATCTAGAATATATGGGCAGATTCGAGGTTACTCCAACAGCCAATCACAGATGCCCATTCTGCATGACAGCATTTGAGATTGGCTATTTAGTCCCTCACACATATAGTAGTGTAAAAATATATAAATAATTAAAAAAAATGACATAGGACTCCGTGGTATTTTTGATTCTCTCTCAGCACAGATAAAGCAGTCGGCTATGGGCTAGCACCCCCATCTTCTTGGCTTTACCTTGGCTGGCAATCAAAATATAGGGAAGACCATCAATTTTTCTTTACATTATTTAAAAAAATTAAAAAAAAATGCTTGGGCTCTCGCTGTATTTTGATCGCTTGTCAGGAAAAAACATACAGCTAGGGACTGGGATTCTCTGCAGCCTGCAGCCCCGCCACTGGAACTGGTGCATTGTTTCATAGCGCCATTTCCAGGTGCTTTACCGGATCGTCCAGACCGTCTAGCCCACGAACACAAACTTTTTTTTCCCTTTCCAACACGCCAGTTCCCCTTTCCACCAGCATCTGTCCTTTTGCCACTCATTTTGTTTGTTAACAAATTAGACACTGTTTGTTGCAATTAAAAATGCATAGCAGAAGGCGGTGGCATGCTGGGTAATGAAGGGGTTAATACTAGCTTTGTATTCACAGCTGGTTTAGAGCCCAAAATTCATTAGGTCACGCCAAATTAGACATGGCAACCATGAATTTCTTGTAGACAGTAAAAAGAAAAACACAACACATAGAAATTTTTTTTATTAGAAATAAAACAAAAAAAACATTTAGAGACTCCCTCTTTATTATAAGAAAATCATTTTCTCTGACATAGTTCACATGTAGAGCAATGTCAGCACTGGTTCATTGCTCTATTCAGCAAACGTCTTTAGAGAGCGAGAAGCAGGCTGACAGTGACAGTCAAAGTTCAATCCATGGCCAAGCCATGGACTTGGGTGAACCCTGACGTCACCGCAAACACAGCCGAAAACAGACGAAGACTGCCGAGTCTTTACACAAATCTGAAATGGTGGCCTGAAAAGATGAATACGCCTCGACATCAACATCGTCATATATTTAAGTTTGCAAAGAAGTACGAAAAGTGGACTGTAGAAGATTGAAAGTGAGTGGGTGATTTGGAGTGATGAGATGAAAGTCAATAGACAAGGCTCTGATGGGTGGAAATGATTTTTGAAAAAACAAGTGAAAAAGGTGCTAATGGATCAAGAAATTGAAGGAACTGTAAAGTTTGGTGGCGAAAGCGTTATGATATGGGGATGTTTGACAGCCAAAGGCATTGGATACTTGACTAGGATCTATGGTGGTCTCAATGCTAAGCTATATGTTAGTATCCTACAAGACGAGTTGTTTCATACACTCGAGTACTATTGCTATGAAAAGAATGACATAGTGTTCCTACACGACGACGACCTGAAGCATACTTCAAGACTAGTGAAGAATTTGTTCAATAACCATGATGTAGAGGTGCTGAATTAGTGCCCACAGAGAGCTAAGAACACAAGATTTAAAGAAAAAACTGTATACCTACCCAAATCAGTTGACCAGTATGTAACAAACAGGAAAATGTAGAAGAAACCTTGCATCATAATTCAGTTGAGACATACTTGAATCTGATTGATAGCATGCCCAGAAGGATTCATGCAATGTTGAAGAATAAAGGTAAATTTACAAGATACTAACAAAATAATAAAAATTGCAATTTCGATTTTTAGAGGAAATCAGTAACAATTGAGTGCAATGACATGACAAGAATCTGAGTAACTAATCATGTGCTAAATAGTAGAAGTCAAATATATTTATGAAATAGCCAAGATGATTGTCTGCAATATGAAAATAGTCTCACGTTCAAAGCTGTAATATATAGTGAGATACGGAGCCTGTAATAGCTTGTAATTCAATACATGATATAAATATATATATATATATATATATATATATATATATATATATATATATATATATATATATATATATATATACATATACATATACACATACACACACTCCCCTTGCACTGGGAAATATTTTGTATAATTATTCATATGTTATATCAGTGCTAATGTAGCGCCCCGGGGCCGAGGGGGTTAACCCGTCCCGTCGCCAGGCCGGAGGTGCAGATCCTCTGCGTCGTCACGCGGCGGCCTGACCCGGCTTCGTGACCCCTAGGCATACAAAAAGGAGGGCGGAGGGTGATAGGAAGGAAAGTCCTTTGATGATCGTGATGCCGCCTGTGGTATGTGGCCAGGTAACGGCCGACGCTGCTGTCGCTGTCCTCTGGGGCAGATGTCACTGCAGCTATAGATTTGTTTCCCACAGGTGAAGCTAGGCCCCAGGGACATGATGACGGCGGAACGGAGTAATACATTTGGGGGTGCAGGGTTGAGGGCGATGGCAAGAACTGGACGACACAGGTTAGAATCTCCTTTTACCTTTTACTGGTATCCGGTGAAGTCCAGGAGTTGGTGGCCCGGTCAGCCTGGAAGCAGCTGGGGAACTTCTCTCTGCCCGGTGTTTATAAGTCTCCTTCTATGCGCAGTTGTATGTCACTGTGGCCTGAAGCCGCACAGCGTTTCTCTTTCTAAATGTGTTAAGTCTTCCGTCTGATGAGTAGCGCGAGCCGGTACTGGGGCCCACTCTGTAACAGTGACCCCGGGCTCCTTCTTGCCACTTCGCCTCTGGATTTTAGGTGGGCCAGAGAAGGTGAACTCTTCTGCCCTCCAACGTTACTACTGGACCGTTAGCACCCAGTAGGCTGGGACGCCGGTGTCCCGCTGTATGTGCTTGGTCCTGGAGAGCTGGGCAGCAGCTCTCAGACAGCGACCGTTCTCTTTGCTTTGTACTATTGTTCAGAGGTCTGGCTTCCTGTTGCTTTCTAATCCCTCCTCCAAGTCAGTATGTCCAGAGAGGCTCCATTCAACACAGGTTATGAGCTCGCCCTACTGGCCCAGAGGAGGAAGTGATGTTGCATGTTAGTGTACCTGACAGAGATTTGCCCACTGTTTCCAAGCATGGCAATCCTCCTAGTGATGAGAACAACGCCACTGTGGCTTTCAGGACCACTGGGGTGCCACACTAGAGATGGGCGAACCCGCAGATGTTGGGATTCAGCGGGTCCAGCCAGACTTTAAAAAAGTCAAACAGTATTTTTTAAATGGTTTATTTAAATAATTTTAAAATGCTGCATGGGATCCCTCATGTTTTGATACAGAGCCAAGATAATGCCTCCAGCTGTCTACTTTATCTGAATCGGGCATGAAAATATAGGGGATTCTATGCCATTTTTTCAAATCATTTATTTTATTTTTACACTCCACTCTCAGCCCAGACAGCTAGCATGAGGGCAACCAATCACAAACACCAGCATGCCAGCAGTCTGACTGCAAGCAATCACAGACACTGTCCCAGAGAGTGGCTGGGGGAAGCTGCGAGTAATCATACGGTTTAATGAGCAGAACCGTATGCAGTGTGAAAGACACTGGGAGACTCATAAGTCGTGCTCCATTTTGTTTTCTTTTTATTTATTTTTTTAGTTGTTATCCAGGTGGACAAACCCGAACAGTAAGACGGACTTTCCTGAGAAGTCTGTGTTCGGGGCTCCTTGCACAGTTCTTTACTGTTCAGGTTCACCCATCACTAATCAGTACATTGTAAATCTAGCCTGTTATATTGGGTTGAGGGTGAAGCCTTATTTTTGGCAACCCCTTAGGGTTTTTTATAGATATTGTGCTTTTTTTTTAAACGTTTTCATAAGTTGGCAGAATTTTGGCTTCATGTCTATTAATAATATTTAATTATGGTGATCTTGGTTCACATTTGCATACTTCTTTTTCTCTCTGTTTTGCATTATTATACTGTACTGCTGCTGTCAGGGCTGCTATTTTGGTTCGAAACTGCCACATATCTCTGTTCACTCCCCGTCCTTACACTCCACTGTAATGCTCCTGCAACTGCTGCCCACATGGCTTCCATTACAAGCCTTTTCTGCCAAACATCTGATGTCCTGCCCTGTCCAAACTACTGATTCGGGGAAACATGTACTGTCATGTTTGTGTACCCTTAAGAAACAGCTCTAAAAATTGGGCACTTTTTTAAAAAGGCTTGGTGACAAAACACCATAAGGTTTTCATTTTCTGAACAGTATTTTGGTTTTGTCTCCAGAAAAAAAGGCATAAGTAAGTACAGAGAGCCAAAGGCAGAAACAAATTGCAGTATTGGTGTTGCATGTCATGGTGTCAAATTGGACTAAAATATAGATGCAGAAACAGACATGTTCAGTTATGTCTTCAGAAAATCAGGTCATAAAGAGGTTAATGTAAGCCCCCATTAAAGGGATAGATACGACCTAGGACATATGGGTTTGCATACCTCCCAACCGTCCCGGATACAGCGGGACTGTACCGGATTTCAGCGGGTGTCCCGGTGTCACGATCGTGAGGCTTTTTGTCCCGCCCGTGGCTCCGTCCACCCGCTCTCTCCCCATTTGACTTTCTCCCCCTCCTAATGCACATGAGCAGAGCAGAGCCGAGCGCTGCTTCACTGCTTGGCTCTGTGCTGCCGCTGTTATGGGTGGGTGGCAGCAGGACTCTGGCTGCCGGCACTTTAAATCTGCAGCTCAGCGTGCACTCACTGCTGGGCTGTTTGTGTACGGAAGTGCATCTGTGGGCGGAGCTACCGAGCAACATGCTGAGCTCTGTCCACAGATAAAGAGACTGCAGGAAGAGCAGCTGAACACCAAGGAACGCTGTATGTGAACCCCCCCCCCCACCTACCCAGAGCTGTATGCCCCAACCCCCTCCTCACCAGAGCTATATGCCTCCAGCCACCCCCTCACCAGATTTGTATGTCCCCCAGCCCCCACACCAGATTTGTATACCCCCCAGCCACCCCACCAGATCTATATGCCCCCCAGCACCCCCCAGCTCTGTATTCCTCCAGCCCCCTCCCACCAGATATTATATCCCAGCCCCCCCTCACCAGATATGTATGCCCCAGCAGCCCTCTCCTCACCAGAGCTATATGCCTCCAGCCACCCCCCTCACCAGATCTGTGTGCCCCCCAGCCCCAACACCAGATTTGTATGCCCCCAGCTACCCCATCGGAGCTGTATGTGCCCCCAGATCTGTATAAGCCCCAACACCAGAGCTATATGCCCCTTAGGCTACTTTCACACATCCGGTTTTTGCTCTGCGGCACAATACGGCACTCTGCAGAAAAACCGCAACCGTTTTTTTTTGCCGCCGGTTGCGTTTTTTTTTTTTGCATAGACTTACATTAGTGCCGTATTGTGCCGCATGGGCTTGCGTTCGGTCCAGTTTTTGCCGCATGCGGCAGATTTAGCCGATGCCGCGGCCGGATGGATTGTTGCCTGCAACGTTTTTTGCTCCGGCAAAAAAAAAACGCATCGCGCCGCATTCGGCCGCTGCGGCGCATTTTCAATGCATGCCTATGGACGCCGGATGCGGAGCAATGCGGAAAAAAACGCATCCGGCCACCGCATGCGGTTTCTTCCACTGCGCATGCTCAGTAGCGTGCTGCAACCGGAAAAAAACGGACCGGCCGCATGTATAAACTTATGCAAAGGATGCGGTGTTTTCACCGCATCCATTGCATAGGTTTCACAGCCGGATTGAGCCGCAGAGCTCAAACCGGATGTGTGAAAGTAGCCTTAGTAATATCTATGCTACCAGTAATTTGTATGCCCCACAGTAAAGTGTATTTCCCCCAGTAATGTGTATACCCCTTAGTAACGTGTATGCCCCTCAGTGAAAAACACAGACGTTCTTCACTGATGTGTTAAACACGCATATGTCCCTTCATACTCCATGATTCACGGCACACAGTGGTTGTTCATGTGCAATCCATGATACGTGATCTGTACTCCGTGATTGCACATGGACATATACTCACCTGCCCCCACTCCTGCTCTCCATGGTGCTGAAGAGTCCCGCGATTCAGCATCCAGCCACCGCTCTCTCACCTCTGCAGCTGCTTCCGGGTCGGCTCTGGCTGCATAAATGAATATGCATGCCATAATGAGCCGGGCAGGAAGAAGCAGAGAGCAGCTGCCGAACTCAGCATCGCTGGAGAAGGTGAGTTGAAAAAGATTTTTATTTTAAATGTCCGTGTTTTTCTGGTACGTGTTTCACGGATCACACCATAGTGTGGTCTGTGGGACATCAGTGATGCCAGAAAAAAAGCAGACGTGTTTCTGTGCGGCAATCACGGATACGCATGTACGCCGCACGGAGACACGGTCAGTGAAAAATCACTGATGTGTCTGCAGACCCATTGATTATGATTGGTCTGCATAGGTCAGTGATTCTGGTACGTATAAAAAGTAGCACATACATACCAGAATCACTGACATCTGAAACAGGCCTAATATGTATGCCCCTCAAGTACTGTCTATGCCCCAAGTGCCTCCTGTGCTGTATATACTGTAGCCCCAGCCCCTCCTGTGCTGTATATACTGTAGCCCCCAGCACTTCCTGTGCTGTATATACTGTAGCCCCCAGCCCCTCCTGTGCTGTATATACTGTAGCCCCAGCCCCTCCTCTGCTGTATATCCTGTAGCCCCCAGCCCCTCCTGTGCTGTATATACTGTAGCCCCCATCCCCTCCTCTGCTGTATATACTGTAGTCCCCAGCCCCTCCTGTGCTGTGCTGTATGTACTGTAGCCCCCAGCCCCTCCTGTGCTGTATATACTGTAGCCCCCAGCCCCTCCTGTGCTGTATATACTGTAGCCCCCAGCCCCTCCTGTGCTGTATATACTGAAGCCCCCAGCCCCTCCTGTGCTGTATATACTGTAGCCCCCAGCCCCTCCTGTGCTGTGCTGTATGTACTGTAGCCCCCAGCCCCTCCTGTGCTGTATATACTGTATATATACAGTGTATGTGTATATATATATATATATATATATATATATAAAATTATAGTATATAAAACCCCCATCCTCCCTTGTGATACATACACAGCGATGTCAGTGTGTACTGTGCGTGGCTAGGTCTCTTAAAGTGTTGCCAAGTGATCAGATGCCGAGGAGGAGCTGGATAGAGACAAGCGGGGTAGATGAGTGCGGCTGCTGCCGGCTTCCCCATATTATTACCTCCAATGTGTGTATATGTATGATGTATATATCTATGTATGTCAGTGCAGATGACTGTGTATAGATTTGTCTGTTTATATGTATTTTAGGGAATTTGTCTTCAAATATGTACCGTATATGTGCGTATGCCTGTGCCCACGATCAGGACTCGCTGTATCCTGGAGGCAGCGTGTCCTGATCTGCGGGGCTGCATGTCTCCTCCGCAGGAGACCACAGCTGCCTGTGCCCACGATCAGGACTCGCTGTATCCTGGAGGCAGCGCGTCCTGATCTGCGGGGCTGCACGTCTCCTCCGCAGGAGACCACAGCTGCCTGTGCCCACGATCAGGACTCGCTGTGTCCTGGAGGCAGTGGGTCCTGACCTGCGTGGCTGCACGTCTCCTCCGCAGGAGAACGCAGCTGCCTCTGTCCACGATCAGGGTTCAGTGCGCTGCGGTCTCCTGCTGTGTTCTCCCTACGGAGGACGCATGCAACTGCAGCAAACAATTGATATGCTGCAGTCTGGAAAGACGCTCCGCAGGTCAGTGTTTGCTGCAGAAAAAACAAGCACAGTGGGCACAGGGTTTCTAGAAATCCCTCCACTGTGCTTGTACTGTACAATGCGGACACAGCAAAAACACGCTATATCCAAAATCCTGCAAATACTGATCGTGGGCACGCAGCCTTATACAATGTGATCAGCAGTGCTGAAAAGGATTGGATGTGGGTGTGACAGATTGCAAAATAGGTGTGGTTAGGGGCGTGGCTTAAAATTGCGCTGGGTCAAAAAGGGGTTAATCACCCTAAAATGGCTGCTTTATTCCCTGCTTCAGGCTATGATATCCCCTAATAGTTGGTTGTACCAAACTATCTGATATATTAGCTGTAAAGCATTATAAGGAAGCATGTGCTGCCATACATTAGCCATATGAACCATGTGTGGATAATGCTAACTTCTGCATTGAGTTAAATGTCCACTGGCATTTTTTTAAGTATTCTTGCGAATTTCTGGAACAAGCAAATTTACTAAAATTCGACAACAATTTGATTTACATCTAATTGATTTCCTCGTATTTAGTATTCATTTATGGGGATCTAATATCTAAAGGTTATGAAGTTGGACAATTTGTATACACTGAATGAATACTTATTTTTTGGGGTTGGCCTAAAAACAGACTTAGAGCAATCCACAGCTACAAAATATTAGATATTAGAAAAAATAGATTTAAGAAAATATTAAAAACAAAATAAAAGGATGCATTAAAACCACAGGAATGAGTACCTATTTCAGAAATGAACAATATCACATATAGTCATCCTAAGGGCAACTTAATTAAATGCTAATTTAAATAGTATTAGATAAAGGAAACATTATGCTTTATTGAAGAAGTAAATGAGGAAAATCTCTATTGAAAGGGATAAGACTGTTGCGTGCCATTTGAATATATTTAGTTTTTTTTTTTTTTTAAAAAATGGGGCTGTATTACCTGTAGGCCTAATGCGGGCATCGTCGGGGTCACGGTTTTGGTGACGCACATCCGGCATCGCTTGCGACGTCGTTTCGTGTGACACCTCCGAGCGACGCAGAATCGATCACAAATCGTGAGTCGTGTACTCGTCGCTTATTTTTAAAAAATATGTTTATTTTTAATGGCGCCGATTGTTCATCGTACCCGGGGCAGCACACATCGCTTCGTGTGACACCCCGGGAACGATGAACACAGCTTACCTGCGTCCCGCGGCTCCCGCCGGAAATGCGGAAGGAAGGAGGTGAGCGGGATGTTTACGTCCCACTCATCTCCGCCCCTCCACTTCTATTGGCCGGCCACTGTGTGATGTCGCTGTGACACTGAACGTCCCTCCCCCTTCAGGAAGTGTATGTTCGCCGCCCACAGCGAGGTCGCTTAGCAGATAAGTACGTGTGACGGGGGTTTAACGACTTTGTGCACCACGGGCAACTAATTGCCCGTGACGCACAAACGACGGGGACGGGTACGATCGCTCGTGCAATCGCACGATAGATCGTACCGTGTGAAGCCCGCATAAGGGTTCAGCCACAGTGTTGTGAAGTTGTAGAGTAGAGGTGTTGGTTTCAGGTGGCATCAACTTCAAAGTTCTTAAAGAAGCACTGATATATAAATGTGCCGTTGCTTACCAATAATCAATAAACAGCAAAGCAAAAAATTGGTGCTATAAATTTGTGGTCACAATTAAAATATAACTTTTACTATCCAAGTTAATAATACTTATACACCACACAACATAAATGGTTGTAAAACCAACCGAGATAATTGGAGCTAATGTTGAGCTCCTCCTATTACCAAGTTAGGACACTATGTACCCGGTAGGAAAAACCCCCACCGTAGTAACAGTAATTGAGACAATAATGTGAAATTGTCTCATGTATAATACACACAGCAGTAACCCACAGCAATAAATAACCATAACATAGGTCTCACTGTGATGTATGAAGCAAAAAAAGTTGTCCAATAGAGGGGGGGGGGGGGCACCAAGTCAGCCTCACAATACCCCTTAGCTGGCAGCAATCTGACCTGATACTTTCTTAGACCTCCTGACACGTTTCTTAATTTGCTTAATCCTCAGGGGACTGTGGTCAAGAAATTAAAGCTTCATTTGAAAAGCGGACTTCCAGCATGATGTGTCCGGGCTTGCATAAAGAAGCACTGCCATCCAAATTTTTATCTTAGCCTCTTTACCTCTGGGCGATTTTCCATTTGAAATTTTAATTTTTTTCTCTCCTTCTGAGAGCCATAACTTTTTTATTTTTCCAACAATATTGTCATACGGGGGCATATATTTTGCGGGATGAGTTGTACTTTTGAATTAAACTATTAGTTGTACTTTTCCATATAGTGTACTTAAAAACAGGAAAAAAAAATCTAAATGTGGAGAAATAGTGAAAAAAGGGCAAATGCACGATTGTTTGGGTTTTTTATTCACTATGTTCACTATATGGTAAGCCTGACATATCAGTATGATGTCTCACATCGATTTGAGTCTGTAGATACCAAACATGTATACTTTTACTTTTATCTAAGGGGTTGAAAAAAAAATGAAGAAGTTTGTTAAAAAAAGGAGTAGTGCTTTTGTCGCCATATTCCGAGAGTTTTTGCATCTTGCGCTGTTTATATTTATACAATTTTTGTGCAGATGAGCTGTTTGATCGCTTGTTATTGCATTTTAAAGAAATGTTGCAGCGACCAAAAGACGTAATTTTGGCATTTGGATATTTTTTCTCACCACGCCATGTACCGATCAAATGAATTGATTTTATATTTTGATAGATCGGGCATTTATGAATATAGCATTACCAAATATGTGTATATTTTAAATTTTTTGAACTATTTTGTTTTATGTGTCAAAATGGGGGTGGATTTGAACTTTTAATTTTTTTTTAATTTTTCAAAACTTTTCTTTTCTATTTTTTATTTATTTTACTAATCCCCTTAGGGGACTTTATCACTGAACAGTCCAATCGCCTGTGTATTTCTGCTGATCAGAGCAGCATTGGTCTGATCAGCAGAAATGCAGCATTCCTGTGAGTGCACGGCGTTTTGTTGGCTCTCACAGGAAGTGAGTCATGGCAGAGTCATGGGTCATCAGCTGATCTCGCGCTACCATGACAACACATTGATGCCCCGTGATTTCATCACAGGGCTGCAGATGGCGACGGGAACCAGCATGATCCCTGCAGCAGACATTTAAATTGCGTAAGACAAAAAAACCCATATAAGTATAGTTGGAACCTGAGCTGACCGCAATCCCCTGTCAGGCCACACTAGAAGTAGCTGTGGAGCATTCCTAAAAACACCTAGATTCATCGTCACATTTGAAGAAACTTACTACACCTCACAGATTGGTTTTCTCATTTCTATCTTGCCTCAGAGCAGTCCCAAAAGGAATTGCAAGCCCCCAACATATAGAGCCAACGGTGATGTGTGAAAACACAACACATAGACAGGAAATATAGATTAGCAAAGGTGAGGCCCGACTTCCTAGATACAACAAGAAAGGAAAGAAAACTGATTGTGGTCAGTGAAAAACCCTGCGGAAAAATACCAATCTCCTGATATACAAAAACACTGACACCATACAGTCTCTCTCACACTACATCAGGTAATCTTAAATAATGGGAGAAACAAAATACCAAAAAACACAAGAAATACAAAAGTGCAAATAACCAAGTACAACCGGGAGAATCTACCTTTTCTTGCAGTGGGGCCTGCAGAGGTGAAACCCCCATGCTCATCAAAACAGAAAGACAATTCCTCTCCTGCAAGAAAACAGACCTTAAGCAAAATGAAAAGAAACACAAACACTCTTTGGTGTGGATCAGGCAATAAAGAAAAGAACTTGCAACTTATCTGGAATGGTACAGGCAGAGGACAAATGGAAGGACAAACTCCAAGCCAATTCAGAGACTGAGGAAAAACATTAATCACTGGCCCCAGCCAGCAGACACTGCTCTTCTATATAGCCCAGGCTGATCTACAATTGGACTTCCCAAAATCCCAATTAACTCCCACACCTGTTGAGTCAAAGTCAGCTTCATCCCCAGTCCTGACCACCAGAGGGAGCTTCAAACCTTCACCCCCACGGATGACATTCATAAAAGGTTAACAAGCAAGGGTAGATCTTTGATCCACTTTCACCTGCTAGCCACACAGAGATTACCGCTGGCTTGCCGCTGGGGCCTGCATAATCCAGAGGGAGGTGACTAAAGATGTATCAGTACATCATTGGTCCTAAAGGGGATTATATATTGCAATTATCATAATATATTGCACTGCATACCTATAATAGCTCATATGGCCCTTTCTACCTAGTTAATTCCTGTTTCTACATAGAAATTAGAAGGATACAGGTAGTCTGTTTTTAATCACGAGATGTTTAAAATTAGTGGAAACAAGAATTGATTGAGTAGAAAGGCAAAACGAGCAATTGTAAATACACTATGCTACATGATATTGTGGCACCCTGGACAAGCCAGGACGTCACAAGCACTACACCAACACACCCCACACCCCAGTCAGGCACACCAAAGTCAGAGAAAAACCCTTGTTGCCTCCCTCCAGGGGCTGATGTCCACACCAGGGGGCGGGCCAGGCAGTGGGTCCCGCCCACAGAGGAGTTCACAGTCCTGGAAGTGGGAAAAACAGTTCAGTTGGAGTTTGCAGATTAGTTTGGAGAGGAGTGGAGAGAGGAAGTGAAGTAGCAGTAGAGCAATCTGAAGTTGGTCCGGGTGTGTGGCCCGGACAGTACAGCAAGGTTGGCAGACGGTGGTGACCGTCTGCAGGAGAGGCCGATCGGAGCCAACCGTAAGGACCGTGGACGGGCGGTGGCCCGGTGGTACCGGACCGGTACGCAAAGAGAAGCCAGCACCAACCGGCAGGGTTTACGGACCCCGACAAGGCTTGGAGTCGCCGTTGAAATTGTCAAATCCGTTAGCGAAGGGAACCTCCTGGGTTTCCCAGCAACCAAGTCCCGACAGAAGGCAACAGTCCAACCGAGAGAGGGAAACACAGTCACCGCCAAGGCTACAGTTCCCAGGGCCAGAGCCTGCGGGCAAAATGGGCTCCTTCAGCAACCTTCAAAGCTGGGGAGCGGGTTAACGGTGGGAACCCATTGGAACCATTTACACTACACAGGTGCAGGGAAAGGCAGTCACCATCAACCTGCCGGGAGAAACAACACCGCAGCCGTCTGTGGGACCCGTCCATCCAGCCGTTTGTTTTACCGGAGACTCTGTGCACATCATTGGCTGAGTGAGTACCACCGTGCCGTGCGGCACAGCGCTGCCCCCGCAACCCTGCACCTCACCAGGCCCCGTAACCCGCCTGCCATCCACCCCTACACCTCACCGGGCCCCGGGACAACCAACCCCCTACCCACAGAGGGGAGAAAACAACATCCTAGCTGCTCCCTGTCACCGCTCCCGGGATCCCCGTCCAGAGCAGCGGTGGTGTCACAGCCCCACCACAACCGTGGTGGTGTCACGGACAATAAACCCCCAAAACCATCCCCCCTTTCACTCACGGGCAAGGAACGCCGCTCGAGTCCCCGGGATCCGGCACACCTCTCGAGCCACCGCCGAGCAGCAGCCGCATCAGCCGGACCCGAGCAGTGGGAGACCGCAGCGTCCACTCCTCCGCCACGCGACAATATGATGATTAGCGTTGAGCAAGGTTCGAGGTTCGCCAATTTCATGTTCGAGTGATTGGGGGGTTCTCGAGATTGAACTCGAACTCGAGCTTTTTGCTAAAACCACGACAGTTCGAGTTAGGTTCAAGAACGGTTCGATCAACATAAACATGGCTTTTCACAGTAAGGCTATGTACACATGTTGCTATCTGCATGCGTCCTGCGTCCCCAGCACAATCCCTCTCCCTTTCCTACTCACCGATCATAGGCGCCTTGCTCCACGTCTGTCACAAATCTACGGTGTCTTTTCCTCTTTAGGAAATGGCTGCCGCTTCATTAGTGAATTAGTTGTTCTGTGCTTTGTCCACCCACCGGCGCCTATGATTGGTTGCAGTCAGACACGTCCCCAAGCTGAGTGACAGCTGTCTCACTGCAACCATTCACAGCGGGTCTATATCGTGCAGTAAAATAAATAAATAAATAATAATAAAAAAAATGCGGTTCCCCCATATTTGATACCAGCTAGGATAAAGCCGCACAGCTGGAGGCTGGTATTGTCAGGATGGGGAGCGCCACGGTATGGGAAGCCCTCCAGCCTAACAATATCACCCAGCAGCTGGCCGGAATGGCCACATCCATTAGATGCGACAGTCCAAAGCTTTGCCCAGCTCATCCCGAATTGCCCTGGTGTGGTGGCAATCGGGGTAATAACGAGGTTGATCATGCCAGGGGTCTCTCTGAGACACCTTCTATGATCAACCTGAAAGTGAAAGTAAATAAACACACAGCAAATAATCCTTTATTTTTAATAAAAGACAAAAAAAACACCCTGTTTCACCGCTTTATTAATTACAAACTACCCCTCCAGGTCCGACGTAATCCACGTGACACTGTCAGCTCTGCTCCCTGAAGATGTAGCAGCACCGTAGAACACCATCGCGCTGTATTAAGTCCACGTAGCAATGAAGTGAATTGCGCTGTTAGAAGAGACTTCAGTCAGCACTGCAGGCTTCAAGATTACAAAATCTGCCTAACTTTTCCAATAGAGGCAAGAGCTCAGTGGATAGCGAGCTCCCCTATGAAGCATTAGGTCGAGAGTTCTAGTCCCGATAAAGAACGTTTGTTTTTTTTTAATTATATCATGCAGTAAAAGAAATAAATAAATTTTTAAAAAAAGACGGCTCCCGCCATATTTGATAGCAGCCAGGATAAAGCCGCATGGCTGGAGGCTGGAATTGTCAGGATGGGGAGCGCCACGTTATGGGGAGCCCAACACTAGAGTTGAGCGCGGTTCGTGGTTCGAGGTTCTCCAGTTCGCGGCTCGAGTGATTTTGGGGGCTGTTCTAGACAGAACTAGAGCTCAAGCTTTTTGCTAAAGCTCGATAGTTCTAGATACGTTCGAGAACGGTTCTAGCAGCAAAAACACCAGCTAATTACTAGCTGGCTTTCCGCTATAATAGTGTAAGTCACTCCGTGACTCACACTATTATGAAATTTCAGTGTATAGTGTGCGGGAACAGCGCATTCAGATCACTGCTGTATGGATAATGGCGATCGCCATTTTTTTTTCCCTTGTCTTCCTTCCCTAAGCGCGCGCGTGAAGTGGGGCAGGCCAGCATGTCAGCCAATCCCAGACACACACACAGCTAAGTGGACTGCTGGTGTTGAGGTCTCTCAGACATCGAGAGCACCACCTTTAGATGAAGGCAACATTATGTCTCCGCCTGCACTTTCCTCACAGACCAGCAGTTTTCCAGGGACACCCTACTCAACGCCATCTCAGCACTAGAGTTGAGCGCGGTTCTAGGTTCGAGGTTCTCCAGTTCTAGGCTCGAGTGATTTTGGGGCCTGTTCTAGATCGAACTAGAACTCGAGCTTTTTGCAAAAGCTCGATAGGTCTAGAAATGTTCGATAATGGTTCTAGCAGCAAAAAAACAGCTAATTCCTAGCTGGCTTTCCGCTGTAATAGTGCAGGTCACTCTGTGACTCACACTATTATGAAATTTCAGTGTATAGTGTGCGTGAACAGCGCCTTCAGATCACTGCTGTTTGTATAATGGCGATCGCCATTTTTTTTTTTTCCTCGTCTTCCTTCCCTAAGCGCGCGCGTGAAGTGGGGCGGGCCAGCATGTCAGCCAATCCCAGACACACACACAGCTAAGTGGACTTTTAGCCAGAGAAGCAATGGCATGTGTGATAGGATGTCCATGTCACATGTCCCTGCATTATAAAAACGAGTATCTGCCCGTCCGGACGCCATTATCTCTTCTGCGTCCTTGGTGTCAGTCACCGCTGGCGCAGCGCCTATCTCCGATACTGCTGTGTACGCTCTATACACATCGCTGTACAGAATAGGGATAGCACTTTCTATCAGTCCTTTTAAGGGCTAATACCGGCAGGGTCAGAGCCATAGGTGACAGGTCCGTGAAAACAGAGTTTAACAGCTACACAAGATGACAGCATCTGTGTAGCTAAGGTCAGGGATTTCCTCGCTGCATTTGCCCATTAGGAGGGATAGAAAGGCAGGCTTCCTTTCCTCTACCCAGAGTCCCACAACCCTGCCACTGTACCCTCCTGCGCTTTGCACACTCAAACTTATTGTTACTAAGCCATTATACTAGCAAACACTGAGTGAACTTAGTGGCATCCTAAACGTGGCTGTTGGACTTCTGTATTGTCCCACTAGTGCAAAGATATTTGCAGCACGTCCACCTGCATTGCACACTCAAACTCATTGTTACTAAGCCATTATACTAGCAAACACTGAGTGAACTTAGTGGCATCCTAAACGTGGCTGTTGGACTTCTGTATTGTCCCACTAGTGCAAAGATATTTTCAGCACGTCTGCCTGCATTGCACACTCAAACTCATTGTTACTAAGCTATTATACTAGCAAACACTGAGTGAACTTAGTGGCATCATAAAAGTGGCTGTTGGACTTCTGTATTGTCCCACTAGTGCAAAGATATTCGCAGCACGTCTGCCTGCATTGCACACTCAAACTCATTGTTACTAAGCCATTATACTAGCAAACACTGAGTGAACTTAGTGGCATCCTAAACGTGGCTGTTGGACTTCTGTATTGTCCTATTAGTGCAATGATATTTGCAGCACGTCTGCCTGCATTGCACACTCCAACTCATTGTTACTAAGCCATTATACTAGCAAACATTGAGTGAACTTATTGGCATCCTAAACGAGGCTGTTGGACATCTGTATTGTCCCACTAGTGCAAAGATATTTGCAGCACGTCTACCTGCATTGCACACTTAAACTCATTGTTGCTAAGCCATTATACTAGCAAACACTGAGTGAACTTAGTGGCATCCTAAACGTGGCTGTTGGACTTCTGTATTGTCCCACTAGTGCAAAGATATTTGCAGCACGTCTGCCTGCATTGCACACTCAAACTCATTGTTACTAAGCCATTATACTAGCAAACATTGAGTGAACTTATTGGCATCCTAAACGTGGCTGTTGGACTTCTGTATTGTCCCACTAGTGCAAAGATATTTGCAGCACGTCTACCTGCATTGCACACTTAAACTCATTGTTACTAAGCCATTATACTAGCAAACACTGAGTGAACTTAGTGGCATCCTAAACATGGCTGTTGGACGTCTGTATTGTCCCACTAGTGCAAAGATATTTGCAGCACGTCTGCCTGCATTGCACACTCAAACTCATTGTTACTAAGCCATTATACTAGCAAACACTGTGTGAACTTAGTGGCATCCTAAACGTGGCTGTTGGACTTCTGTATTGTCCCACTAGTGCAAAGATATTTGCAGCACGTCTGCCTGCATTGCACACTCAAACTCATTGTTACTAAGCCATTATACTAGCAAACACTGAGTGAACTTAGTGGCATCCTAAACGTGGCTGTTGGACTTCTGTATTGTCCCACTAGTGCAAAGATATTTGCAGCACGTCTGCCTGCATTGCACACTCAAACTCATTGTTACTAAGCCATTATACTAGCAAACACTGAGTGAACTTAGTGGCATCATAAAAGTGACTGTTGGACTTCTGTATTGTCCCACTAGTGCAAAGATATTTGCAGCACGTCTGCCTGCATTGCACACGCAAACTCATTGTTACTAAGTCATTATACTAGCAAACACTGTGTGAACTTAGTGGCATCCTAAACGTGGCTGTTGGACTTCTGTATTGTCCCACTAGTGCAAAGATATTTGCAGCACGTCTGCCTGCATTGCACACTCAAACTCATTGTTACTAAGCCATTATACTAGCAAACACTGAGTGAACTTAGTGGCATCCTAAACGTGGCTGTTGGACTTCTGTATTGTCCCACTAGTGCAAAGATATTTGCAGCACGTCTGCCTGCATTGCACACTCAAACTCATTGTTACTAAGCCATTATACTAGCAAACACTGAGTGAACTTAGTGGCATCATAAAAGTGGCTGTTGGACTTCTGTATTGTCCCACTAGTGCAAAGATATTTGCAGCACGTCTGCCTACATTGCACACTCAAACTCATTGTTACTAAGCCATTATACTAGCAAACACTGAGTAAACTTAGTGGCATCCTAAACGTGGCTGTTGGACTTCTGTATTGTCCCATTAGTGCAAAGATATTTGCAGCACGTCTGCCTGCATTGCACACTCAAACTCATTGTTACTAAGCCATTATACTAGCAAACATTGAGTGAACTTGGTGGCATCCTAAACGTGGCTGTTGGACTTCTGTATTGTCCCACTAGTGCAAAGATATTTGCAGCACGTCTACCTGCATTGCACACTTAAACTCATTGTTACTAAGCCATTATACTAGCAAACACTGAGTGAACTTAGTGGCATCATAAAACTGGCTGTTGGACTTCTGTATTGTCCCATTAGTGCAAAGATATTTGCAGCACGTCTACCTGCATTGCACACTCAAACTCATTGTTACTAAGCCATTATACTAGCAAACACTGTGTGAACTTAGTGGCATCCTAAACGTGGCTGTTTAAGTTCTGTATTGTCCCACTAGTGCAAAGATATTTGCAGCACGTCTACCTGCATTGCACACTCAAACTCATTGTTACTAAGCCATTATACTAGCAAACACTGAGTGAACTTAGTGACATCCTAAACGTGGCTGTTGGACTTCTGTATTGTCCCACTAGTGCAAAGTTATTTGCAGCACGTCTGCCTGCATTGCACACTCAAACTCATTGTTACTAAGCCATTATACTAGCAAACACTGTGTGAACTTAGTGGCATCATAAAAGTGGCTGTTGGACTTCTGTATTGTCACACTAGTGCAAAGATATTTGCAGGACATCTGCCTGCATTGCACACTCAAACTCATTGTTAGTAAGCCATTATACTAGCAAACACTGAGTGAACTTAGTGGCATCATAAAAGTGGCTGTTGGACTTCTGTATTGTCACACTAGTGCAAAGATATTTGCAGTACGTCTGCCTGAATTGCACACTCAAACTCATTGTTACTAAGCCATTATACTAGCAAACACTGAGTGAACTTAGTGGCATCCTAAACGTGGCTGTTGGACTTCTGTATTGTCCCACTAGTGCAAAGATATTCGCAGCACGTCTGCCTGCATTGCACACTCAAACTCATTGTTACTAAGCCATTATACTAGCAAACACTGAGTGAACTTAGTGGCATCCTAAGTGTGGCAGTTGGACTTCTGTATTGTCCCACTAGTGCAAAGATATTTGCAGCACGTTTGCCTGCATTGCACACTCAAACTCATTGTTACTAAGCCATTATACTAGCAAACACTGAGTGAACTTAGTGGCATCATAAAACTGGCTGTTGGACTTCTGTATTGTCCCACTAGTGCAAAGATATTTGCAGCACGTCTGCCTGCATTGCACACTCAAACTCATTGTTACTAAGCCATTATACTAGCAAACACTGAGTGAATTTAGTGGCATCATAAAAGTGGCTGTTGGACTTCTGTATTGTCCCACTAGTGCAAAGATATTTGCAGCACGTCTGCCTGCATTGCACACTCAAACTCATTGTTACTAAGCCATTATACTAGCAAACACTGAGTGAACTTAGTGGCATCCTAAACGTGGCTGTTGGACTTCTGTATTGTCCCACTAGTGCAAATATATTTGAAGCACGTCTACCTGCATCGCACACTCAAACTCATTGTTATTAAGCCATTATACTAGCAAACACTGAGTGAACTTAGTGGCATCATAAAAGTGGCTGTTGGAGTTCTGTATTGTCCCACTAGTGCAAAGATATTTGCAGCACGTCTGCCTGCATTGCACACTCAAACTCATTGTTACTAAGCCATTATACTAGCAAACACTCAGTGAACCTAGTGGCATCCTAAACGTGGCTGTTGGACTTCTGTATTGTCCCACTAGTGCAAAGTTATTTGCAGCACGTCTGCCTGCATTGCACACTCAAACTCATTGTTACTAAGCCATTATACTAGCAAACACTGAGTGAACTTAGTGGCATCATAAAAGTGGCTGTTGGACTTCTGTATTGTTCCACTAGTGCAAAGATATTTGCAGCACGTCTGCCTGCATTGCACACTCAAACTCATTGTTACTAAGCCATTATACTAGCAAACACTGAGTGAACTTAGTGGCATCCTAAACGTGGCTGTTCGACTTCTGTATTGTCCCACTAGTGCAAAGATATTTGCAGCACGTCTGCCTGCATTGCACACTCAAACTCATTGTTACTAAGCCATTATACTAGCAAACACTGTGTGAACTTAGTGGCATCCTAAACGTGGCTGTTGGACTTCTGTATTGTCCCACTAGTGCAAAGTTATTTGCTTCACGTCTGCCTGCATTGCACACTCAAACTCATTGTTACTAAGCCATTATACTAGCAAACACTGAGTGAACTTAGTGGCATCATAAAAGTGGCTGTTGGACTTCTGTATTGTCCCACTAGTGCAAAGTTATTTGCTTCACATCTGCCTGCATTGCACACTCAAACTCATTGTTACTGAGCCATTATACTAGCAAACACTGAGTGAACTTAGTGGCATCATAAAAGTGGCTGTTGGACTTCTGTATTGTCACACTAGTGCAAAGATATTTGCAGCACGTCTGCCTGAATTGCACACTCAAACTCATTGTTACAAAGCCATTATACTAGCAAACACTGAGAGAACTTAGTGGCATCATAAAAATGGCTGTTGGACTTCTGTATTGTCCCACTAGTGCAAAGATATTTGCAGGACGTCTGCCTGAATTGCACACTCAAACTCATTGTTACTAAGCCATTATACTAGCAAACACTGAGTGAACTTAGTGGCATCATAACAGTGGCTGTTGGACTTCTGTATTGTCCCACTAGTGCAAAGATATTTGCAGCACGTCTGCCTGCATTGCACACTCAAACTCATTGTTACTAAGCTATTATACTAGCAAACACTGAGTGAACTTAGTGGCATCCTAAACGTGGCTGTTGGACTTTTGTATTGTCCCACTAGTGCAAAGATATTTGCAGCACGTCTGCCTGCATTGCACACTAAAACTCAATGTTACTAAGCCATTATACTAGCAAACACTCAGTGAACTTAGTGGCATCCTAAACGTGGCTGTTGGACTTCTGTATTGTCCCACTAGTGCAGAGATATTTGCAGCACGTCTGCCTGCATTGCACACTCAAACTCATTGTTACTAAGCCATTATACTAGCAAACATTGAGTGAACTTATTGGCATCCTAAACGTGGCTGTTGGACTTCTGTATTGTCCCACTAGTGCAAAGATATTTGCAGCACGTCTACCTGCATTGCACACTTAAACTCATTGTTACTAAGCCATTATACTAGCAAACACTGAGTGAACTTAGTGGCATCCTAAACGTGGCTGTTGGACTTCTGTATTTTCCCACTAGTGCAAAGATATTTGCAGCACGTCTGCCTGCATTGCACACTCAAACTCATTGTTACTAAGCCATTATACTAGCAAACACTGTGTGAACTTAGTGGCATCCTAAACGTGGCTGTTGGACTTCTGTATTGTCCCACTAGTGCAAAGATATTTGCAGCACGTCTGCCTGCATTGCACACTCAAACTCATTGTTACTAAGCCATTATACTAGCAAACACTGAGTGAACTTAGTGGCATCCTAAACGTGGCTGTTGGACTTCTGTATTGTCCCATTAGTGCAAAGATATTTGCAGCACGTCTGCCTGCATTGCACACTCAAACTCATTGTTACTAAGCCATTATACTAGCAAACATTGAGGGAACTTAGTGGCATCCTAAACGTGGCTGTTGGACTTCTGTATTGTCCCACTAGCGCAAAGATATTTGCAGCACGTCTTCCTGCATTGCACACTTAAACTCATTGTTACTAAGCCATTATACTAGCAAACACTGAGTGAACTTAGTGGCATCCTAAACGTGGCTGTTGGACTTCTGTATTGTCCCACTAGTGCAAAGATATTTGCAGCACGTCTGCCTGCATTGCACACTCAAACTCATTGTTACTAAGCCATTATACTAGCAAACACTGTGTGAACTTAGTGGCATCCTAAACGTGGCTGTTGGACTTCTGTATTGTCCCACTAGTGCAAAGATATTTGCAGCACGTCTGCCTGCATTGCACACTCAAACTCATTGTTACTAAGCCATTATACTAGCAAACACTGAGTGAACTTAGTGGCATTCTAAACGTGGCTGTTGAACTTCTGTATTGTCCCACTAGTGCAAAGTTATTTGCTTCACGTCTGCCTGCATTGCACACTCAAACTCATTGTTACTAAGCCATTATACTAGCAAACACTGAGTGAACTTAGTGGCATCATAAAAGTGGCTGTTGGACTTCTGTATTGTCCCACTAGTGCAAAGTTATTTGCTTCACATCTGCCTGCATTGCACACTCAAACTCATTGTTACTGAGCCATTATACTAGCAAACACTGAGTGAACTTAGTGGCATCATAAAAGTGGCTGTTGGACTTCTGTATTGTCACACTAGTGCAAAGATATTTGCAGCACGTCTGCCTGAATTGCACACTCAAACTCATTGTTACTAAGCCATTATACTAGCAAACACTGAGAGAACTTAGTGGCATCATAAAAATGGCTGTTGGACTTCTGTATTGTCCCACTAGTGCAAAGATATTTGCAGCACGTCTGCCTGCATTGCACACTCAAACTCATTGTTACTAAGCCATTATACTAGCAAACACTGAGTGAACTTAGTGGCATCCTAAACGTGGCTGTTCGACTTCTGTATTGTCCCACTAGTGCAAAGATATTTGCAGCACGTCTGCCTGCATTGCACACTCAAACTCATTGTTACTAAGCCATTATACTAGCAAACACTGTGTGAACTTAGTGGCATCCTAAACGTGGCTGTTGGACTTCTGTATTGTCCCACTAGTGCAAAGTTATTTGCTTCACGTCTGCCTGCATTGCACACTCAAACTCATTGTTACTAAGCCATTATACTAGCAAACACTGAGAGAACTTAGTGGCATCATAAAAATGGCTGTTGGACTTCTGTATTGTCCCACTAGTGCAAAAATATTTGCAGGACGTCTGCCTGAATTGCACACTCAAACTCATTGTTACTAAGCCATTATACTAGCAAACACTGAGTGAACTTAGTGGCATCATAACAGTGGCTGTTGGACTTCTGTATTGTCCCACTAGTGCAAAGATATTTGCAGCACGTCTGCCTGCATTGCACACTCAAACTCATTGTTACTAAGCTATTATACTAGCAAACACTGAGTGAACTTAGTGGCATCCTAAACGTGGCTGTTGGACTTTTGTATTGTCCCACTAGTGCAAAGATATTTGCAGCACGTCTGCCTGCATTGCACACTAAAACTCAATGTTACTAAGCCATTATACTAGCAAACACTCAGTGAACTTAGTGGCATCCTAAACGTGGCTGTTGGACTTCTGTATTGTCCCACTAGTGCAGAGATATTTGCAGCACGTCTGCCTGCATTGCACACTCAAACTCATTGTTACTAAGCCATTATACTAGCAAACATTGAGTGAACTTATTGGCATCCTAAACGTGGCTGTTGGACTTCTGTATTGTCCCACTAGTGCAAAGATATTTGCAGCACGTCTACCTGCATTGCACACTTAAACTCATTGTTACTAAGCCATTATACTAGCAAACACTGAGTGAACTTAGTGGCATCCTAAACGTGGCTGTTGGACTTCTGTATTTTCCCACTAGTGCAAAGATATTTGCAGCACGTCTGCCTGCATTGCACACTCAAACTCATTGTTACTAAGCCATTATACTAGCAAACACTGTGTGAACTTAGTGGCATCCTAAACGTGGCTGTTGGACTTCTGTATTGTCCCACTAGTGCAAAGATATTTGCAGCACGTCTGCCTGCATTGCACACTCAAACTCATTGTTACTAAGCCATTATACTAGCAAACACTGAGTGAACTTAGTGGCATCCTAAACGTGGCTGTTGGACTTCTGTATTGTCCCATTAGTGCAAAGATATTTGCAGCACGTCTGCCTGCATTGCACACTTAAACTCATTGTTACTAAGCCATTATACTAGCAAACATTGAGGGAACTTAGTGGCATCCTAAACGTGGCTGTTGGACTTCTGTATTGTCCCACTAGTGCAAAGATATTTGCAGCACGTCTTCCTGCATTGCACACTTAAACTCATTGTTACTAAGCCATTATACTAGCAAACACTGAGTGAACTTAGTGGCATCCTAAACGTGGCTGTTGGACTTCTGTATTGTCCCACTAGTGCAAAGATATTTGCAGCACGTCTGCCTGCATTGCACACTCAAACTCATTGTTACTAAGCCATTATACTAGCAAACACTGTGTGAACTTAGTGGCATCCTAAACGTGGCTGTTGGACTTCTGTATTGTCCCACTAGTGCAAAGATATTTGCAGCACGTCTGCCTGCATTGCACACTCAAACTCATTGTTACTAAGCCATTATACTAGCAAACACTGAGTGAACTTAGTGGCATTCTAAACGTGGCTGTTGAACTTCTGTATTGTCCCACTAGTGCAAAGTTATTTGCTTCACGTCTGCCTGCATTGCACACTCAAACTCATTGTTACTAAGCCATTATACTAGCAAACACTGAGTGAACTTAGTGGCATCATAAAAGTGGCTGTTGGACTTCTGTATTGTCCCACTAGTGCAAAGTTATTTGCTTCACATCTGCCTGCATTGCACACTCAAACTCATTGTTACTGAGCCATTATACTAGCAAACACTGAGTGAACTTAGTGGCATCATAAAAGTGGCTGTTGGACTTCTGTATTGTCACACTAGTGCAAAGATATTTGCAGCACGTCTGCCTGAATTGCACACTCAAACTCATTGTTACTAAGCCATTATACTAGCAAACACTGAGAGAACTTAGTGGCATCATAAAAATGGCTGTTGGACTTCTGTATTGTCCCACTAGTGCAAAGATATTTGCAGCACGTCTGCCTGCATTGCACACTCAAACTCATTGTTACTAAGCCATTATACTAGCAAACACTGAGTGAACTTAGTGGCATCCTAAACGTGGCTGTTGGACTTCTGTATTGTCCCACTAGTGAAAAGATATTTGCAGCACGTCTGCCTGCATTGCACACTCAAACTCATTGTTACTAAGCCATTATACTAGCAAACACTGAGTGAACTTAGTGGCATCATAAAAGTGGCTGTTGGACTTCTGTATTGTCCACTAGTGCAAAGATATTTGCAGCACGTCTGCCTGCATTGCACACTCAAACTCATTGTTACTAAGCCATTATACTAGCAAACACTGGGTGAACTTAGTGGCATCCTAAACGTGGCTGTTGGACTTCTGTATTGTCCCATTAGTGCAAAGATATTTGCAGCACGTCTGCCTGCATTGCACACTCAAACTCATTGTTACTAAGCCATTATACTAGCAAACACTGAGTGAACTTAGTGGCATCCTTAACGTGGCTGTTGGACTTCTGTATTGTCCCACTAGTGCAAAGATATTTGCAGCACGTCTACCTGCATTGCACACTCAAACTCATTGTTACTAAGCCATTATACTAGCAAACACTGAGTGAACTTATTGGCATCCTAAACGTGGCTGTTGGACTTCTGTATTGCCCCACTAGTGCAAAGGTATTTGCAGCACAGCTGCCTGCATTGCACACTCAAACTCATTGTTACTAAGCCAATATACTAGCAAACACTGAGTGAACTTAGTGGCATCAAAAAAGTGGCTGTTGGACTTCTGTATTGTCCCACTAGTGCAAAGATATTTGCAGCACGTCTGCCTGCATTGCACACTCAAACTCATTGTTACTAAGCCATTATACTACCAAACACTGAGTGAACTGAGTGGCATCCTAAACGTGGCTGTTGGACATCTGTATTTTCCCACTAGTGCAAAGATATTTGCAGCACGTCTGCCTGCATTGCACACTCAAACTCATTGTTACTAAGCCATTATACTAGCAAACACTGTGTGAACTTAGTGGCATCCTAAACGTGGCTGTTGGACTTCTGTATTGTCCCACTAGTGCAAAGATATTTGCAGCACGTCTGCCTGCATTGCACACTCAAACTCATTGTTACTAAGCCATTATACTAGCAAACACTGAGTGAACTTAGTGGCATCATAAAAGTGGCTGTTGGACTTCTGTATTGTCCCACTAGTGCAAAGATATTTGCAGCACGTCTGCCTGCATTGCACACTCAAACTCATTGTTACTAAGCCATTATACTAGCAAACACTGAGTGAACTTAGTGGCATCCTAAACGTGGCTGTTGGACTTCTGTATTGTCCCATTAGTGCAAAGATATTTGCAGCACGTCTGCCTGCATTGCACACTCAAACTCATTGTTACTAAGCCATTATACTAGCAAACATTGAGTGAACTTAGTGGCATCCTAAACGTGGCTGTTGGACTTCTGTATTGTCCCACTAGTGCAAAGATATTTGCAGCACGTCTACCTGCATTGCACACTCAAACTCATTGTTACTAAGCCATTATACTAGGAAACACTAAGTGAACTTAGTGGCATCCTAAACGTGGCTGTTGGACTTCTGTATTGTCCCACTAGTGCAAAGATATTTGCAGCACGTCTACCTGCATTGCACACTCAAACTCATTGTTACTAAGCCATTATACTAGCAAACACTGAGTGAACTTAGTGGCATCATAAAAGTGGCTGTTGGACTTCTGTATTGTCCCACTAGTGCAAAGATATTTGAAGGACGTCTGCCTGCATTGCACACTAAAACTCATTGTTACTAAGCCATTATACTAGCAAACACTGAGTGAACTTAGTGGCATCATAAAAGTGGCTTTTGGACTTCTGTATTGTCACACTAGTGCAAAGATATTTGCAGCACGTCTGCCTGCATTGCACACTCAAACTCATTGTTACTAAGCCATTATACTAGCAAACACTGAGTGAACTTAGTGGCATCATAAAAGTGGCTGTTGGACTTCTGTATTGTCCACTAGTGCAAAGATATTTGCAGCACGTCTGCCTGCATTGCACACTCAAACTCATTGTTACTAAGCCATTATACTAGCAAACACTGGGTGAACTTAGTGGCATCCTAAACGTGGCTGTTGGACTTCTGTATTGTCCCATTAGTGCAAAGATATTTGCAGCACGTCTGCCTGCATTGCACACTCAAACTCATTGTTACTAAGCCATTATACTAGCAAACACTGAGTGAACTTAGTGGCATCCTAAACGTGGCTGTTGGACTTCTGTATTGTCCCACTAGTGCAAAGATATTTGCAGCACGTCTACCTGCATTGCACACTCAAACTCATTGTTACTAAGCCATTATACTAGCAAACACTGAGTGAACTTATTGGCATCCTAAACGTGGCTGTTGGACTTCTGTATTGCCCCACTAGTGCAAAGGTATTTGCAGCACAGCTGCCTGCATTGCACACTCAAACTCATTGTTACTAAGCCAATATACTAGCAAACACTGAGTGAACTTAGTGGCATCAAAAAAGTGGCTGTTGGACTTCTGTATTGTCCCACTAGTGCAAAGATATTTGCAGCACGTCTGCCTGCATTGCACACTCAAACTCATTGTTACTAAGCCATTATACTACCAAACACTGAGTGAACTGAGTGGCATCCTAAATGTGGCTGTTGGACATCTGTATTTTCCCACTAGTGCAAAGATATTTGCAGCACGTCTGCCTGCATTGCACACTCAAACTCATTGTTACTAAGCCATTATACTAGCAAACACTGTGTGAACTTAGTGGCATCCTAAACGTGGCTGTTGGACTTCTGTATTGTCCCACTAGTGCAAAGATATTTGCAGCACGTCTGCCTGCATTGCACACTAAAACTCATTGTTACTAAGCCATTATACTAGCAAACACTGAGTGAACTTAGTGGCATCATAAAAGTGGCTGTTGGACTTCTGTATTGTCCCACTAGTGCAAAGATATTTGCAGCACGTCTGCCTGCATTGCACACTCAAACTCATTGTTACTAAGCCATTATACTAGCAAACACTGAGTGAACTTAGTGGCATCCTAAACGTGGCTGTTGGACTTCTGTATTGTCCCATTAGTGCAAAGATATTTGCAGCACGTCTGCCTGCATTGCACACTCAAACTCATTGTTACTAAGCCATTATACTAGCAAACATTGAGTGAACTTAGTGGCATCCTAAACGTGGCTGTTGGACTTCTGTATTGTCCCACTAGTGCAAAGATATTTGCAGCACGTCTACCTGCATTGCACACTCAAACTCATTGTTACTAAGCCATTATACTAGGAAACACTAAGTGAACTTAGTGGCATCCTAAACGTGGCTGTTGGACTTCTGTATTGTCCCACTAGTGCAAAGATATTTGCAGCACGTCTACCTGCATTGCACACTCAAACTCATTGTTACTAAGCCATTATACTAGCAAACACTGAGTGAACTTAGTGGCATCATAAAAGTGGCTGTTGGACTTCTGTATTGTCCCACTAGTGCAAAGATATTTGCAGGACGTCTGCCTGCATTGCACACTAAAACTCATTGTTACTAAGCCATTATACTAGCAAACACTGAGTGAACTTAGTGGCATCATAAAAGTGGCTTTTGGACTTCTGTATTGTCACACTAGTGCAAAGATATTTGCAGCACGTCTGCCTGAATTGCACACTCAAACTCATTGTTACTACGCCATTATACTAGCAAACACTGAGTGAACTTAGTGGCATCATAAAAGTGGCTGTTGGAGTTCTGTATTGCCCCACTAGTGCAAAGATATTTGCAGCACGTCTGCCTGCATTGCACACTCAAACTCATTGTTACTAAGCCATTATACTAGCAAACACTGAGTGAACTTAGTGGCATCCAAAACGTGGCTGTTGGACTTCTGTATTGTCCCACTAGTGCAAAGTTATTTGCAGCACGTCTGCCTGCATTGCACACTCAAACTCATTGTTACTAAGCCATTATACTAGCAAACAATGAGTGAACTTATTGGCATCATAAAAGTGGCTGTTGGACTTCTGTATTGTCCCCCCACTAGTGCAAAGATATTTGCAGCACGTCTGCCTGCATTGCACACTCAAACTCATTGTTACTAAACCATTATACTAGCAAACACTGAGTGAACTTAGTGGCATCATAAAAGTGGCTGTTGGACTTCTGTATTGTCCCACTAGTGCAAAGATATTTGCAGCACGTCTGCCTGAATTGCACACTCAAACTCATTGTTACTAAGCCATTATACTAGCAAACACTGAGTGAACTTAGTGGCATCCTAAACGTGGCTGTTGGACTGCTGTATTGTCCCACTAGTGCAAAGATATTTGCAGCACGTCTGCCTGCATTGCACACTCAAACTCATTGTTACTAAGCCATTATACTACCAAACACTGAGTGAACTGAGTGGCATCCTAAACGTGGCTGTTGGACTTCTGTATTTTCCCACTAGTGCAAAGATATTTGCAGCACGTCTGCCTGCATTGCACACTCAAACTCATTGTTACTAAGCCATTATACTAGCAAACACTGTGTGAACTTAGTGGCATCCTAAACGTGGCTGTTGGACTTCTGTATTGTCCCACTAGTGCAAAGATATTTGCAGCACGTCTGCCTGCATTGCACACTCAAACTCATTGTTACTAAGCCATTATACTAGCAAACACTGAGTGAACTTAGTGGCATCATAAAAGTGGCTGTTGGACTTCTGTATTGTCCCACTAGTGCAAAGATATTTGCAGCACGTCTGCCTGCATTGCACACTCAAACTCATTGTTACTAAGCCATTATACTAGCAAACACTGAGTGAACTTAGTGGCATCCTAAACGTGGCTGTTGGACTTCTGTATTGTCCCATTAGTGCAAAGATATTTGCAGCACGTCTGCCTGCATTGCACACTCAAACTCATTGTTACTAAGCCATTATACTAGCAAACATTGAGTGAACTTAGTGGCATCCTAAACGTGGCTGTTGGACTTCTGTATTGTCCCACTAGTGCAAAGATATTTGCAGCACGTCTACCTGCATTGCACACTTAAACTCATTGTTACTAAGCCGTTATACTAGCAAACACTAAGTGAACTTAGTGGCATCCTAAACGTGGCTGTTGGACTTCTGTATTGTCCCACTAGTGCAAAGATATTTGCAGCATGTCTGCTTGCATTGCACACTCAAACTCATTGTTACTAAGCCATTATACTAGCAAACACTGTGTGAACTTAGTGGCATCCTAAACGTGGCTGTTGGACTTCTGTATTGTCCCACTAGTGCAAAGATATTTGCAGCACGTCTGCCTGCATTGCACACTCAAACTCATTGTTACTAAGCCATTATAATAGCAAACACTGAGTGAACTTAGTGGCATCCTAAACGTGGCTGTTGGACTTCTGTATTGTCCCACTAGTGCAAAGTTATTTGCTTCACGTCTGCCTGCATTGCACACTCAAACTCATTGTTACTAAGCCATTATACTAGCAAACACTGAGTGAACTTAGTGGCATCATAAAAGTGGCTGTTGGACTTCTGTATTGTCCCACTAGTGCAAAGTTATTTGCTTCACATCTGCCTGCATTGCACACTCAAACTCATTGTTACTAAGCCATTATACTAGCAAACACTGAGTGAACTTAGTGGCATCATAAAAGTGGCTGTTGGACTTCTGTATTGTCACACTAGTGCAAAGATATTTGCAGCACGTCTGCCTGAATTGCACACTCAAACTCATTGTTACTAAGCCATTATACTAGCAAACACTGAGAGAACTTAGTGGCATCATAAAAATGGCTGTTGGACTTCTGTATTGTCCCACTAGTGCAAAGATTTTTGCAGCACATCTGCCTGCATTGCACACTCAAACTCCTTGTTACTAAGCCATTATACTAGCAAACACTGAGTGAACTTAGTGGCATCCTAAACGTGGCTGTTGGACTTCTGTATTGTTCCACTAGTGAAAAGATATTTGCAGCACGTCTGCCTGCATTGCACACTCAAACTCATTGTTACTAAGCCATTATACTAGCAAACACTGAGTGAACTTAGTGGCATCATAAAAGTGGCTGTTGGACTTCTGTATTGTCCCACTAGTGCAAAGATATTTGAAGCACGTCTGCCTGCATTGCACACTCAAACTCATTGTTACTAAGCCATTATACTAGCAAACACTGAGTGAACTTAGTGGCATCCTAAACGTGGCTGTTGGACTTCTGTATTGTCCCATTAGTGCAAAGATATTTGCAGCACGTCTGCCTGCATTGCACACTCAAACTCATTGTTACTAAGCCATTATACTAGCAAACATTGAGTGAACTTAGTGGCATCCTAAACGTGGCTGTTGGACTTCTGTATTGTCCCACTAGTGCAAAGATATTTGCAGCACGTCTGCCTGCATTGCACACTTAAACTAATTGTTACTAAGCCATTATACTAGCAAACACTGTGTGAACTTAGTGGCATC
The DNA here is from genome assembly GCF_048569485.1 of Anomaloglossus baeobatrachus. Taxonomy (NCBI): domain Eukaryota; kingdom Metazoa; phylum Chordata; class Amphibia; order Anura; family Aromobatidae; genus Anomaloglossus; species Anomaloglossus baeobatrachus. Next base: position 592,087,954 of record NC_134353.1, on the reverse strand, counting down.
CTAAACGTGGCTGTTGGACTTCTGTATTGTCCCACTAGTGCAAAGATATTTGCAGCACGTCTGCCTGCATTGCACACTCAAACTCATTGTTACTAAGCCATTATACTAGCAAACACTGAGTGAACTTAGTGGCATCCTAAACGTGGCTGTTGGACTTCTGTATTGTCCCACTAGTGCAAAGATATTTGCAGCACGTCTGCCTGCATTGCACACTCAAACTCATTGTTACTAAGCCATTATACTAGCAAACACTGAGTGAACTTAGTGGCATACTAAACGTGGCTGTTGGACTTCTGTATTGTCCCACTAGTGCAAAGTTATTTGCAGCACGTCTGCCTGCATTGCACACTCAAACTCATTGTTACTAAGCCATTATACTAGCAAACACTGAGTGAACTTAGTGGCATCATAAAAGTGGCTGTTGGACTTCTGTATTGTCCCACTAGTGCAAAGATATTTGCAGGACATCTGCCTGCATTGCACACTCAAACTCATTGTTACTAAGCCATTATACTAGCAAACACTGAGTGAACTTAGTGGCATCATAAAACTGGCTGTTGGACTTCTGTATTGACACACTAGTGCAAAGATATTTGCAGCACGTCTGCCTGAATTGCACACTCAAACTCATTGTTACTAAGCCATTATACTAGCAAACACTGAGAGAACTTAGTGGCATCATAAAAATGGCTGTTGGACTTCTGTATTGTCCCACTAGTGCAAAGATATTCGCAGCACGTCTGCCTGCATTGCACACTCAAACTCATTGTTACTAAGCCATTATACTAGCAAACACTGAGTGAACTTAGTGGCATCCTAAATGTGGCAGTTGGACTTCTGTATTGTCCCACTAGTGCAAAGATATTTGCAGCACGTTTGCCTGCATTGCACACTCAAACTCATTGTTACTAAGCCATTATACTAGCAAACACTGAGTGAACTTAGTGGCATCCTAAACGTGGCTGTTGGACTTCTGTATTGTCCCACTAGTGCAAAGATATTTGCAGCACGTCTACCTGCATTGCACACTCAAACTCATTGTTACTAAGCCATTATACTAGGAAACACTAAGTGAACTTAGTGGCATCCTAAACGTGGCTGTTGGACTTCTGTATTGTCCCACTAGTGCAAAGATATTTGCAGCACGTCTTCCTGCATTGCACACTCAAACTCATTGTTACTAAGCTATAATACTAGCAAACACTGAGTGAACTTAGTGGCATCCTAAACGTGGCTGTTAGACTTCTGTATTGTCCCACTAGTGCAAAGTTATTTGCAGCACGTCTGCCTGCATTGCACACTCAAACTCATTGTTACTAAGCCATTATACTAGCAAACAATGAGTGAATTTAGTGGCATCATAAAAGTGGCTGTTGGACTTCTGTATTGTCCCACTAGTGCAAAGATATTTGCAGGACGTCTGCCTGCATTGCACACTCAAACTCATTGTTACTACGCCATTATACTAGCAAACACTAAGTGAACTTAGTGGCATCCTAAACGTGGCTGTTAGACTTCTGTATTGTCCCACTAGTGCAAAGTTATTTGCAGCACGTCTGCCTGCATTGCACACTCAAACTCATTGTTACTAAGCCATTATACTAGCAAACACTGAGTGAACTTAGTGGCATCATAAAAGTGGCTTTTGGACTTCTGTATTGTCACACTAGTGCAAAGATATTTGCAGCACGTCTGCCTGAATTGCACACTCAAACTCATTGTTACTAAGCCATTATACTAGCAAACACTGAGTGAACTTAGTGGCATCCTAAACGTGGCTGTTGGACTTCTGTATTGTCCCACTAGTGCAAAGTTATTTGCAGCACGTCTGCCTGCATTGCACACTCAAACTCATTGTTACTAAGCCATTATACTAGCAAACACTGAGTGAACTTATTGGCATCATAAAAGTGGCTGTTGGACTTCTGTATTGTCCCCCCACTAGTGCAAAGATATTTGCAGCACGTCTGCCTGCATTGCACACTCAAACTCATTGTTACTAAGCCATTATACTAGCAAACACTGAGGGAACTTACTGGCATCCTAAACGTGGCTGTTGGACTTCTGTATTGTCCCACTAGTGCAAAGATATTTGCAGCACGTCTACCTGCATTGCACTCTTAAACTCATTGTTACTAAGCCATTATACTAGCAAACACTGAGTGAACTTAGTGGCATCATAAACGTGGCTATTGGACTTCTGTATTGTCCCACTAGTGCAAAGATATTTGCAGGACGTCTGCCTGCATTGCACACTCAAACTCATTGTTACTAAGCCAATATACTAGCAAACACTGAGTTAACTTAGTGGCATCATAAAAGTGGCTGTTGGACTTCTGTATTGTCCCACTAGTGCAAAGATATTTGCAGCACGTCTGCCTGCATTGCACACTCAAACTCATTGTTACTAAGCCATTATACTAGCAAACACTGAGTGAACTTAGTGGCATCCTAAACGTGGCTGTTGGACTTCTGTATTGTCCCACTAGTGCAAAGTTATTTGCTTCACGTCTGCCTGCATTGCACACTCAAACTCATTGTTACTAAGCCATTATACTAGCAAACACTGAGTGAACTTAGTGGCATCATAAAAGTGGCTGTTGGACTTCTGTATTGTCCCACTAGTGCAAAGATATTTGCAGCACGTCTGCCTGCATTGCACACTCAAACTCATTGTTACTAAGCCATTATACTAGCAAACACTGAGAGAACTTAGTGGCATCATAAAAATGGCTGTTGGACTTCTGTATTGTCCCACTAGTGCAAAGATATTTGCAGCACGTCTGCCTGCATTGCACACTCAAACTCATTGTTACTAAGCCATTATACTAGCAAACACTGAGTGAACTTAGTGGCATCCTAAACGTGGCTGTTGGACTTCTGTATTGTCCCATTAGTGCAAAGATATTTGCAGCACGTCTGCCTGCATTGCACACTCAAACTCATTGTTACTAAGCCATTATACTAGCAAACACTGAGTGAACTTAGTGGCATCCTAAACGTGGCTGTTGGACTTCTGTATTGTCCCACTAGTGCAAAGATATTTGCAGCACGTCTGCCTGCATTGCACACTCAAACTCATTGTTACTAAGCCATTATACTAGCAAACACTGTGTGAACTTAGTGGCATCCGAAACGTGGCTGTTGGACTTCTGTATTGTCCCACTAGTGCAAAGATATTTGCAGCACGTCTGCCTGCATTGCACACTCAAACTCATTGTTACTAAGCCATTATACTAGCAAACACTGAGTGAACTTAGTGGCATCCTAAACGTGGCTGTTGGACTTCTGTATTGTCCCACTAGTGCAAAGTTATTTGCAGCACGTCTACCTGCATTGCACACTCAAATTCATTGTTACTAAGCCATTATACTAGCAAACACTGAGTGAACTTAGTGGCATCATAAAAGTGGCTGTTGGACTTCTGTATTGTCCCACTAGTGCAAAGATATTTGCAGGACATCTGCCTGCATTGCACACTCAAACTCATTGTTACTAAGCCATTATACTAGCAAACACTGAGTGAACTTAGTGGCATCATAAAACTGGCTGTTGGACTTCTGTATTGTCACACTAGTGCAAAGATATTTGCAGCACGTCTGCCTGAATTGCACACTCAAACTCATTGTTACTAAGCCATTATACTAGCAAACACTGAGAGAACTTAGTGGCATCATAAAAATGGCTGTTGGACTTCTGTATTGTCCCACTAGTGCAAAGATATTCGCAGCACGTCTGCCTGCATTGCACACTCAAACTCATTGTTACTAAGCCATTATACTAGCAAACACTGAGTGAACTTAGTGGCATCCTAAATGTGGCAGTTGGACTTCTGTATTGTCCCACTAGTGCAAAGATATTTGCAGCACGTTTGCCTGCATTGCACACTCAAACTCATTGTTACTAAGCCATTATACTAGCAAACACTGAGTGAACTTAGTGGCATCCTAAACGTGGCTGTTGGACTTCTGTATTGTCCCACTAGTGCAAAGATATTTGCAGCACGTCTACCTGCATTGCACACTCAAACTCATTGTTACTAAGCCATTATACTAGGAAACACTAAGTGAACTTAGTGGCATCCTAAACGTGGCTGTTGGACTTCTGTATTGTCCCACTAGTGCAAAGATATTTGCAGCACGTCTTCCTGCATTGCACACTCAAACTCATTGTTACTAAGCTATAATACTAGCAAACACTGAGTGAACTTAGTGGCATCCTAAACGTGGCTGTTAGACTTCTGTATTGTCCCACTAGTGCAAAGTTATTTGCAGCACGTCTGCCTGCATTGCACACTCAAACTCATTGTTACTAAGCCATTATACTAGCAAACACTGAGTGAATTTAGTGGCATCATAAAAGTGGCTGTTGGACTTCTGTATTGTCCCACTAGTGCAAAGATATTTGCAGGACGTCTGCCTGCATTGCACACTCAAACTCATTGTTACTACGCCATTATACTAGCAAACACTAAGTGAACTTAGTGGCATCCTAAACGTGGCTGTTAGACTTCTGTATTGTCCCACTAGTGCAAAGTTATTTGCAGCACGTCTGCCTGCATTGCACACTCAAACTCATTGTTACTAAGCCATTATACTAGCAAACACTGAGTGAACTTAGTGGCATCATAAAAGTGGCTTTTGGACTTCTGTATTGTCACACTAGTGCAAAGATATTTGCAGCACGTCTGCCTGAATTGCACACTCAAACTCATTGTTACTAAGCCATTATACTAGCAAACACTGAGTGAACTTAGTGGCATCCTAAACGTGGCTGTTGGACTTCTGTATTGTCCCACTAGTGCAAAGTTATTTGCAGCACGTCTGCCTGCATTGCACACTCAAACTCATTGTTAATAAGCCATTATACTAGCAAACACTGAGTGAACTTATTGGCATCATAAAAGTGGCTGTTGGACTTCTGTATTGTCCCCCCACTAGTGCAAAGATATTTGCAGCACGTCTGCCTGCATTGCACACTCAAACTCATTGTTACTAAGCCATTATACTAGCAAACACTGAGGGAACTTACTGGCATCCTAAACGTGGCTGTTGGACTTCTGTATTGTCCCACTAGTGCAAAGATATTTGCAGCACGTCTACCTGCATTGCACACTTAAACTCATTGTTACTAAGCCATTATACTAGCAAACACTGAGTGAACTTAGTGGCATCCTAAACGTGGCTGTTGGACTGCTGTATTGTCCCACTAGTGCAAAGATATTTGCAGCACGTCTGCCTGCATTGCACACTCAAACTCATTGTTACTAAGCCATTATACTAGCAAACACTGAGGGAACTTACTGGCATCCTAAACGTGGCTGTTGGACTTCTGTATTGTCCCACTAGTGCAAAGATATTTGCAGCACGTCTACCTGCATTGCACACTTAAACTCATTGTTACTAAGCCATTATACTAGCAAACACTGAGTGAACTTAGTGGCATCATAAACGTGGCTATTGGACTTCTGTATTGTCCCACTAGTGCAAAGATATTTGCAGGACGTCTGCCTGCATTGCACACTCAAACTCATTGTTACTAAGCCAATATACTAGCAAACACTGAGTTAACTTAGTGGCATCATAAAAGTGGCTGTTGGACTTCTGTATTGTCCCACTAGTGCAAAGATATTTGCAGCACGTCTGCCTGCATTGCACACTCAAACTCATTGTTACTAAGCCATTATACTAGCAAACACTGAGTGAACTTAGTGGCATCATAAAAGTGGCTGTTGGACTTCTGTATTGTCCCACTAGTGCAAAGTTATTTGCTTCACATCTGCCTGCATTGCACACTCAAACTCATTGTTACTAAGCCATTATACTAGCAAACACTGAGTGAACTTAGTGGCATCATAAAAGTGGCTGTTGGACTTCTGTATTGTCACACTAGTGCAAAGATATTTGCAGCACGTCTGCCTGCATTGCACACTCAAACTCATTGTTACTAAGCCATTATACTAGCAAACACTGAGAGAACTTAGTGGCATCATAAAAATGGCTGTTGGACTTCTGTATTGTCCCACTAGTGCAAAGATATTTGCAGCACGTCTGCCTGCATTGCACACTCAAACTCATTGTTACTAAGCCATTATACTAGCAAACACTGAGTGAACTTAGTGGCATCCTAAACGTGGCTGTTGGACTTCTGTATTGTCCCATTAGTGCAAAGATATTTGCAGCACGTCTGCCTGCATTGCACACTCAAACTCATTGTTACTAAGCCATTATACTAGCAAACACTGAGTGAACTTAGTGGCATCCTAAACGTGGCTGTTGGACTTCTGTATTTTCCCACTAGTGCAAAGATATTTGCAGCACGTCTGCCTGCATTGCACACTTAAACTCATTGTTACTAAGCCATTATACTAGCAAACACTGTGTGAACTTAGTGGCATCCTAAACGTGGCTGTTGGACTTCTGTATTGTCCCACTAGTGCAAAGATATTTGCAGCACGTCTGCCTGCATTGCACACTCAAACTCATTGTTACTAAGCCATTATACTAGCAAACACTGTGTGAACTTAGTGGCATCCTAAACGTGGCTGTTGGACTTCTGTATTGTCCCACTAGTGCAAAGATATTTGCAGCACGTCTGCCTGCATTGCACACTCAAACTCATTGTTACTAAGCCATTATACTAGCAAACACTGAGTGAACTTAGTGGCATCCTAAACGTGGCTGTTGGACTTCTGTATTGTCCCACTAGTGCAAAGTTATTTGCAGCACGTCTACCTGCATTGCACACTCAAACTCATTGTTACTAAGCCATTATACTAGCAAACACTGAGTGAACTTAGTGGCATCATAAAAGTGGCTGTTGGACTTCTGTATTGTCCCACTAGTGCAAAGATATTTGCAGGACATCTGCCTGCATTGCACACTCAAACTCATTGTTACTAAGCCATTATACTAGCAAACACTGAGTGAACTTAGTGGCATCATAAAACTGGCTGTTGGACTTCTGTATTGTCACACTAGTGCAAAGATATTTGCAGCACGTCTGCCTGAATTGCACACTCAAACTCATTGTTACTAAGCCATTATACTAGCAAACACTGAGAGAACTTAGTGGCATCATAAAAATGGCTGTTGGACTTCTGTATTGTCCCACTAGTGCAAAGATATTCGCAGCACGTCTGCCTGCATTGCACACTCAAACTCATTGTTACTAAGCCATTATACTAGCAAACACTGAGTGAACTTAGTGGCATCCTAAATGTGGCAGTTGGACTTCTGTATTGTCCCACTAGTGCAAAGATATTTGCAGCACGTTTGCCTGCATTGCACACTCAAACTCATTGTTACTAAGCCATTATACTAGCAAACACTGAGTGAACTTAGTGGCATCCTAAACGTGGCTGTTGGACTTCTGTATTGTCCCACTAGTGCAAAGATATTTGCAGCACGTCTACCTGCATTGCACACTCAAACTCATTGTTACTAAGCCATTATACTAGGAAACACTAAGTGAACTTAGTGGCATCCTAAACGTGGCTGTTGGACTTCTGTATTGTCCCACTAGTGCAAAGATATTTGCAGCACGTCTGCCTGCATTGCACACTCAAACTCATTGTTACTAAGCCATTATACTAGCAAACACTGAGTGAACTTAGTGGCATCCTAAACGTGGCTGTTGGACTTCTGTATTGTCCCACTAGTGCAAAGTTATTTGCAGCACGTCTACCTGCATTGCACACTCAAACTCATTGTTACTAAGCCATTATACTAGCAAACACTGAGTGAACTTAGTGGCATCATAAAAGTGGCTGTTGGACTTCTGTATTGTCCCACTAGTGCAAAGATATTTGCAGGACATCTGCCTGCATTGCACACTCAAACTCATTGTTACTAAGCCATTATACTAGCAAACACTGAGTGAACTTAGTGGCATCATAAAACTGGCTGTTGGACTTCTGTATTGTCACACTAGTGCAAAGATATTTGCAGCACGTCTGCCTGAATTGCACACTCAAACTCATTGTTACTAAGCCATTATACTAGCAAACACTGAGAGAACTTAGTGGCATCATAAAAATGGCTGTTGGACTTCTGTATTGTCCCACTAGTGCAAAGATATTCGCAGCACGTCTGCCTGCATTGCACACTCAAACTCATTGTTACTAAGCCATTATACTAGCAAACACTGAGTGAACTTAGTGGCATCCTAAATGTGGCAGTTGGACTTCTGTATTGTCCCACTAGTGCAAAGATATTTGCAGCACGTTTGCCTGCATTGCACACTCAAACTCATTGTTACTAAGCCATTATACTAGCAAACACTGAGTGAACTTAGTGGCATCCTAAACGTGGCTGTTGGACTTCTGTATTGTCCCACTAGTGCAAAGATATTTGCAGCACGTCTACCTGCATTGCACACTCAAACTCATTGTTACTAAGCCATTATACTAGGAAACACTAAGTGAACTTAGTGGCATCCTAAACGTGGCTGTTGGACTTCTGTATTGTCCCACTAGTGCAAAGATATTTGCAGCACGTCTACCTGCATTGCACACTCAAACTCATTGTTACTAAGCCATTATACTAGCAAACACTGAGTGAACTTAGTGGCATCATAAAAGTGGCTGTTGGACTTCTGTATTGTCCCACTAGTGCAAAGATATTTGCAGCACGTCTGCCTGCATTGCACACTCAAACTCATTGTTACTAAGCCATTATACTAGCACACACTGAGTGAACTTAGTGGCATCATAAAAGTGGCTGTTGGACTTCTGTATTGTCCCACTAGTGCAAAGTTATTTGCTTCACATCTGCCTGCATTGCACACTCAAACTCATTGTTACTAAGCCATTATACTAGCAAACACTGAGTGAACTTAGTGGCATCATAAAAGTGGCTGTTGGACTTCTGTATTGTCACACTAGTGCAAAGATATTTGCAGCACGTCTGCCTGAATTGCACACTCAAACTCATTGTTACTAAGCCATTATACTAGCAAACACTGAGAGAACTTAGTGGCATCATAAAAATGGCTGTTGGACTTCTGTATTGTCCCACTAGTGCAAAGATATTTGCAGCACATCTGCCTGCATTGCACACTCAAACTCCTTGTTACTAAGCCATTATACTAGCAAACACTGAGTGAACTTAGTGGCATCCTAAACGTGGCTGTTGGACTTCTGTATTGTTCCACTAGTGAAAAGATATTTGCAGCACGTCTGCCTGCATTGCACACTCAAACTCATTGTTACTAAGCCATTATACTAGCAAACACTGAGTGAACTTAGTGGCATCATAAAAGTGGCTGTTGGACTTCTGTATTGTCCCACTAGTGCAAAGATATTTGCAGCACGTCTGCCTGCATTGCACACTCAAACTCATTGTTACTAAGCCATTATACTAGCAAACACTGAGTGAACTTAGTGGCATCCTAAACGTGGCTGTTGGACTTCTGTATTGTCCCACTAGTGCAAAGATATTTGCAGCACGTCTGCCTGCATTGCACACTCAAACTCATTGTTACTAAGCCATTATACTAGCAAACACTGTGTGAACTTAGTGGCATCCTAAACGTGGCTGTTGGACTTCTGTATTGTCCCACTAGTGCAAAGATATTTGCAGCACGTCTGCCTGCATTGCACACTCAAACTCATTGTTACTAAGCCATTATACTAGCAAACACTGAGTGAACTTAGTGGCATCCTAAACGTGGCTGTTGGACTTCTGTATTGTCCCACTAGTGCAAAGTTATTTGCAGCACGTCTACCTGCATTGCACACTCAAACTCATTGTTACTAAGCCATTATACTAGCAAACACTGAGTGAACTTAGTGGCATCATAAAAGTGGCTGTTGGACTTCTGTATTGTCCCACTAGTGCAAAGATATTTGCAGGACATCTGCCTGCATTGCACACTCAAACTCATTGTTACTAAGCCATTATACTAGCAAACACTGAGTGAACTTAGTGGCATCATAAAACTGGCTGTTGGACTTCTGTATTGTCACACTAGTGCAAAGATATTTGCAGCACGTCTGCCTGAATTGCACACTCAAACTCATTGTTACTAAGCCATTATACTAGCAAACACTGAGAGAACTTAGTGGCATCATAAAAATGGCTGTTGGACTTCTGTATTGTCCCACTAGTGCAAAGATATTCGCAGCACGTCTGCCTGCATTGCACACTCAAACTCATTGTTACTAAGCCATTATACTAGCAAACACTGAGTGAACTTAGTGGCATCCTAAATGTGGCAGTTGGACTTCTGTATTGTCCCACTAGTGCAAAGATATTTGCAGCACGTTTGCCTGCATTGCACACTCAAACTCATTGTTACTAAGCCATTATACTAGCAAACACTGAGTGAACTTAGTGGCATCCTAAACGTGGCTGTTGGACTTCTGTATTGTCCCACTAGTGCAAAGATATTTGCAGCACGTCTACCTGCATTGCACACTCAAACTCATTGTTACTAAGCCATTATACTAGGAAACACTAAGTGAACTTAGTGGCATCCTAAACGTGGCTGTTGGACTTCTGTATTGTCCCACTAGTGCAAAGATATTTGCAGCACGTCTACCTGCATTGCACACTCAAACTCATTGTTACTAAGCCATTATACTAGCAAACACTGAGTGAACTTAGTGGCATCATAAAAGTGGCTGTTGGACTTCTGTATTGTCCCACTAGTGCAAAGATATTTGCAGCACGTCTGCCTGCATTGCACACTCAAACTCATTGTTACTAAGCCATTATACTAGCACACACTGAGTGAACTTAGTGGCATCATAAAAGTGGCTGTTGGACTTCTGTATTGTCCCACTAGTGCAAAGTTATTTGCTTCACATCTGCCTGCATTGCACACTCAAACTCATTGTTACTAAGCCATTATACTAGCAAACACTGAGTGAACTTAGTGGCATCATAAAAGTGGCTGTTGGACTTCTGTATTGTCACACTAGTGCAAAGATATTTGCAGCACGTCTGCCTGAATTGCACACTCAAACTCATTGTTACTAAGCCATTATACTAGCAAACACTGAGAGAACTTAGTGGCATCATAAAAATGGCTGTTGGACTTCTGTATTGTCCCACTAGTGCAAAGATATTTGCAGCACATCTGCCTGCATTGCACACTCAAACTCCTTGTTACTAAGCCATTATACTAGCAAACACTGAGTGAACTTAGTGGCATCCTAAACGTGGCTGTTGGACTTCTGTATTGTTCCACTAGTGAAAAGATATTTGCAGCACGTCTGCCTGCATTGCACACTCAAACTCATTGTTACTAAGCCATTATACTAGCAAACACTGAGTGAACTTAGTGGCATCATAAAAGTGGCTGTTGGACTTCTGTATTGTCCCACTAGTGCAAAGATATTTGCAGCACGTCTGCCTGCATTGCACACTCAAACTCATTGTTACTAAGCCATTATACTAGCAAACACTGAGTGAACTTAGTGGCATCCTAAACGTGGCTGTTGGACTTCTGTATTGTCCCACTAGTGCAAAGATATTTGCAGCACGTCTGCCTGCATTGCACACTCAAACTCATTGTTACTAAGCCATTATACTAGCAAACACTGAGAGAACTTAGTGGCATCATAAAAATGGCTGTTGGACTTCTGTATTGTCCCACTAGTGCAAAGATATTCGCAGCACGTCTGCCTGCATTGCACACTCAAACTCATTGTTACTAAGCCATTATACTAGCAAACACTGAGTGAACTTAGTGGCATCCTAAATGTGGCAGTTGGACTTCTGTATTGTCCCACTAGTGCAAAGATATTTGCAGCACGTTTGCCTGCATTGCACACTCAAACTCATTGTTACTAAGCCATTATACTAGCAAACACTGAGTGAACTTAGTGGCATCCTAAACGTGGCTGTTGGACTTCTGTATTGTCCCACTAGTGCAAAGATATTTGCAGCACGTCTACCTGCATTGCACACTCAAACTCATTGTTACTAAGCCATTATACTAGGAAACACTAAGTGAACTTAGTGGCATCCTAAACGTGGCTGTTGGACTTCTGTATTGTCCCACTAGTGCAAAGATATTTGCAGCACGTCTTCCTGCATTGCACACTCAAACTCATTGTTACTAAGCTATAATACTAGCAAACACTAAGTGAACTTAGTGGCATCCTAAACGTGGCTGTTGGACTTCTGTATTGTCCCACTAGTGCAAAGTTATTTGCAGCACGTCTGCCTGCATTGCACACTCAAACTCATTGTTACTAAGCCATTATACTAGCAAACACTGAGTGAATTTAGTGGCATCATAAAAGTGGCTGTTGGACTTCTGTATTGTCCCACTAGTGCAAAGATATTTGCAGGACGTCTGCCTGCATTGCACACTCAAACTCATTGTTACTACGCCATTATACTAGCAAACACTAAGTGAACTTAGTGGCATCCTAAACGTGGCTGTTAGACTTCTGTATTGTCCCACTAATGCAAAGTTATTTGCAGCACGTCTGCCTGCATTGCACACTCAAACTCATTGTTACTAAGCCATTATACTAGCAAACACTGAGTGAACTTAGTGGCATCATAAAAGTGGCTTTTGGACTTCTGTATTGTCACACTAGTGCAAAGATATTTGCAGCACGTCTGCCTGAATTGCACACTCAAACTCATTGTTACTAAGCCATTATACTAGCAAACACTGAGTGAACTTAGTGGCATCCTAAACGTGGCTGTTGGACTTCTGTATTGTCCCACTAGTGCAAAGTTATTTGCAGCACGTCTGCCTGCATTGCACACTCAAACTCATTGTTACTAAGCCATTATACTAGCAAACACTGAGTGAACTTATTGGCATCATAAAAGTGGCTGTTGGACTTCTGTATTGTCCCCCCACTAGTGCAAAGATATTTGCAGCACGTCTGCCTGCATTGCACACTCAAACTCATTGTTACTAAGCCATTATACTAGCAAACACTGAGTGAACTTAGTGGCATCCTAAACGTGGCTGTTGGACTGCTGTATTGTCCCACTAGTGCAAAGATATTTGCAGCACGTCTGCCTGCATTGCACACTCAAACTCATTGTTACTAAGCCATTATACTAGCAAACACTGAGGGAACTTACTGGCATCCTAAACGTGGCTGTTGGACTTCTGTATTGTCCCACTAGTGCAAAGATATTTGCAGCACGTCTACCTGCATTGCACACTTAAACTCATTGTTACTAAGCCATTATACTAGCAAACACTGAGTGAACTTAGTGGCATCATAAACGTGGCTATTGGACTTCTGTATTGTCCCACTAGTGCAAAGATATTTGCAGGACGTCTGCCTGCATTGCACACTCAAACTCATTGTTACTAAGCCAATATACTAGCAAACACTGAGTTAACTTAGTGGCATCATAAAAGTGGCTGTTGGACTTCTGTATTGTCCCACTAGTGCAAAGATATTTGCAGCACGTCTGCCTGCATTGCACACTCAAACTCATTGTTACTAAGCCATTATACTAGCAAACACTGAGTGAACTTAGTGGCATCCTAAACGTGGCTGTTGGACTTCTGTATTGTCCCAATAGTGCAAAGTTATTTGCTTCACGTCTGCCTGCATTGCACACTCAAACTCATTGTTACTAAGCCATTATACTAGCAAACACTGAGTGAACTTAGTGGCATCATAAAAGTGGCTGTTGGACTTCTGTATTGTCCCACTAGTGCAAAGTTATTTGCTTCACATCTGCCTGCATTGCACACTCAAACTCATTGTTACTAAGCCATTATACTAGCAAACACTGAGTGAACTTAGTGGCATCATAAAAGTGGCTGTTGGACTTCTGTATTGTCACACTAGTGCAAAGATATTTGCAGCACGTCTGCCTGCATTGCACACTCAAACTCATTGTTACTAAGCCATTATACTAGCAAACACTGAGAGAACTTAGTGGCATCATAAAAATGGCTGTTGGACTTCTGTATTGTCCCACTAGTGCAAAGATATTTGCAGCACGTCTGCCTGCATTGCACACTCAAACTCATTGTTACTAAGCCATTATACTAGCAAACACTGAGTGAACTTAGTGGCATCCTAAACGTGGCTGTTGGACTTCTGTATTGTCCCATTAGTGCAAAGATATTTGCAGCACGTCTGCCTGCATTGCACACTCAAACTCATTGTTACTAAGCCATTATACTAGCAAACACTGAGTGAACTTAGTGGCATCCTAAACGTGGCTGTTGGACTTCTGTATTGTCCCACTAGTGCAAAGATATTTGCAGCACGTCTGCCTGCATTGCACACTTAAACTCATTGTTACTAAGCCATTATACTAGCAAACACTGTGTGAACTTAGTGGCATCCTAAACGTGGCTGTTGGACTTCTGTATTGTCCCACTAGTGCAAAGATATTTGCAGCACGTCTGCCTGCATTGCACACTCAAACTCATTGTTACTAAGCCATTATACTAGCAAACACTGTGTGAACTTAGTGGCATCCTAAACGTGGCTGTTGGACTTCTGTATTGTCCCACTAGTGCAAAGATATTTGCAGCACGTCTGCCTGCATTGCACACTCAAACTCACTGTTACTAAGCCATTATACTAGCAAACACTGAGTGAACTTAGTGGCATCCTAAACGTGGCTGTTGGACTTCTGTATTGTCCCACTAGTGCAAAGTTATTTGCAGCACGTCTACCTGCATTGCACACTCAAACTCATTGTTACTAAGCCATTATACTAGCAAACACTGAGTGAACTTAGTGGCATCATAAAAGTGGCTGTTGGACTTCTGTATTGTCCCACTAGTGCAAAGATATTTGCAGGACATCTGCCTGCATTGCACACTCAAACTCATTATTACTAAGCCATTATACTAGCAAACACTGAGTGAACTTAGTGGCATCATAAAACTGGCTGTTGGACTTCTGTATTGTCACACTAGTGCAAAGATATTTGCAGCACGTCTGCCTGAATTGCACACTCAAACTCATTGTTACTAAGCCATTATACTAGCAAACACTGAGAGAACTTAGTGGCATCATAAAAATGGCTGTTGGACTTCTGTATTGTCCCACTAGTGCAAAGATATTCGCAGCACGTCTGCCTGCATTGCACACTCAAACTCATTGTTACTAAGCCATTATACTAGCAAACACTGAGTGAACTTAGTGGCATCCTAAATGTGGCAGTTGGACTTCTGTATTGTCCCACTAGTGCAAAGATATTTGCAGCACGTTTGCCTGCATTGCACACTCAAACTCATTGTTACTAAGCCATTATACTAGCAAACACTGAGTGAACTTAGTGGCATCCTAAACGTGGCTGTTGGACTTCTGTATTGTCCCACTAGTGCAAAGATATTTGCAGCACGTCTACCTGCATTGCACACTCAAACTCATTGTTACTAAGCCATTATACTAGGAAACACTAAGTGAACTTAGTGGCATCCTAAACGTGGCTGTTGGACTTCTGTATTGTCCCACTAGTGCAAAGATATTTGCAGCACGTCTACCTGCATTGCACACTCAAACTCATTGTTACTAAGCCATTATACTAGCAAACACTGAGTGAACTTAGTGGCATCATAAAAGTGGCTGTTGGACTTCTGTATTGTCCCACTAGTGCAAAGATATTTGCAGCACGTCTGCCTGCATTGCACACTCAAACTCATTGTTACTAAGCCATTATACTAGCACACACTGAGTGAACTTAGTGGCATCCTAAACGTGGCTGTTAGACTTCTGTATTGTCCCACTAGTGCAAAGATATTTGCAGCACGTCTGCCTGCATTGCACACTTAAACTCATTGTTACTAAGCCATTATACTAGCAAACACTGAGTGAACTTAGTGGCATCATAAAAGTGGCTTTTGGACTTCTGTATTGTCACACTAGTGCAAAGATATTTGCAGCACGTCTGCCTGAATTGCACACTCAAACTCATTGTTACTACGCCATTATACTAGCAAACACTGAGTGAACTTAGTGGCATCATAAAAGTGGCTGTTGGAGTTCTGTATTGTCCCACTAGTGCAAAGATATTTGCAGCACGTCTGCCTGCATTGCACACTCAAACTCATTGTTACTAAGCCATTATACTAGCACACACTGAGTGAACTTAGTGGCATCCTAAACATGGCTGTTAGACTTCTGTATTGTCCCACTAGTGCAAAGATATTTGCAGCACGTCTGCCTGCATTGCACACTCAAACTCATTGTTACTACGCCATTATACTAGCAAACACTGAGTGAACTTAGTGGCATCATAAAAGTGGCTGTTGGAGTTCTGTATTGCCCCACTAGTGCAAAGATATTTGCAGCACGTCTGCCTGCATTGCACACTCAAACTCATTGTTACTAAGCCATTATACTAGCAAACACTGAGTGAACTTAGTGGCATCCTAAACGTGGCTGTTGGACTTCTGTATTGTCCCACTAGTGCAAAGTTATTTGCAGCACGTCTGCCTGCATTGCACACTCAAACTCATTGTTACTAAGCCATTATACTAGCAAACACTGAGTGAACTTATTGGCATCATAAAAGTGGCTGTTGGACTTCTGTATTGTCCCACTAGTGCAAAGATATTTGCAGCACGTCTGCCTGCATTGCACACTCAAACTCATTGTTACTAAGCCATTATACTAGCAAACACTGAGTGAACTTAGTGGCATCATAAAAGTGGCTGTTGGACTTCTGTATTGTCCCACTAGTGCAAAGATATTTGCAGCACGTCTGCCTGAATTGCACACTCAAACTCATTGTTACTAAGCCATTATACTAGCAAACACTGAGTGAACTTAGTGGCATCCTAAACGTGGCTGTTGGACTGCTGTATTGTCCCACTAGTGCAAAGATATTTGCAGCACGTCTGCCTGCATTGCACACTCAAACTCATTGTTACTAAGCCATTATACTAGCAAACACTGAGGGAACTTACTGGCATCCTAAACGTGGCTGTTCGACTTCTGTATTGTCCCACTAGTGCAAAGATATTTGCAGCACGTCTGCCTGCATTGCACACTCAAACTCATTGTTACTAAGCCATTATACTAGCAAACACTGAGTGAACTTAGTGGCATCATAAACGTGGCTATTGGACTTCTGTATTGTCCCACTAGTGCAAAGATATTTGCAGGACGTCTGCCTGCATTGCACACTCAAACTCATTGTTACTAAGCCATTATACTAGCAAACACTGAGTTAACTTAGTGGCATCATAAAAGTGGCTGTTGGACTTCTGTATTGTCCCACTAGTGCAAAGATATTTGCAGCACGTCTGCCTGCATTGCACACTCAAACTCATTGTTACTAAGCCATTATACTAGCAAACACTGAGTGAACTTAGTGGCATCCTAAACGTGGCTGTTGGATTTCTGTATTGTCCCACTAGTGCAAAGATTTTTGCAGCACGTTTACCTGCATTGCACACTCAAACTCATTGTTAGTAAGCCATTATACTAGCAAACACTGAGTGAACTTAGTGGCATCCTAAACGTGGCTGTTGGACTTCTGTATTGTCCCACTAGTGCAAAGATATTTGCAGCACGTCTGCCTGCATTGCACACTCAAACTTATTGTTACTAAGCCATTATACTAGCAAACACTGAGTGAACTTAGTGGCATCATAAAACTGGCTGTTGGACTTCTGTATTGTCACACTAGTGCAAAGATATTTGCAGCACGTCTGCCTGAATTGCACACTCAAACTCATTGTTACTAAGCCATTATACTAGCAAACACTGAGAGAACTTAGTGGCATCATAAAAATGGCTGTTGGACTTCTGTATTGTCCCACTAGTGCAAAGATATTCGCAGCACGTCTCCCTGCATTGCACACTCAAACTCATTGTTACTAAGCCATTATACTAGCAAACACTGAGTGAACTTAGTGGCATCCTAAATGTGGCAGTTGGACTTCTGTATTGTCCCACTAGTGCAAAGATATTTGCAGCACGTTTGCCTGCATTGCACACTCAAACTCATTGTTACTAAGCCATTATACTAGCAAACACTGAGTGAACTTAGTGGCATCCTAAACGTGGCTGTTGGACTTCTGTATTGTCCCACTAGTGCAAAGATATTTGCAGCACGTCTACCTGCATTGCACACTCAAACTCATTGTTACTAAGCCATTATACTAGCAAACACTGAGTGAACTTAGTGGCATCATAAAAGTGGCTGTTGGACTTCTGTATTGTCCCACTAGTGCAAAGATATTTGCAGCACGTCTGCCTGCATTGCACACTCAAACTCATTGTTACTAAGCCATTATACTAGCACACACTGAGTGAACTTAGTGGCATCCTAAACGTGGCTGTTAGACTTCTGTATTGTCCCACTAGTGCAAAGATATTTGCAGCACGTCTGCCTGCATTGCACACTTAAACTCATTGTTACTAAGCCATTATACTAGCAAACACTGAGTGAACTTAGTGGCATCATAAAAGTGGCTTTTGGACTTCTGTATTGTCACACTAGTGCAAAGATATTTGCAGCACGTCTGCCTGAATTGCACACTCAAACTCATTGTTACTACGCCATTATACTAGCAAACACTGAGTGAACTTAGTGGCATCATAAAAGTGGCTGTTGGAGTTCTGTATTGTCCCACTAGTGCAAAGATATTTGCAGCACGTCTGCCTGCATTGCACACTCAAACTCATTGTTACTAAGCCATTATACTAGCACACACTGAGTGAACTTAGTGGCATCCTAAACATGGCTGTTAGACTTCTGTATTGTCCCACTAGTGCAAAGATATTTGCAGCACGTCTGCCTGCATTGCACACTCAAACTCATTGTTACTAAGCCATTATACTAGCAAACACTGAGTGAACTTAGTGGCATCATAAAAGTGGCTTTTGGACTTCTGTATTGTCCCACTAGTGCAAAGATATTTGCAGCACGTCTGCCTGCATTGCACACTCAAACTCATTGTTACTACGCCATTATACTAGCAAACACTGAGTGAACTTAGTGGCATCATAAAAGTGGCTGTTGGAGTTCTGTATTGCCCCATTAGTGCAAAGATATTTGCAGCACGTCTGCCTGCATTGCACACTCAAACTCATTGTTACTAAGCCATTATACTAGCAAACACTGAGTGAACTTAGTGGCATCCTAAACGTGGCTGTTGGACTTCTGTATTGTCCCACTAGTGCAAAGTTATTTGCAGCACGTCTGCCTGCATTGCACACTCAAACTCATTGTTACTAAGCCATTATACTAGCAAACACTGAGTGAACTTATTGGCATCATAAAAGTGGCTGTTGGACTTCTGTATTGTCCCACTAGTGCAAAGATATTTGCAGCACGTCTGCCTGCATTGCACACTCAAACTCATTGTTACTAAGCCATTATACTAGCAAACACTGAGTGAACTTAGTGGCATCATAAAAGTGGCTGTTGGACTTCTGTATTGTCCCACTAGTGCAAAGATATTTGCAGCACGTCTGCCTGAATTGCACACTCAAACTCATTGTTACTAAGCCATTATACTAGCAAACACTGAGTGAACTTAGTGGCATCCTAAACGTGGCTGTTGGACTGCTGTATTGTCCCACTAGTGCAAAGATATTTGCAGCACGTCTGCCTGCATTGCACACTCAAACTCATTGTTACTAAGCCATTATACTAGCAAACACTGAGGGAACTTACTGGCATCCTAAACGTGGCTGTTCGACTTCTGTATTGTCCCACTAGTGCAAAGATATTTGCAGCACGTCTGCCTGCATTGCACACTCAAACTCATTGTTACTAAGCCATTATACTAGCAAACACTGAGTGAACTTAGTGGCATCATAAACGTGGCTATTGGACTTCTGTATTGTCCCACTAGTGCAAAGATATTTGCAGGACGTCTGCCTGCATTGCACACTCAAACTCATTGTTACTAAGCCATTATACTAGCAAACACTGAGTTAACTTAGTGGCATCATAAAAGTGGCTGTTGGACTTCTGTATTGTCCCACTAGTGCAAAGATATTTGCAGCACGTCTGCCTGCATTGCACACTCAAACTCATTGTTACTAAGCCATTATACTAGCAAACACTGAGTGAACTTAGTGGCATCCTAAACGTGGCTGTTGGATTTCTGTATTGTCCCACTAGTGCAAAGATTTTTGCAGCACGTTTACCTGCATTGCACACTCAAACTCATTGTTAGTAAGCCATTATACTAGCAAACACTGAGTGAACTTAGTGGCATCCTAAACGTGGCTGTTGGACTTCTGTATTGTCCCACTAGTGCAAAGATATTTGCAGCACGTCTGCCTGCATTGCACACTCAAACTTATTGTTACTAAGCCATTATACTAGCAAACACTGAGTGAACTTAGTGGCATCATAAACGTGGCTGTTGGACTTCTGTATTGTCCCATTAGTGCAAAGATATTTGCAGCATGTCTGCCTGCATTGCACACTCAAACTCATTGTTACTAAGCCATTATACTAGCAAACACTGAGTGAACTTAGTGGCATCCTAAACGTGCCTGTTGGACTTCTGTATTGTCCCATTAGTGCAAAGATATTTGCAGCACGTCTGCCTGCATTGCACACTCAAACTCATTGTTACTAAGCCATTATACTATCAAACACTGAGTGAACTTAGTGGCATCATAAACGTAGCTGTTGAACTTCTGTATTGTCCCATTAGTGCAAAGATATTTGCAGCATGCCTGCCTGCATTGCACACTCAAACTTATTGTTACTAAGCCATTATACTAGCAAACACTGAGTGAACTTAGTGGCATCCTAAACGTGGCTGTTGGACTTCTGTATTTTCCCACTAGTGCAAAGATATTTGCAGCACGTCTGCCTGCATTACACACTCAAACTTATTGTTACTAAGCCATTATACTAGCAAACACTGAGTGAACTTAGTGGCATCCTAAACGTGGCTGTTGGACTTCTGTATTGTCCCACTAGTGCAAAGATATTTGCAGCACGTCTGCCTGCATTGCACACTCAAACTCATTGTTACTAAGCCATTATACTAGCAAACACTGAGTGAACTTAGTAGCATCATAAAAGTGGCTGTTGGACTTCTGTATTGTCCCACTAGTGCAAAGATATTTGCAGCACGGCTGCCTGCATTGCACACTCAAACTCATTGTTACTAAGCCATTATTCTAACAAACACTGAGTGAACTTAGTGGCATCATAAAAGTGGCTGTTGGACTTCTGTATTGTCCCACTAGTGCAAAGATATTTGCAGCACGTCTGCCTGCATTGCACACTCAAACTCATTGTTACTAAGCCATTATACTAGCAAATACTGCTGCCAGTTTAAGGGCCGTAGTTGTATTGTCAGGGATAATTATTGTTGTTTATTCTGCTGTTAATAAAGCTAGACCACCGCTTAAATCTACACCACCTCTCAATTTTTACTACCACATTTTAAGTGCACAATCTTGTCGCAATCAAAATGAGTTGCAAAATGACAGATTCTGGTGGAAAGGGGAAGAGGCGTGTTGAAAAAGGAAAAAAAGGGTTTGTCCGTGGGGAAGGTGGCAAAGCTCAATTAACATCTGCTGAAGATAGACCTTCTTCCAGCAAAAGTAAGATGTCTACTACCTACCGTGGACAATCCGATGTGCTCCCTTTTTTACGGACACGAACAACTGGAACAAAGGTAGATGATGGCCAAAAAAGGAAAAAGCTTGAATGGATTTCAAGTGGTCCAACAAGTGCCCTCTCCGCCACCTCAACTACCGCATCCAAAAAACATCAGTCCTCTGAGTTGTCATCCCAATCAAACTTGCTTTCTCCCAGCTCTGAAGTCTCCATCCGCCTGCACAGTATGGTGAAACTGAGATGGCTGAGTCTGCAGAGCTGTTCAGTCACACTTTAGCCTGGGAATCAGAGGTTTGCTCCCAAGCTACAGTGAGTACAGACCAGGAAATGGTCTGCAGTGATGCCCAGAACCTTTGTGACTCTGCTTCAGGCCATGAGGACCAAGTTTCTGAGCATAATGTTGACCCTTTTTCACAAACTGTAACACCTGTTGTTATAGACAATGAGGAACATACTGATGACGATGAGACGCAGATACCAGATTGGGATGACAACTTAAATTTTCGGTCAGGGCAAGAAGAGGCTCAGTCTGAGGGTGAGGGGAGTGCAAACACAACAATTGATGAGGAAGCTCTAGATCCCACCTACTGTCAACCCACAGTCAGGCCCTCGAGGAGGTCAACAGAGATGGTGGAGGAGGATGCAACTGACGACGAAGTTACCTGGCGCCTTCCTGGACAGAGTAAGAGTACTGGTAGCACGTCTACAACTGCATCCTCAGCCACCACTGTGCCTCTGAGCACTAGACGGGGTGGATCAGCAGGTCGCATGCCCTCTAAGTCTTGCCTAGCCTGGTCCTTTTTTGACATAGCAAAAGATCGCCCAAATTATGTGATCTGTAAAATTTGTCATGATTCCGTTAGTAGAGGGCAAAACCTCAGCAGTTTGACAACTTCTTAAATGAATCGTCACATGAATAAATATCATTTGTCCCGGTGGGAAGCTCACCGTGCTGCAATGTGGCCTAGCGGAGCGAACCATCCACCGCCTGCCCCTTCTAGTGCATCCGCGCGCTCTTCATCTTCTAGGACTGTGGGGACAGCTGTCACACCTGGTTTTCCACGCACAACTTCCACCACTGTAACCGCAACAGGCAGTTTGCTTGGTAGGTCGTCAGTTGGTTTGGAAGGGGAAACAAGTGAGTATGTACAGCTCTCTCAGACATCGATAGCACCAACGTTGGATGAAGGCAACATCATGTCTACGCCTGCACTTTCCTCACAAAGCTGCATTTTTCCAGGGACACCCTACTCAACACCGTCTACACACAGCAGCCAGATCTCTGTCCCTCAGATGTGGACAAATAAAAGGCCATTTCCTGCAACCCATGATAAAGCTAAGAGGTTGACTTTATCGCTCTGTAAGCGCTTGGCTACCAAAATGCTGCCTTTCTGCCTGGTGGACACACAGGATTTTAGAGACCTTATGTCTGTCGCTGTGCCCCAGTACCAGATGCCCAGTCGCCACTACTTCTCTAAGAAAGGTGTGCCCGCGCTACACCAGCATGTCGCACACAACATCACCGCTTCCTTGAGAAACTCTGTGTGTCAACGGGTGCATTTCACCACCGATACTTGGACCAGTAAGCATGGACAGGGACGTTACATGTCGCTGACTGGGCACTGGGTAACTATGGTGACTTGTGTGTCAATCCTCTGTCTGTCCAAGTTCCGCCACTGCTTCTGCCTCCTTCACCTCATCTGGGTCCTCCACCTCCGCCCCAAGCCTGCCTGGTCAGGCCACCAGCGTTCGCACTGTGCAGAAGGAATCACGCACCCCTCATTACTATGCTGGCAGCAGAGCGCAACGGCATCAGGCGGTCTTTAGCTTGACATGTCTTGGAAATAGGAGTCACACAGCGGCTGAGTTGTGGGCAGCTCTTGAGACTGAGTTTAATAAATGGTTGTCTCCACTCAACCTGCAGCCTGGTAAGGCCGTGTGAGGTGTGACACAATGCTGCAAACCTGGGTGCGGCCCTTCGCCTGGGCAAGGTGACACACGTGCCTTGTATGGCTCACGTGTTGAACCTTGTTGTCCAGCAATTTTTAACACACTATCCCGGCCTAGATGGCCTTCTGACCAGGGCACGAAAACTGTCTGCTCACTTCCGCCGTTCAACCGCCGCAGCTGAGCGACTTGCATCGCTCCAGAAGTCTTTCGGCCTGCCGGTTCATCGCCTGAAATGCGATGTGGCGACACGCTGGAATTCGACTCTCCACATGTTACAGCGACTGTGGCAGCACCGCCGAGCCCTGGTGCAATACGTCATGACGTATAGCCTGGTCTAACGAGATGCAGAGGTGGTTCAGATCACCCTGATGGAGTGGTCTCAGATCAAGGACCTATGCACCCTTCTGCACAGTTTTAACATGGCGACGAATATGTTTAGTGCTGACAATGCCATTATCAGCATGACAATTCCAGTCATTTACATGCTGGAGCACACGCTAAACACTATTCGGAGTCAGGGGGTGAGACAACAGGAAGGGGAGGAACTACAGGAGGATTCATATGCGCAAGACACAACAACATCACCAAGGTCCAGACGTTCATCATCACCAACGCGGCAGGCATGGGACCATGGGGGACAGAGATCACCAAGGGCGCATGGTAGCAGGCGAAATGTTGAGGAAGGTGCAAGAGAACATGAAGAAATGGAGGACGAACTGTCCATGGACATGGAAGACTCAGCGGATGAGGGAGACCTTGGTCAAATTTCTGTTGAAAGAGGTTGGGGGGAGATGTCAGAGGAAGAAAGAACGGTTAGCACCTCTATGCCACAAACACAACGTGGACTTGGTCGGCATGGCTGCGCAAGACACATGAGCGCCTTCTTGCTGCACTACCTCCAACATGACCCTCGTATTGTCAAAATTAGAAGTGATGATGACTACTGGCTTGCCACACTATTAGATCCCCGGTACAAGTCCAAATTTTGTGACATAATTCCAGCCATAGAAAGGGACGCACGTATGCAGGAGTATCAGCAGAAGCTGTTACTCGATCTTAGCTCAGCTTTTCCACCAAACAACCGTGCAGGTGCAGGGAGTGAATCTCCCAGTTGTAACTTGACAAACATGGGACGGTCTCGTCATCTTCAACAGTCTACCCATACCAGTAGCACCGTATCTGGTGCTGGTAACAGCAATTTTATGGAATCTTTTCATAATTATTTTAGACCATCCTTTGCAAGGCCACCAGAGACAACAAGTCTGACACATAGTCAACGGCTGGAGAGGATGATACAGGAGTATCTCCAAATGAACATTGATGCCATGACTTTGCAAATGGAGCCTTGCTCATTTTGATCTTCAAATCTTGAAAAATGGCCAAAGCTCTCAACTTATGCCTTGGAGATTTTGTCATGTCCAGCTGCCAGCGTTGTCTCTGAACGTGTCTTCAGTGCTGCTGGGTGTGTGCTGACAGATAAGCGCACGCGTCTGTCCAGTGACAACGTGGACAGACTAACGTTCATCAAATTGAACAAGTCATGGATCCACAAGGAATTTACTACCCCTGTGCTATCCTGAGGAGAGTAAATGCTTGTGGATTTGGAATGTGCTTGATGCAAATCAAAACATCCTGTTTGCAACTAGGGCACAAGTGCTGCCACTGATGGGGTGTCTGTGTGGCCCAATTTTTGGAAAAAAGGGAGACTCCGCTTGGTGTAACCGTTGCTTGCCGTGTTTTTAAAGAGAAGCCAAGATGAACAAGTTCAGCAAAGACTTTGCTACCTACCCCGGTGTCATCCTGGGGATGGTTAAAAATGGCGTATTTTTGAATGTGCTTGATGCAAATCTAGCTGTGAAGTGTACAACTGGGGCACAACTGCTGCCACTGAAGGGGTTAGTGTCTGTGTGGCCCAATTTTTGGAAAAAAGGGAGACTCCGCTTGGAGTAACCCTTGCTTACAGTGTTTTTAAAAAGGAGCCAAGATGAACAGAGCTGGGATCAGGAAAGACTTAGCTACCTACCCCGGTGTCATCCTGGGGACGGTTAAGAATGACGTATTTTTTAATGTGCTTGATGCAAATCTAGCTGTGAAGTGTACAACTGGGGCACAACTGCTGCCACTGAAGGGGTGGGTGTGTGTGGGCCCCAATTTTTGGAAAAAAGGGAGACTCCGCTTGGAGTAACCCTTGCTTACAGTGTTTTTAAAAAGGAGCCAAGATGAACAAGTTATGGTTCAGCAAAGACTTTATCTACCTACCCCGGTGGCATCCTGGGGACGGTTAATTATGGCGTATTTTTGAATGTGCTTGATGCAAATCTAGCTGTGAAGTGTAAAACTGGGGCACAACTGCTGCCACTGAATGGGTGGGTGTGTGTGGGGCCCAATTTTTGGAAAAAAAGGGAGACTCCGCTTGGAGTAACCCTTGATTGCTTGGTGTTTTTATGTGTTTGTGATTGCCTGCCATTGTTTTCTATGCGGTTCGAGTTCGGTTCGTCGAACGTTCGACGAACTGAACTCGAACGAGACCTCCGTTCGATGAACCGAACTCGAGCCAAACCACGACCGGTTCGCTTATCTCTACCCAACACCCTAACAATATCACCCAGCAGCCACCCGGAATAGCTGCATCCATTAGATGTGACAGTCCCGGAACTCTACCCAGTTCATCCCGAATTGCCCTTGTGCGGTGGTAATTGAGGTAATAATGAGTTTAATCATGCCAGGCGTCTCCCCGAGACACCTTTCATGATTAAACTGAAAGTTAAAGTAAAGAAAAACACACCGCGAAAAATCCTTTATTTGGAATAAAAGACAAAAAAAACACCCTGTTTCATGCCTTTATTAATCCTCAAAAACCCCTCCAGGTCCGACGTAATCCACATGACACTGTCAGCTCTACTACAGAACACGAGTGCTCTGATCAGCTCCACGTAGCAATCAAGTGAATTGCGCATTCAGCAGAGACTTCAGCAATGCAGAAGTCAAGATTAACAAATCTGCCTATCTTTATCATTAGAAGCAGTAGCTGAGTGGGTAGAGCGCTTGTATAAGAAGCATTAGGTCGCGACTTCTAGTCCCGATAAAGATTGTTTTCTTTATTTATAATATATTTATAATTATAATTTAATTATGCACTGAGGGGAGGAGCCGGACATCAGCTGTGAACTCTCTCTCTCTCTCTCAACTTTCTCTCTCTCCTTTCTTTCTCTCTCTCCTTTCTCTCTCTCCTTTCTATCTCTCTCCTTTCTTTCTCTCCTTTCTCTCTCTTTCTCTCCATTCTCTCTCTCCTTTCTTTCTCTCCTTTCTCTCTCTCGTTCTCTTCTTTCTCTCTCTCCTCTCTCTCTCTTTCACTCCTTTCTCTCTCTACTTTCTTTCTCTTCATTCTCTCTATCTTCGTTCTCTCTTTCTCTCTCTCTTTCTCTCTCTTTTATTTCGCTCTTTCTCTCTTTCTCTCTTCTTTCTCTCTTTCTCTCTCTTCTTTCTCTCTCTCTCTTTTTCTCTCTTTCTCTCTTTCTCTTTCTCTCGTTCTCTCTCTTCTTTCTCTCTTTCTCTCTCTCTTCTTTCTCTCTATCTCTAATTCTCTCTCTCTTCTTTCTCTCTCTCTCTTTCTCAGACTTGGCGATTATCAGCTGATGCGGTCACCTGATGTTATCTGCTGACACTATAAGTCGAGCAGTGAGGCCGGCTTTTTACCGTCCTAAACTATCAGCTGATGCCGTCGGACAGGAATCTGCACTGAAGTGTGTAGTTTTTTTTTGCACTGATGCATCAGCTGATTGTATAAAAGCCATTTATACAATCAGCTGCTGTGTCATGTGATTCAGGCCCTTGAACCTGACACATCATCTGATCGCTTTGCCTTCCAGCAAACCGATCAGATGATATTGGATCCGGATTGGACGGCTCAGGACCCTTGACCCAGGATTACTGCGGAGGGGGGTTCTTTATTTCAATAAAGATGGAGTCACTAATTGTGTTGTGTTTTATTTATAATAAAAATATTTTTCTGTGTGTTGTGGTTTTTTTTATCGGTACTAGAAATTCATGGTGGCCATGTCTAATATTGGCATGACACCATGAATTTCGGGCTTAGGGCCAGTTGATAATATACAGTTAGCCCCAACCCCATTATTACCCAGCGAGCCACCCATCACCAGGGCAGCTGAAAGAGTTGGAAACAGCACCATAAGATGGCGCTTCTATGAGAGTGCCCTTTTCTGGGGTGGCTGCGGACTGCAATTCGCAGCAGAGGGGCCCAGGAAGCTCAGGCCAACCTGTGCTGTGGATTCCAATCCCCAGCTGCCTAGTTGTACCTGTCTGAACACAAAAATATGGCGAAGCCCACGTCATTTGTTTTTTAATTATTTCATGAAATAGGCAGCTGGGGATTGGGGGCAGCCCGTAGCTGCCTGCTGTACCTAGCTACCATACAAAAACATGGCCCACATAATTTTTTGGGGGGGCAAAAAACTCCTGCATACAGTCCTGGATGGAGTATGCTGAGCCTTGTAGTTCTGCAGCTGCTGTCTGTCTGTATGGAGGAGAGCAGACAGCAGCTGCAGAACTACAAGGCTCAGCATATTCCATACAGGACTGTATGCAGGACTTTTTTGCCCACCAAAAAATGACAGGAGTTTCGCCATATTTTTGTATGCTTGCCAGGTACAGCAGGTAGGTACGACTGCCCCCAGCTGCCTATTTGTACCCGGCTGGGAACAAAAATTATAGGGAAGCCAGTTTTTTTTAATTATTTCACAAATTTCATGAAATAATTAAAAAAAAAATAACGTGGGCTTCACCCCATTTTTGTGTCCAGCCAGGTGCAACTAAGCAGCTGGGGATTGGAATCCGTAGCACAGGTTAGCCCGAGCTTTCTGGGCCCCTCTCCTGTGAATTGCAATCCGCAGCCGCCCCAGACAATGACGCTTTCATAGAAGCGCCATCATCTGGCGCTGTATCCAACTCTTCCAACAGCCCTGGAGTCGGGTGGCTTGCTGGGTAATTATGAATTAATACTAGATTTGTTTTACTAGCTAGTATTAAGTCAGAGATTCTTAATGTCAGGCAAGTTTGACCCAGCCATTAAGAATCTCCAATAAAGGGTTAAAAAAAGACACCACACAGAGAAAAAATACTTTAATAGAAATAAATACACAGACACACTTAGAGACTCCATGTTTATTACTCCCTCTTATCCCTCCATGATCCTGCTCTTCTGTCTTCTTTCTCCTTCATCCCATGCAGCTCTGCTACATCAGCAGCGCTGCATGGGAGGAAGACGCTGCTTTTCCCGTGCAGTCTTTTCACTCCTTGAGTGACCAGAAACTACTGCCTGTAAGCGGTGTAAGCACCGCTGACAGGCGCATTGCTATAGCAACGTAGATCTCCATTATTGACCGGCTGTGGCAGCCGGTGAATAACAGAACAAGGAAGCAGAACGGGGAGTTGACCGTGTGCCAGAGCATGCCGCTGGTACACGGAGATACACAAACGATCACCGCGTACTGGAGAGATGCACTGACAGGACCTAGCATGACGTCAAAACCATGTGACAAGTCTGTAGCCAATGAGATAATAGAGACGTGACTGGTCACATGCTTTTTTTGACGTCATGGAAGGTCCTATCATCAGTGCTGGTGTGCTGGTTACCGGGAGGATGAAGCGATTATCGGAAGGAAAAGCGGCGGGAGACAGAGTGCAGGACGCATCGCGGGGACAGGTAAGTGTTATGGCAATGTTTATTAACTGTATGTGTACATTTATAATGTGTTTTTATGTGTTTGTGTTTGCCTCCCATTGGTTTCAACGGGGTTCGACAGGTTCATCGAACGGCTCTCCGAACCGAATTCGAACACGGCCTCCGTACGACGTCCCGAAACCGAACTCGAGCCTCTAGAGAGTGGCTCATCTCTAATGATGATTGCAATATAATAAGAGAATAAAAACTTTGATAGGAGAGCTTCTTTAAAGAACTCCAAATTCTAATTTCTGCATGTTTTACTAATTTGCTTCTTTTGTTTCTCATGGTAACAAAATAAACAATATTGTTTTTATCCAATAGAAGGTTAGTAAAAGGGTAGTAGAAATAGTATATTAACAGTCAGTTAATTATGTAGTCTTTACCAGTAAAATTAAAGGAAATGTACATGAAAGAGTAGATAACTGACCACGTAGAACCAAACAACATGTTGGAACTTTCTGACTTTAACTGTCTGACTTTACTTTGGGCAGCTAATAGTCAAACTAATTTGAATGTTTTCTAAGGCCTCTGACACACATCCGTGCCGCCGGTACGTGTTTGCCAGTTTTTTCACGTACCGGCGGCACAGAGACACGTACACCAATGCTACCCTATGGTAGCAGGCACACACACGTAAAACCACACGGAACGTGTGTCCGTGTCCGTTTGTACGTGTGTTCGTTTTTCAACACGCTGACATGTCCGTTTTTCTCCGGCAGCACGGGTGTCACACGGATGTAGTGTGGATGCGGTCCCGTGTGACACGCGCCGGAGAAAACTCACGTGTCAGAGAAAAAAATAAACCTTTACTCACCTTCTCCAGCCCTCCTGTCTCTGCCGCTGCTGTCACTTGCTGCCGACCGCCACTCACTATGCTCATTTAATATTCACTTCACTGCGGCCGGCAGCATCAGCAGCGGGGAGTTGTCAGGATCGGAGAACGAAGATCAGCACCACGGACAGCAGGAAGGAGCACGTGAGTATGCAAATTACCGGTTCTCCGTGTGTTATCGCGGATAGCACATGGAGAACACACATGGCCCGCACATACCGGAGACACATACTTACCTACACGCAACACACAGGCAAAATACGTGTCTCGCGGCACGTGCGTGATTTTCACGTGAGTGTGGCAGAGGCCTAAGACTGTATGTAACTTTAGGGTGGTACGGTGGATGTTGCCTTTTCATTTCAGTAAATCACTTTAATCACTTAAAACTTAAACTCAGAGATATCCAAGATCGGTGGGAATAACCGAACTTTTAAAAAAAAAAAAAATTGGATCCGGCCCGGAATTGATATCTGTCCATATGCTGGTCCCCATATAAGTCTATGTGGACCAGAATCTGGTGATTAAAAATGGTGGCTGAAGGGATAGAGGGATAGGAGCAAGCATGCTATACTTACTGAGGTTCCAGCGTGGCTGTAATTGTTCACGCTGCCACTTTTTACTTCCAGGGCTGTTCATTAGGCTCATACATATGCACTGCTTTCTCCACCCATCGGCGTCTGTGATTGGTTGCAGTCAGATTCTCCCCCTCCCTGAGTGACAGCATCTGACTTGTTTCAATCACAGGTGCTATGAACATCTATAATACAGTAAAAATAACTAAAACAAATTGTTGTAGCGTCCCCCCATGTTATGATACCCAGCACAGATAAAGCCCATGCTACAGGTTGCAGTTATCTTGGTTGTGTATCAAAATAAGATGAACCACATGCGGCTTTTTGTTTTTTTCATTATTTAAATCAATCATTTTAAAAAACAGCATGTGGTTCCCCCAATTTTGACACCCAGCCATGATAAAGCCTGCAGCTGCCAAGGATTGCCACATCCATTAGATGTGACAATCCCAGCACTTTACCCTGCTCTTCCCGATGGCCTTGGTGAGGTGGCAATCGGGGTCATAAGGGGTTAAAAACAGCCCACAGCTGCCACTAAGCCCTAGATTAATAGTGGGAGGTATCTATGAGACCCCCCATTACTAACCTGTAACTGAAAGTAAATAAACAAACAGCAAAAAAAATCCTTCATTTGGAATAAAATACAAAATAACCACCCTCTTTCACCCCTTTATTAACCCGCAAAACACTCCTGCAGGTCCGTCGTGATGCACATGAGGTTCCACGGCGACACAGCTCTTCTACATCTGAAGCTCACAGCAACGCCATAGTGCATGACCACCCACTGTGCGGTTTACGCAGAGAAAGAATGAGCTGCGCAATCAGCGGTGACATCACTCAGGTAAGTATGCGATATGATGCGCTAGTGATGCGTTTTTGTTTTCTAATTTTGCCAGGAGGTGTAGATTGAATGCAGGAATATGGTGTCAAAATTTCAGCACCAAATCTGCATCTCTTAGCCAAAAAATGCACAAAAATGGTTTTGACACCATATGGGTGCAGTTTTCTTCCAGGAGGTGCAAATTTGGTGCTGAACTCTGGTGGAGACATTTCAGCACCAAATTTGCACCTCCTGGAAGAAAACTGCACCCAAACGGCGTTTTGCCACAAGATGCCTTTTTGTCACAATAGGGTAAAGTTTTGTGATAATTAGAATATAACAAAAATTGTTAGGGCGGGTACAGAGCAAAGAAACGTCAATGCGTTTCAAGTGTAAAAAAGACTCTTAATTATGGTTATGATTAAGAGCCTTTTTTTAGCTTGAAAAGCATTGCCGTTTCTTTGCTCTGTACTTGCCCTAACAATTTTTGTTATGGCTTTTTAACTATGCTTCAATATTGTTTTTACATTTTATTTACTGGTGCTGGATTTTTCCACCTTCTAATTTTGCTTTCCACCTAATAGCTGGAGCATGTTGTCTGTGCACCACCACCCTCAATTTTCTCTGGTGAGCTGTGCATTGCTCTTCTTCAGCATGCGGACATAGCCTAAATATAAGTCCCCTGCCTCCTGCCTTATACTCACCTACTGCCATCTTTATCTGTTTCCAGCTTCGTTACTGTGATTTGTGACCTGCCAGCAGTTCCAGTGTTTCATGGAAGGCACCAAGGTCACAAATCAATACAACTCTAAGAGAGCTTCGTGTTGGCTCTCTTACGGTTGCATTGAGTGCTTGTGACGTAAATTCTGTCTTCCGGTCAGTCAGAGGTTACAAGCACAAGATAGTGACGTCAGACAGGAGCAGTGGAGAAAAAAATATGAAGCAACAAAAGGTGAGTATATGTCAGGGGGCAGGGGACTTTTAAAGTGTCACTGCAGCACTGAATAAAAAACCCAAGCTGGAGTGCTGTTTTAACACTCTGCTGCACCAATGTTCCTAAAGTCCCTGTTGGTCTTTGTTTACTTTCCTGGGTGACAATATAAATTCTTGCCAACACTGCAGCCAATGGCCTAACTAGTATTATGCCATACATTATATAATTGCAATGCTCTTGAAGCCTGATTGGCATAAGTGGAGGCATGGATATACACCAGATTATCATTCCAAAACATTAGAAGAATTGACAGATTTGACAGATGTTTCCTGATGTTAGGTTAATTTCATAAACTTTATTTATTATGTTTGCATACTACCATCATACTCCACAGCACATAATATAGATTTTCCATCATAATGTCTTTGAAATGTGGGAAAAACTCATACATACACAGGAAGAACACACATACTCTGCAGAGATTGTCCTTGGTGAGAATTGAGCCCAAGACCACAGTGCTGCAATACAACAGTGCTAACCACTAGAGATGAGCCACCCCCCAAGAGTTAGAGTTCAGTTCGGTTCGTCGAACGGAGCACAAGTTCATAGAACGTTCGACGAACCAATTCGAACCCCATTGAAAACAATGGCAGGCAAACGCAAACACATACAAACACATGGAAAACATCTTCTACGGTGTCCAAAAGGTGACAAACAACTCACAAGACACCACAATCACATGGAAAAGTGACAAGTACATATACTCATGTGAAAAAAAAAGAGCTGGCTGAGTAAAAGGAGGAGAAGACGCAGATATAGGCATGGCATGCCCTTCTAAAATCATGTAAAACACAGCAAGGGGACTCCAAGCAGAGTCTCCCTTTTTTCCAAAAATTGGGCCACACACAC
Organism: Anomaloglossus baeobatrachus; assembly: GCF_048569485.1. Taxonomy (NCBI): domain Eukaryota; kingdom Metazoa; phylum Chordata; class Amphibia; order Anura; family Aromobatidae; genus Anomaloglossus; species Anomaloglossus baeobatrachus. Next base: position 592,054,691 of record NC_134353.1, on the reverse strand, counting down.
CACTTCAGTGGCATCACTTGTGCCCCAGTTGCAAATTTGACATGTTGATTTGTATCAAGCACATTCAAAAATATGCCAGCCTATATTGTCCCAAGGATGACACAGGGGTAGCAATGACTTGTTCATCTTGGATCATTTTTAAAAACACAGCAAGGGGCCTCCAAGCAGAGTCTCCCTTTTTTCCAAAAATTGGGCCACACACACCACTTCAGTGGTATCACTTGTGCGCCAGTTGCAAACTTCACATGTTGATTTGCATCAAGCACATTCAAAAATACGCCAGCCTTAACTGTCCCCAAGATGACACCGAGGTAGCAAAGTCCTTGCTAAACCATGACCTTCATCTTGGATCATTTTTAAAAACACAATAAAGGGACTCCAAGCAGAGTCTCCCTTTTTTCCAAAAATTGGGCCACAGACACCACTTCAGTGGCATTACTTGTGCCCCATTTGCAAATTTGACATGTTGATTTGCATCAAGCACATTCAAAAATACGCCAGCCTTAACTGTCCCCAGGATGACACCGGGGTAGCAAAGTCCTTGCTGATCTATGACTTGTTCATATTGGATCTTTTTTAAAAACACAGCAAGGGGACTCCAAGCAGAGTCTCCCTTTTTTTCAAAAATTGGGCCACACACACACCACTTCAGTGGCAGCAGTTGTGCCCCAGTTGCAAACTTCACATGTTGATTTGCATCAAGCACATTCAAAAATACACCAGCCTTAACTGTCCCCAGGATGACACCAGGGTAGCAAAGTCTTTGCTGAACCATGACTTGTTCATCTTGGATCATTTCTAAAAACACAGCAAAGGGACTCCAAGCAGAGTCTCCCTTTTTTCTAAAAATTGGGCCACACACACCACTTCAGTGGCATCACTTGTGCCCCAGTTGAAAACTTGACATGTTGATTTGCATCAAGCACATTCAAAAATACGCCAGCCTTTACGCTCCCCAGGATGATATCGGGGTAGCAAAGTCCTTGCTGATCTATGACTTGTTCATCTTGATGAACGTTAGTCTGTCCACATTGTCACTGGACAGACGCGTGCGATTATCTGTCAGCACACACCCAGCAGCACTGAAGACACGTTCGGAGACAACGCTGGCTGCGGGACATGACAAGATCCCCAAGGCATAAGTGGCGAGCTCAGGCCATTTTTCAAGATTGGAAGCCCAAAATGAGCAAGGCTCCAGTTGCACAGTCATAGCATCGATGTTCATTTGGAGATACTCCTGTATCATCCTCTCCAGCCATTGACTATGTGTCAAACGTCTTGTCTCTTATGGCCTTGCAAAGGATGGTCTAAAAAAATTATGAAACGATTCCATAAAATTGCTGTTACCACCAGAAATGGTGTTGCTGGTACGGTTTGACTGATGATGACGAGACAGTCCCATGCTTGGCAAGTTACAACTTGGAGATTTACTCTGTGCACCACTGGTGTTTGGTGGAAAAGCCGAGCTAAGATTGCGTAACAGCTTCTGCTAATACTCCTGCATACGTGCGTCCCTTTCTATGGCTGGAATTATTTTGCAAAATTTTGACTTGTACCGGGGATCTAAGAGTGTGCTAACCCAGTAGTCATCATTACTTCTAATTCGGAGAATCCGAGGGTCATGTTGTAGGTAGTGCAGCAAGAAGGCGCTCATGTCACTTGTGCATCCATGCAGACCAAGTCCTTGCTGTGTTTGTGGCGGCGAGGTGATAACCATGCTTCCTGCCTCTGACATCTCCCCCCAACCTCGATCAACCAAAATTTGACCAAGGTCTCCCTCATCTGCTGAGTCCTCCATGCCCATCGACAGTTCGTCCTCCATTTCTTCCTGGGCTCCTGCACCTTCCTCAACAGTTTGGCTGCTACCATGCACCCTTGTTAATAACTCTCCCCCACCATCCCATGCCTGCCGCCTTGGTGATGCTGAACGTCTGGACCTTGTAGATCTTGGTATCCCCTCCGCATATGAATCTTCCTGTACTTCCTCCCCTTCCTCTTGTCCCACCCCTTGACTCCGAATAGTGTTTAGAGTGTGCTCCAGCATGTAAATGACTGGAATTGTCATGCTGATAATGGCATTTTCAGCGCTAAATATATTCATCGCCATGTCGAAACTGTGCAGAAGGGTGCATAGGTCCTTGATCTGAGACCACTCCAGCAGTGTGATCTGCCCCACCTCTGCATCTCGTTGGCCCAGGCTATACGTCAGCGTATTACACTAGGGTTCGGCGGTGCTGCCACAGTCACTGCAACATGTGGAGAGTCGAATGCCAGCGTGTCGCCACATCGCATTTCAGGCGGTGAATAGAGATGAGCGAACCGGTCGCGGTTCGGCTCGAGGTCGGTTCGCCGAACGGAGGTCCCGTTCGAGTTCGGTTCGTCGAACCGAACTCGAACCGCATAGGAAACAATGGCAGGCATTCACAAACACATAAAAACACATAGAAAACACCCTCAAAGGTGTCCAAAAGGTGACAAACAACTCACAACACAACACAAACACATGAGGAAGTGACAAGGACATATACTCATGTGAAAACAAAAGAGCAGGACAAGGAAAAAGAGGAGGAGACACAGATATAGGCATGGCACGCCCTTCTAAAATCATGTAAAACACCGCAAGGTGACTCCAAGCGGAGTCTCCCTTTTTTCCAAAAATTGGGCCCCACACACCCACCCCTTCAGTGGCAGCAGTTGTACCCAAGTTGTACACTTCACAGCTAGACTTGCATCAAGCACATTCAAAAATACGCCATAATTAACCGTCCCCAGGATGACACCAGGGTAGATAGCAAAGTCTTTCCTGATCCCAGCTCTGTTCATCTTGGCTCCTTTTAAAAAACACAGCAAGCAAGGGTTACTCCAAGCGGAGTCTCCCTTTTTTCCAAAAATTGGGCCCCACACACACCCACCCCTTCAGTGGCAGCAGTTGTGCCCCAGTTGTACACTTCACAGCTAGATTTGCATCAAGCACATTCAAAAATACGCCATAATTAACCGTCCCCAGGATGACACCAGGGTAGGTAGCAAAGTCTTTCCTGATCCCAGCTCTGTTCATCTTGGCTCCTTTTAAAAAACACAGCAAGCAAGGGTTACTCCAAGCGGAGTCTCCCTTTTTTCCAAAAATTGGGCCCCACACACACCCACCCCTTCAGTGGCAGCAGTTGTGCCCCAGTTGTACACTTCACAGCTAGATTTGCATCAAGCACATTCAAAAATACGCCATAATTAACCGACGCCAGGATGACACCAGGGTAAGTTGCAAAGTCTTTCCTGATCCCAGCTCTGTTCATCTTGGCTCCTTTTAAAAAACACAGCAAGCAAGGGTTACTCCAAGCGGAGTCTCCCTTTTTTCCAAAAATTGGGCCCCACACACACCCACCCCTTCAGTGGCAGCAGTTGTGCCCCAGTTGTACACTTCACAGCTAGATTTGCATCGAGCACATTCAAAAATACGCCATAATTAACCGTCCCCAGGATGACACCGGGGTAGGTAAAAGTCTTTGCTGAACCATGACTTGTTCATCTTGGCTCCTTTTAAAAAACACAGCAAGCAAGGGTTACTCCAAGCGGAGTCTCCCTTTTTTCCAAAAATTGGGCCCCACACACACCCACCCCTTCAGTGGCAGCAGTTGTTCCCCAGTTGTACACTTCACAGCTAGATTTGCATCAAGCACATTCAAAAATACGCCATAATTAACCGTCCCCGGGATGACACCAGGGTAGGTAGCAAAGTCTTTCCTGATCCCAGCTCTGTTCATCTTGGCTCCTTTTAAAAAACACAGCAAGCAAGGGTTACTCCAAGCGGAGTCTCCCTTTTTTCCAAAAATTGGGCCCCACACACACCCACCCCTTCAGTGGCAGCAGTTGTGCCCTAGTTGCAAACAGGATGTTTTGATTTGCATCAAGCACATTCCAAATCCACAAGCATTTACTCTCCCCAGGATGACACAGGGGTAGTAAATTCCTTCTGGATTCATGACTTGTTCATTTTGATGAACGTCAGTCTGTCCACATTGTCACTGGACAGACGCGTGCGCTTATCTGTCAGCACACACCCAGCAGCACTGAAGACACGTTCAGAGACAACGCTGGCAGCTGGACACGACAAAATCTCCAAGGCGTAACTGGAGAGCTCTGGCCATTTTTCTAGATTTGAAGCCCAAAAGAAGCAAGGCTCCATTTGCAAAGTCATGGCATCGATGTTCATTTGGAGATACTCCTGTATCATCCTCTCCAGCCGTTGACTATGTGTCAGACTTGTTGTCTCTGGTAACCTTGCAAAAGAGGGTCTAAAAAAATTATGAAAAGATTCCATAAAATTGCTGTTACCAGCACCAGATATGGTCCTACTGGTACGGGTAGACTGTTGAAGATGGCGAGACCGTCCCATGTTTGGCAAGTTACAACTGGGAGAATCACTCCCTGCACCTGCACGGTTGTTTGGTGGAAAAGCCGAGCTAAGATCGAGTAACAGCTTCTGCTGATACTCCTGCATACGTGCGTCCCTTTCTATGGCTGGAATTATGTCACAAAATTTGGACTTGTACCGGGTTTCTAATAGTGTGGCAAGCCAGTAGTCATCATCACTTCTGATTTTGACAATACGAGGGTCATGTTGGAGGTAGTGCAACAAGAAGGCACTCATGTGTTTTGCGCAGCCATGCGGACCAAGTCCACGCTGTGTTTGTGGCATAGAGGTGCTAACCGTTCTTTCTTCCTCTGACATCTCCCCCCAACCTCTTTCAACTGAAATTTGACCAAGGTCTCCCTCATCTGCTGAGTCTTCCATGTCTATGGACAGTTCGTCCTCCATTTCTTCATGTTCTCCTGCACCTTCCTCAACATTTAGCCTGCTACTATGCGCCCTTGTTGATCCCTGTCCCCCATGGTCCCATGCCTGGCGCCTTGTTGATGATGAACGTCTGGACCTTGGTGATGTTGTTGTGTCTTGCGCATATGAATCCTCCTGTAGTTCATCCCCTTCCTGTTGTCCCACCCCCTGACTCCGAATAGTGTTTAGCGTGTGCTCCAGCATGTAAATGACTGGAATCGTCATGCTGATAATGGCATTGTCAGCGCTAAACATATTCGTCGCCATGTCGAAACTGTGCAGAAGGGTGCATAGGTCCTTCATCTGAGACCACTCCATCAGGGTGATCTGCCCCACCTCTGCATCTCGTTGGCCCAGGCTATACGTCATGACGTATTGCACCAGGGCTCGGCGGTGCTGCCACAGTCGCTGTAACATGTGGAGAGTTGAATTCCAGCGTGTCGCCACATCGCATTTCAGGCGATGAACCGGCAGGCCGAAAGACTTCTGGAGCGATGCAAGTTGCTCAGCTGCGGCGCTTGAACGGCGGAAGTGAGTAGACAGTTTTCGTGCCCTGTTCAGAAGGCCATATAGGCCGGGATAGTGTGTTAAAAATTGCTGGACGACAAGGTTCAACACGTGAGCCATACAAGGCACGTGTGTCACCTTGCCCAGGCAAAGGGCTGCACCCAGGTTTGCAGCATTGTCGCACACGGCCTTACCAGGCTGCAGGTTGAGTGGAGACAACCATTTATTAAACTCGGACCGCAGAGCTGACCACAACTCCTCAGCTGTGTTACTCTTATTCCTAAGACATGTCAAGCTAAAGACCGCCTGATGTCGTTGTGCTCTGCTGCCAGCATAGTAATGAGGGGTGCGTGATTCCTTCTGCGCATTGAGAACACTGGTGGCCTGACCAGGCAGGCTTGGGGCGGAGGTGGAGGACCCAGATGAGGTGGAGGATGCAGAAGCAGTGGCGGAACTTGGACAGACAGAGGATTGACACACAAGTCTTGGGGACGGCAAGACTTGTGCAGCAGACCCTTCACCATCTATCACCATAGTTACCCAGTGCCCAGTCAACGACATGTAACGTCCCTGTTCATGCTTACTGGTCCAAGTATCGGTGGTGAAATGCACCCGTTGACACACAGAGTTTCTCAAGGAAGCGGTGATGTTGTGTGCGACATGCTGGTGTAGCGCGGGCACACCTTTCTTAGAGATGTAGTGGCGACTAGGCATCTGGTACTGGGGCACAGCGACAGACATAAGGTCTCTAAAATCCTGTGTGTCCACTAGGCGGAAAGGCAGCATTTCGGTAGCCAACAGCTTACAGAGGGATAGAGTCAACCTCTTAGCTCTGTCATGGGTCGCAGGAAGTGGCCTTTTATTTGACCACATCTGAGGGACAGAGATCTGGCTGCTGTGTGTAGACGGTGTTGAGTAGGGTGTCCCTGGAAAAATGCAGGTTTGTGAGGAAAGTGCAGGCGGAGACATGATGTTGCCTTCATCCAACGTTGGTGCTATCGATGTCTGAGAGAGCTGTACACACTCACTTGTTTCCCCTTCCAAACCAACTGACGACCTACCAAGCAAACTGCCTGTTGCGGTTACAGTGGTGGAAGTTGTGGGTGGAAAAACAGGTGTGACAGCTGTCCCCACAGTCCTAGAAGATGAAGAGCGCGTGGATGCACTGGAAGGGGCAGGCGGTGGATGGTTCGCTCCGCTAGGCCGCATTGCAGCACGGTGAGCTTCCCACCGGGACATAAGATATTTATTCATGTGACGATTCATGGAAGAAGTTGTCAAACTGCTGAGGTTTTGACCTCTACTAAGAGAACCATGACAAATTTTACAGATCACATAATTTGGGCGATCTTTTTCTATGTCAAAAAAGGACCAGGCTAGGCAAGGCTTAGAGCCATGCGACCTGTTTATCCACCCCGACTAGTGATCAGAGGCAGAGTGGTGGCTGAGGATGCAGTTGTAGACGTTCTACCAGTACTCCGACTCTGTCCAGGAAGGCGCAAGGTAACTTCGTCATCAGTTGCATGCTCCTCCACCACCTCTGTTGACCTCCTCGAGTGCCTGACTGTGGGTTGACAGTAGGTGGGATCTAGAACTTCATCATCAATTATTGTGTTTGCACTCCCCTCCCCCTCAGACCGAGCCTCTTCTTGCCCTGACCGAATATTTAAGTTGTCATCCCAATCGGGTATCTGCGTCTCATCTTCATCAGTATGTTCCTCATTGTCTATAACCACAGGTGTTACAGTTTGTGACAAAGGGTCAACATTATGCTCAGAAACTTGGTCCTCACGGCCTGAATCAGAGTCACAAAGGTTCTGGGCATCACTGCAGACCATTTCCTGTTCTGTACTCACTGTAGCTTGGGAGCAGACCTCTGAATCCCAGGCTATAGTGTTACTGAACAGCTCTGCAGACTCAGCCATCTCAGTTCAACCATACTGTGCAGGGCTGATGGAGACTTCAGAGCTGGGAGAAAGCAAGTTTGATTGGGATGACAACTCAGAGGACTGGTGTTTTTTGGATGCAGTACTTGAAGTGGCTGAGAGGGCACTTGTTGGACCACTTGAGATCCATTCAAGCATTTTCCTTTTTTGGCCATCATCTACCTTTGTTCCTGTTGTTCGTGTCCGTAAAAAAGGGAGCACATCGGATTGTCCACGGTAAGTAGTAGACATCTTACTTTTGCTGGTAGATGGTCTATCTTCAGCAGATGATAATGGAGCTTTGCCACCTTCCCCACGGACAAAACCTTTTTTTCCTTTTCCACCACGCCTCTTCCCCTTTCCACCAGCATCTGTCATTTTGCCACTCATGTTGATTGCGACAAGATTGTGCACTGAAAATGTGGTAGTAAAAATTGAGAGGTGGTGTAGATTGCAGCGGTGGTCTAGCTTTATTAACAGCAGAATAATAAAGAATAAATATCCCTGACAATGCAACTACGGCCCTTAAACTGGCAGCATCAATTGCTAGTATAATGGCTATAATGCAGGCAGAGGTGCTGCAAATGTCTTTGCACTAGTGTGACTACACAAACGTCCAATAGCCACGTTTAGGATGCCACTAGGTACACTGAGTGTTTGCTAGTATAATGGCTTAGTTATAATGAGTTGGAGTGTGCAATGCAGGTAGAGGTGCTGCAAATGTCTTTGCACTAGTGTGACTAGACAAAAGTCCAATAGCCACGTTTAGGATGCCACTAGGTACACTGAGTGTTTGTTAGTATAATGGCTTAGTTATAATGAGTTGGAGTGTGCAATGCAGGCAGAGGTGCTGCAAATGTCTTTGCACTAGTGTGACTAGACAAAAGTCCAATAGCCACGTTTAGGATGCCACTAGGTACACTGAGTGTTTGCTAGTATAATGACTTAGTTATAATGAGTTGGAGTGTGCAATGCAGGCAGAGGTGCTGCAAATGTTTTTGCACTAGTGTGACTAGACAAAAGTCCAACAGCAACGTTTAAGATGCCACTAGGTACACTGAGTGTTTGCTAGTATAATGGCTTAGTTATAATGAGTTGGAGTGTGCAATGCAGGTAGAGGTGCTGCAAATGTCTTTGCACTAGTGTGACTAGACAAAAGTCCAATAGCCACGTTTAGGATGCCACTAGGTACACTGAGTGTTTGCTAGTATAATGGCTTAGTTATAATGAGTTGGAGTGTGCAATGCAGGTAGAGGTGCTGCAAATGTCTTTGCACTAGTGTGACTAGACAAAAGTCCAATAGCCACGTTTAGGATGCCACTAGGTACACTGAGTGTTTGCTAGTATAATGGCTTAGTTATAATGAGTTGGAGTGTGCAATGCAGGCAGAGGTGCTGCAAATGTCTTTGCACTAGTGTGACTAGACAAAAGTCCAATAGCCACGTTTAGGATGCCACTAGGTACACTGAGTGTTTGCTAGTATAATGGCTTAGTTATAATGAGTTGGAGTGTGCAATGCAGGCAGAGGTGCTGCAAATGTCTTTACTCTAGTGTGACTAGACAAAAGTCCAATAGCCACGTTTAGGATGCCACTAGGTACACTGAGTGTTTGCTAGTATAATGGCTTAGTTATAATGAGTTGGAGTGTGCAATGCAGGCAGAGGTGCTGCAAATGTCTTTGCACTAGTGTGACTAGACAAAAGTCCAATAGCCACGTTTAGGATGCCACTAGGTACACTGAGTGTTTGCTAGTATAATGGCTTAGTTATAATGAGTTGGAGTGTGCAATGCAGGCAGAGGTGCTGCAAATGTCTTTGCACTAGTGTGACTAGACAAAAGTCCAATAGCCACGTTTAGGAAGCCACTAGGTACACTGAGTGTTTGCTAGTATAATGGCTTAGTTATAATGAGTTGGAGTGTGCAATGCAGGTAGAGGTGCTGCAAATGTCTTTGCACTAGTGTGACTAGACAAAAGTCCAATAGCCACGTTTAGGATGCCACTAGGTACACTGAGTGTTTGCTAGTATAATGACTTAGTTATAATGAGTTGGAGTGTGCAATGCAGGCAGAGGTGCTGCAAATGTTTTTGCACTAGTGTGACTAGACAAAAGTCCAACAGCAACGTTTAAGATGCCACTAGGTACACTGAGTGTTTGCTAGTATAATGGCTTAGTTATAATGAGTTGGAGTGTGCAATGCAGGCAGAGGTGCTGCAAATGTCTTTGCACTAGTGTGACTAGACAAAAGTCCAATAGCCACGTTTAGGAAGCCACTAGGTACACTGAGTGTTTGCTAGTATAATGACTTAGTTATAATGAGTTGGAGTGTGCAATGCAGGCAGAGGTGCTGCAAATGTTTTTGCACTAGTGTGACTAGACAAAAGTCCAACAGCAACGTTTAAGATGCCACTAGGTACACTGAGTGTTTGCTAGTATAATGGCTTAGTTATAATGAGTTGGAGTGTGCAATGCAGGTAGAGGTGCTGCAAATGTCTTTGCACTAGTGTGACTAGACAAAAGTCCAATAGCCACGTTTAGGATGCCACTAGGTACACTGAGTGTTTGCTAGTATAATGGCTTAGTTATAATGAGTTGGAGTGTGCAATGCAGGCAGAGGTGCTGCAAATGTCTTTGCACTAGTGTGACTAGACAAAAGTCCAATAGCCACGTTTAGGATGCCACTAGGTACACTGAGTGTTTGCTAGTATAATGGCTTAGTTATAATGAGTTGGAGTGTGCAATGCAGGTAGAGGTGCTGCAAATGTCTTTGCACTAGTGTGACTAGACAAAAGTCCAATAGCCACGTTTAGGATGCCACTAGGTACACTGAGTGTTTGCTAGTATAATGACTTAGTTATAATGAGTTGGAGTGTGCAATGCAGGCAGAGGTGCTGCAAATGTTTTTGCACTAGTGTGACTAGACAAAAGTCCAACAGCAACGTTTAAGATGCCACTAGGTACACTGAGTGTTTGCTAGTATAATGGCTTAGTTATAATGAGTTGGAGTGTGCAATGCAGGCAGAGGTGCTGCAAATGTCTTTGCACTAGTGTGACTAGACAAAAGTCCAATAGCCACGTTTAGGAAGCCACTAGGTACACTGAGTGTTTGCTAGTATAATGACTTAGTTATAATGAGTTGGAGTGTGCAATGCAGGCAGAGGTGCTGCAAATGTTTTTGCACTAGTGTGACTAGACAAAAGTCCAACAGCAACGTTTAAGATGCCACTAGGTACACTGAGTGTTTGCTAGTATAATGGCTTAGTTATAATGAGTTGGAGTGTGCAATGCAGGTAGAGGTGCTGCAAATGTCTTTGCACTAGTGTGACTAGACAAAAGTCCAATAGCCACGTTTAGGATGCCACTAGGTACACTGAGTGTTTGCTAGTATAATGGCTTAGTTATAATGAGTTGGAGTGTGCAATGCAGGCAGAGGTGCTGCAAATGTCTTTGCACTAGTGTGACTAGACAAAAGTCCAATAGCCACGTTTAGGATGCCACTAGGTACACTGAGTGTTTGCTAGTATAATGGCTTAGTTATAATGAGTTGGAGTGTGCAATGCAGGTAGAGGTGCTGCAAATGTCTTTGCACTAGTGTGACTAGACAAAAGTCCAATAGCCACGTTTAGGATGCCACTAGGTACACTGAGTGTTTGCTAGTATAATGGCTTAGTTATAATGAGTTGGAGTGTGCAATGCAGGCAGAGGTGCTGCAAATGTCTTTGCTCTAGTGTGACTAGACAAAAGTCCAATAGCCACGTTTAGGATGCCACTAGGTACACTGAGTGTTTGCTAGTATAATGGCTTAGTTATAATGAGTTGGAGTGTGCAATGCAGGTAGAGGTGCTGCAAATGTCTTTGCACTAGTGTGACTAGACAAAAGTCCAATAGCCACATTTAGGATGCCACTAGGTACACTGAGTGTTTGCTAGTATAATGGCTTAGTTATAATGAGTTGGAGTGTGCAATGCAGGCAGAGGTGCTGCAAATGTCTTTGCACTAGTGTGACTAGACAAAAGTCCAATAGCCACGTTTAGGAAGCCACTAGGTACACTGAGTGTTTGCTAGTATAATGGCTTAGTTATAATGAGTTGGAGTGTGCAATGCAGGTAGAGGTGCTGCAAATGTCTTTGCACTAGTGTGACTAGACAAAAGTCCAATAGCCACGTTTAGGATGCCACTAGGTACACTGAGTGTTTGCTAGTATAATGACTTAGTTATAATGAGTTGGAGTGTGCAATGCAGGCAGAGGTGCTGCAAATGTTTTTGCACTAGTGTGACTAGACAAAAGTCCAACAGCAACGTTTAAGATGCCACTAGGTACACTGAGTGTTTGCTAGTATAATGGCTTAGTTATAATGAGTTGGAGTGTGCAATGCAGGTAGAGGTGCTGCAAATGTCTTTGCACTAGTGTGACTAGACAAAAGTCCAATAGCCACGTTTAGGAAGCCACTAGGTACACTGAGTGTTTGCTAGTATAATGGCTTAGTTATAATGAGTTGGAGTGTGCAATGCAGGTAGAGGTGCTGCAAATGTCTTTGCACTAGTGTGACTAGACAAAAGTCCAATAGCCACGTTTAGGATGCCACTAGGTACACTGAGTGTTTGCTAGTATAATGGCTTAGTTATAATGAGTTGGAGTGTGCAATGCAGGCAGAGGTGCTGCAAATGTCTTTGCTCTAGTGTGACTAGACAAAAGTCCAATAGCCACGTTTAGGATGCCACTAGGTACACTGAGTGTTTGCTAGTATAATGGCTTAGTTATAATGAGTTGGAGTGTGCAATGCAGGCAGAGGTGCTGCAAATGTCTTTGCTCTAGTGTGACTAGACAAAAGTCCAATAGCCACGTTTAGGATGCCACTAGGTACACTGAGTGTTTGCTAGTATAATGGCTTAGTTATAATGAGTTGGAGTGTGCAATGCAGGCAGAGGTGCTGCAAATGTCTTTGCACTAGTGTGACTAGACAAAAGTCCAATAGCCACGTTTAGGATGCCACTAGGTATACTGAGTGTTTGCTAGTATAATGGCTTAGTTATAATGAGTTGGAGTGTGCAATGCAGGCAGAGGTGCTGCAAATGTCTTTGCACTAGTGTGACTAGACAAAAGTCCAATAGCCACGTTTAGGATGCCACTAGGTACACTGAGTGTTTGCTAGTATAATGGCTTAGTTATAATGAGTTGGAGTGTGCAATGCAGGCAGAGGTGCTGCAAATGTCTTTGCACTAGTGTGACTAGACAAAAGTCCAATAGCCACGTTTAGGATGCCACTAGGTACACTGAGTGTTTGCTAGTATAATGACTTAGTTATAATGAGTTGGAGTGTGCAATGCAGGCAGAGGTGCTGCAAATGTTTTTGCACTAGTGTGACTAGACAAAAGTCCAACAGCAACGTTTAAGATGCCACTAGGTACACTGAGTGTTTGCTAGTATAATGGCTTAGTTATAATGAGTTGGAGTGTGCAATGCAGGTAGAGGTGCTGCAAATGTCTTTGCACTAGTGTGACTAGACAAAAGTCCAATAGCCACGTTTAGGATGCCACTAGGTACACTGAGTGTTTGCTAGTATAATGGCTTAGTTATAATGAGTTGGAGTGTGCAATGCAGGTAGAGGTGCTGCAAATGTCTTTGCACTAGTGTGACTAGACAAAAGTCCAATAGCCACGTTTAGGATGCCACTAGGTACACTGAGTGTTTGCTAGTATAATGGCTTAGTTATAATGAGTTGGAGTGTGCAATGCAGGCAGAGGTGCTGCAAATGTCTTTGCACTAGTGTGACTAGACAAAAGTCCAATAGCCACGTTTAGGATGCCACTAGGTACACTGAGTGTTTGCTAGTATAATGGCTTAGTTATAATGAGTTGGAGTGTGCAATGCAGGCAGAGGTGCTGCAAATGTCTTTACTCTAGTGTGACTAGACAAAAGTCCAATAGCCACGTTTAGGATGCCACTAGGTACACTGAGTGTTTGCTAGTATAATGGCTTAGTTATAATGAGTTGGAGTGTGCAATGCAGGCAGAGGTGCTGCAAATGTCTTTGCACTAGTGTGACTAGACAAAAGTCCAATAGCCACGTTTAGGATGCCACTAGGTACACTGAGTGTTTGCTAGTATAATGGCTTAGTTATAATGAGTTGGAGTGTGCAATGCAGGCAGAGGTGCTGCAAATGTCTTTGCACTAGTGTGACTAGACAAAAGTCCAATAGCCACGTTTAGGAAGCCACTAGGTACACTGAGTGTTTGCTAGTATAATGGCTTAGTTATAATGAGTTGGAGTGTGCAATGCAGGTAGAGGTGCTGCAAATGTCTTTGCACTAGTGTGACTAGACAAAAGTCCAATAGCCACGTTTAGGATGCCACTAGGTACACTGAGTGTTTGCTAGTATAATGACTTAGTTATAATGAGTTGGAGTGTGCAATGCAGGCAGAGGTGCTGCAAATGTTTTTGCACTAGTGTGACTAGACAAAAGTCCAACAGCAACGTTTAAGATGCCACTAGGTACACTGAGTGTTTGCTAGTATAATGGCTTAGTTATAATGAGTTGGAGTGTGCAATGCAGGCAGAGGTGCTGCAAATGTCTTTGCACTAGTGTGACTAGACAAAAGTCCAATAGCCACGTTTAGGAAGCCACTAGGTACACTGAGTGTTTGCTAGTATAATGACTTAGTTATAATGAGTTGGAGTGTGCAATGCAGGCAGAGGTGCTGCAAATGTTTTTGCACTAGTGTGACTAGACAAAAGTCCAACAGCAACGTTTAAGATGCCACTAGGTACACTGAGTGTTTGCTAGTATAATGGCTTAGTTATAATGAGTTGGAGTGTGCAATGCAGGTAGAGGTGCTGCAAATGTCTTTGCACTAGTGTGACTAGACAAAAGTCCAATAGCCACGTTTAGGATGCCACTAGGTACACTGAGTGTTTGCTAGTATAATGGCTTAGTTATAATGAGTTGGAGTGTGCAATGCAGGCAGAGGTGCTGCAAATGTCTTTGCACTAGTGTGACTAGACAAAAGTCCAATAGCCACGTTTAGGATGCCACTAGGTACACTGAGTGTTTGCTAGTATAATGGCTTAGTTATAATGAGTTGGAGTGTGCAATGCAGGTAGAGGTGCTGCAAATGTCTTTGCACTAGTGTGACTAGACAAAAGTCCAATAGCCACGTTTAGGATGCCACTAGGTACACTGAGTGTTTGCTAGTATAATGGCTTAGTTATAATGAGTTGGAGTGTGCAATGCAGGCAGAGGTGCTGCAAATGTCTTTGCTCTAGTGTGACTAGACAAAAGTCCAATAGCCACGTTTAGGATGCCACTAGGTACACTGAGTGTTTGCTAGTATAATGGCTTAGTTATAATGAGTTGGAGTGTGCAATGCAGGTAGAGGTGCTGCAAATGTCTTTGCACTAGTGTGACTAGACAAAAGTCCAATAGCCACATTTAGGATGCCACTAGGTACACTGAGTGTTTGCTAGTATAATGGCTTAGTTATAATGAGTTGGAGTGTGCAATGCAGGCAGAGGTGCTGCAAATGTCTTTGCACTAGTGTGACTAGACAAAAGTCCAATAGCCACGTTTAGGAAGCCACTAGGTACACTGAGTGTTTGCTAGTATAATGGCTTAGTTATAATGAGTTGGAGTGTGCAATGCAGGTAGAGGTGCTGCAAATGTCTTTGCACTAGTGTGACTAGACAAAAGTCCAATAGCCACGTTTAGGATGCCACTAGGTACACTGAGTGTTTGCTAGTATAATGACTTAGTTATAATGAGTTGGAGTGTGCAATGCAGGCAGAGGTGCTGCAAATGTTTTTGCACTAGTGTGACTAGACAAAAGTCCAACAGCAACGTTTAAGATGCCACTAGGTACACTGAGTGTTTGCTAGTATAATGGCTTAGTTATAATGAGTTGGAGTGTGCAATGCAGGTAGAGGTGCTGCAAATGTCTTTGCACTAGTGTGACTAGACAAAAGTCCAATAGCCACGTTTAGGAAGCCACTAGGTACACTGAGTGTTTGCTAGTATAATGGCTTAGTTATAATGAGTTGGAGTGTGCAATGCAGGTAGAGGTGCTGCAAATGTCTTTGCACTAGTGTGACTAGACAAAAGTCCAATAGCCACGTTTAGGATGCCACTAGGTACACTGAGTGTTTGCTAGTATAATGGCTTAGTTATAATGAGTTGGAGTGTGCAATGCAGGCAGAGGTGCTGCAAATGTCTTTGCTCTAGTGTGACTAGACAAAAGTCCAATAGCCACGTTTAGGATGCCACTAGGTACACTGAGTGTTTGCTAGTATAATGGCTTAGTTATAATGAGTTGGAGTGTGCAATGCAGGCAGAGGTGCTGCAAATGTCTTTGCTCTAGTGTGACTAGACAAAAGTCCAATAGCCACGTTTAGGATGCCACTAGGTACACTGAGTGTTTGCTAGTATAATGGCTTAGTTATAATGAGTTGGAGTGTGCAATGCAGGCAGAGGTGCTGCAAATGTCTTTGCACTAGTGTGACTAGACAAAAGTCCAATAGCCACGTTTAGGATGCCACTAGGTATACTGAGTGTTTGCTAGTATAATGGCTTAGTTATAATGAGTTGGAGTGTGCAATGCAGGCAGAGGTGCTGCAAATGTCTTTGCACTAGTGTGACTAGACAAAAGTCCAATAGCCACGTTTAGGATGCCACTAGGTACACTGAGTGTTTGCTAGTATAATGGCTTAGTTATAATGAGTTGGAGTGTGCAATGCAGGCAGAGGTGCTGCAAATGTCTTTGCACTAGTGTGACTAGACAAAAGTCCAATAGCCACGTTTAGGATGCCACTAGGTACACTGAGTGTTTGCTAGTATAATGACTTAGTTATAATGAGTTGGAGTGTGCAATGCAGGCAGAGGTGCTCCAAATGTTTTTGCACTAGTGTGACTAGACAAAAGTCCAACAGCAACGTTTAAGATGCCACTAGGTACACTGAGTGTTTGCTAGTATAATGGCTTAGTTATAATGAGTTGGAGTGTGCAATGCAGGTAGAGGTGCTGCAAATGTCTTTGCACTAGTGTGACTAGACAAAAGTCCAATAGCCACGTTTAGGAAGCCACTAGGTACACTGAGTGTTTGCTAGTATAATGACTTAGTTATAATGAGTTGGAGTGTGCAATGCAGGCAGAGGTGCTGCAAATGTTTTTGCACTAGTGTGACTAGACAAAAGTCCAACAGCAACGTTTAAGATGCCACTAGGTACACTGAGTGTTTGCTAGTATAATGGCTTAGTTATAATGAGTTGGAGTGTGCAATGCAGGTAGAGGTGCTGCAAATGTCTTTGCACTAGTGTGACTAGACAAAAGTCCAATAGCCACGTTTAGGATGCCACTAGGTACACTGAGTGTTTGCTAGTATAATGGCTTAGTTATAAGTTATAATGAGTTGGAGTGTGCAATGCAGGCAGAGGTGCTGCAAATGTCTTTGCACTAGTGTGACTAGACAAAAGTCCAATAGCCACGTTTAGGATGCCACTAGGTACACTGAGTGTTTGCTAGTATAATGGCTTAGTTATAATGAGTTGGAGTGTGCAATGCAGGTAGAGGTGCTGCAAATGTCTTTGCACTAGTGTGACTAGACAAAAGTCCAATAGCCACGTTTAGGAAGCCACTAGGTACACTGAGTGTTTGCTAGTATAATGGCTTAGTTATAATGAGTTGGAGTGTGCAATGCAGGTAGAGGTGCTGCAAATGTCTTTGCACTAGTGTGACTAGACAAAAGTCCAATAGCCACGTTTAGGATGCCAGTAGGTACACTGAGTGTTTGCTAGTATAATGACTTAGTTATAATGAGTTGGAGTGTGCAATGCAGGCAGAGGTGCTGCAAATGTCTTTGCACTAGTGTGACTAGACAAAAGTCCAATAGCCACGTTTAGGAAGCCACTAGGTACACTGAGTGTTTGCTAGTATAATGACTTAGTTATAATGAGTTGGAGTGTGCAATGCAGGCAGAGGTGCTGCAAATGTTTTTGCACTAGTGTGACTAGACAAAAGTCCAACAGCAACGTTTAAGATGCCACTAGGTACACTGAGTGTTTGCTAGTATAATGGCTTAGTTATAATGAGTTGGAGTGTGCAATGCAGGTAGAGGTGCTGCAAATGTCTTTGCACTAGTGTGACTAGACAAAAGTCCAATAGCCACGTTTAGGATGCCACTAGGTACACTGAGTGTTTGCTAGTATAATGGCTTAGTTATAAGTTATAATGAGTTGGAGTGTGCAATGCAGGCAGAGGTGCTGCAAATGTCTTTGCACTAGTGTGACTTGACAAAAGTCCAATAGCCACGTTTAGGATGCCACTAGGTACACTGAGTGTTTGCTAGTATAATGGCTTAGTTATAATGAGTTGGAGTGTGCAATGCAGGTAGAGGTGCTGCAAATGTCTTTGCACTAGTGTGACTAGACAAAAGTCCAATAGCCACGTTTAGGATGCCACTAGGTACACTGAGTGTTTGCTAGTATAATGGCTTAGTTATAATGAGTTGGAGTGTGCAATGCAGGTAGAGGTGCTGCAAATGTCTTTGCACTAGTGTGACTAGACAAAAGTCCAATAGCCACGTTTAGGATGCCACTAGGTACACTGAGTGTTTGCTAGTATAATGGCTTAGTTATAATGAGTTGGAGTGTGCAATGCAGGCAGAGGTGCTGCAAATGTCTTTGCACTAGTGTGACTAGACAAAAGTCCAATAGCCACGTTTAGGAAGCCACTAGGTACACTGAGTGTTTGCTAGTATAATGGCTTAGTTATAATGAGTTGGAGTGTGCAATGCAGGTAGAGGTGCTGCAAATGTCTTTGCACTAGTGTGACTAGACAAAAGTCCAATAGCCACGTTTAGGATGCCAGTAGGTACACTGAGTGTTTGCTAGTATAATGACTTAGTTATAATGAGTTGGAGTGTGCAATGCAGGCAGAGGTGCTGCAAATGTTTTTGCACTAGTGTGACTAGACAAAAGTCCAACAGCAACGTTTAAGATGCCACTAGGTACACTGAGTGTTTGCTAGTATAATGGCTTAGTTATAATGAGTTGGAGTGTGCAATGCAGGTAGAGGTGCTGCAAATGTCTTTGCACTAGTGTGACTAGACAAAAGTCCAATAGCCACGTTTAGGAAGCCACTAGGTACACTGAGTGTTTGCTAGTATAATGGCTTAGTTATAATGAGTTGGAGTGTGCAATGCAGGTAGAGGTGCTGCAAATGTCTTTGCACTAGTGTGACTAGACAAAAGTCCAATAGCCACGTTTAGGATGCCACTAGGTACACTGAGTGTTTGCTAGTATAATGACTTAGTTATAATGAGTTGGAGTGTGCAATGCAGGCAGAGGTGCTGCAAATGTTTTTGCACTAGTGTGACTATACAAAAGTCCAACAGCAACGTTTAAGATGCCACTAGGTACACTGAGTGTTTGCTAGTATAATGGCTTAGTTATAATGAGTTGGAGTGTGCAATGCAGGTAGAGGTGCTGCAAATGTCTTTGCACTAGTGTGACTAGACAAAAGTCCAATAGCCACGTTTAGGATGCCACTAGGTACACTGAGTGTTTGCTAGTATAATGGCTTAGTTATAATGAGTTGGAGTGTGCAATGCAGGCAGAGGTGCTGCAAATGTCTTTGCACTAGTGTGACTAGACAAAAGTCCAATAGCCACGTTTAGGATGCCACTAGGTACACTGAGTGTTTGCTAGTATAATGGCTTAGTTATAATGAGTTGTAGTGTGCAATGCAGGCAGAGGTGCTGCAAATGTCTTTGCACTAGTGTGACTAGACAAAAGTCCAATAGCCACGTTTAGGATGCCACTAGGTACACTGAGTGTTTGCTAGTATAATGGCTTAGTTATAATGAGTTGGAGTGTGCAATGCAGGTAGAGGTGCTGCAAATGTCTTTGCACTAGTGTGACTAGGCAAAAGTCCAATAGCCGCGTTTAGGATGCCACTAGGTACACTGAGTGTTTGCTAGTATAATGACTTAGTTATAATGAGTTGGAGTGTGCAATGCAGGCAGAGGTGCTGCAAATGTTTTTGCACTAGTGTGACTATACAAAAGTCCAACAGCAACGTTTAAGATGCCACTAGGTACACTGAGTGTTTGCTAGTATAATGACTTAGTTATAATGAGTTGGAGTGTGCAATGCAGGTAGAGGTGCTGCAAATGTCTTTGCACTAGTGTGACTAGGCAAAAGTCCAATAGCCACGTTTAGGATGCCACTAGGTACACTGAGTGTTTGCTAGTATAATGGCTTAGTTATAATGAGTTGGAGTGTGCAATGCAGGCAGAGGTGCTGCAAATGTCTTTGCACTAGTGTGACTAGACAAAAGTCCAATAGCCACGTTTAGGATGCCACTAGGTACACTGAGTGTTTGCTAGTATAATGGCTTAGTTATAATGAGTTGGAGTGTGCAGAGGACAGGAGGGTACA
Source organism: Anomaloglossus baeobatrachus (assembly GCF_048569485.1). NCBI lineage: Eukaryota > Metazoa > Chordata > Amphibia > Anura > Aromobatidae > Anomaloglossus > Anomaloglossus baeobatrachus. The sequence goes on along the minus strand of NC_134353.1, from coordinate 592,034,999 downwards.
GTGCCAGGATTGTGGGGCTCTGGGTAGAGGAATGGAAGCCTGCCTTTCTATTCCCTCCTAATGGGGAAATGCAGCGACGAAATCCCTGACCTTAGCTACACAGACGCTGTCTCTGTTTTCAGGACCTGTCACCTATGGCTCTGACCCTGCCGGTACGAGCCCTTAAAAAGGACTGATGGAAAGTGCTATCCCTATGCTGTCCAGCGCTGTGTATGGAGCGCATAAAGCTGTATCAGCGATAGGACTCAGGACGGAGCTGCGCCAGTGATGTCTGACACCAAAGACGCAGAAGGCAGATAATGGCGTCCTGGAGGAAAATGTCCGGTTTTATAATGCAGGGACATGTGACATGGACATCCTATCACACATGACGTTGCTTCTCTGGCTAAAAGTCCACTTAGCTGTGTGTGTGTGTCTGGGATTGGCTGACATAATGGCCCTCCCCACTACACGCGCGCGCTTAGGGAAGGAAGACAAGGAAAAAAAAAAAAATGGCGATCTCCATTATGCAAACAGGAGTGATCTGAAGGCGCTGTTCACGCACACTATACACTGAAATGCATAATAGTGTGAGTCACAGAGTGACTTACACTATTACAGCGGAAAGCCAGCTAGGAATTAGCTGTTTTTTTGCTACTAGAACCGTTCTCGAACGTTTCTAGAACTATCGAGCTTTTGCAAAAAGCTCGAGTACTAGTTCGATCTAGAACAGGCCCCAAAATCACTCGAGCCTAGAACTGGAGAACCTCGAACCTCGAACCGCGCTCAACTCTAGCGGTGAACCGGCAGGCCGAAAGACTTTTGGAGCGATGCAAGTCGGTCAGCTGTGACGGTTGAATGGTGGAAGTGAGCAGAGAGTGACCGTGCCCTGTGCAGAAGCCCATCTAGGCGGGGATAGTGGGTTAAAAATTGCTTGACAACGAGGTTCAACACCTGAGTCATACAAGGCACGTGTGTCACCTTGCCCCAGCAAAGGGCCACACCCAGGTTTGCAGCATTGTCGCATACGGCCTTCCCTGGCTGCAGGTTGAGTGGAGACAACCATTTACTAAACTCGGTCTCCAGAGCTGACCATAACTCCTCAGTTGTGTGACTATTATTTCTCAGACATTTCAACGTAAAGACCGTCTGATGCCATTGAGCTCTGCTGCCAGCATAGCAAGAAGGTGTGTGGGATTCCTTGTGCGCAGTTAAAACGCGGGTGGCCTGACCAGACAGGCTTTGGGCGGAGGTAGAGGACCCAGACAAGGTTGAAGAGGCAGAACCAGTGGAGGAACTTCGACATACAGAGGATTGACACACAACTCGTGGGGACAGCAAGACTTGTACAGCAGACCCTTCTCCATCTCTCACCGTAGTTACCCAGTGCCCAGTCAGCGACATGTAATGCCCCTGTCCGTGCTTAATGGTCCAAGTATCGGTGGTGAAATGCACCCTGTCACACGCAGAGTTTCTCAAGGAAGCGGTGATGTTGTGTGTGACATTCAGGTGTAGCACAGGCACGCCTTTCTTGGAGAAGTAGTGGCGACTGGGCATCTGGTACTGGGGCACAGTGACGGACATAAGGTCTCGAAAATACACTGTGTCCACCAGGCACATTTCTGTAGCCAACAGCTTGCAGAGGGTGGAAGTCAATCTTTTAGCTTTGTCATGGCTAGGAGGAAATGGTCTTTTAATTGTCCCCATCTGAATGAACGAGATCTGGCTGCTGTGCGGAGATGGCATTAAGTAGGGTGTCCCTGGAAAACTGTTGGTCTGTGAGGAAAGTGCAGGCGGAGACATGATGTTGCCTTCATCCAAAGTTGGTGCTCTCGATGTCTGAGAGAGCTCTACACCAGCACCTGTTTCACCTTCCAAAACAACTGATGACCTGCCAATTAAACTGCCTTTTGCGGTTAAAGAGGTGGAAGGTCTGCATTGAAAAGCATGTGTGACAGCTGTCCTCACAGTCATAGAGGATGAAGAGCGTGCGGATGCACTTGAAGGGGCAGACGGTGGTTGGCCCGCTTTCCTAGGCCGCATTGTAGCACAGTGAGCTTCCCACTGGGACTTATGCTTGTTATTCATGTGACGGTTCATGGAAGAATTAGGCAAACTAGTGAGTTTTTGACCTTTATTTACAGACAAATCTTACAGATCACATGAGTTGGGTGATCCCTTGCGATGTCAAAAAAGGACCAGGCTAGGCATCTATTAGAGCCCATGCGACCTGCAGAGCCACCCCGACTTGTGCTCAGAGGCAGAGTTGTGACTGAGGATGCAGTTGTTGACGTGCTTCCAATACTCCGTTTCTGTCCAGGAAGGCGCAAGCTAACCTTGTCATCAGTTGCATCCTCCTCCACCGCCTCTGCTGACCTCCTCGAGTGCCTGACTGTGGGTTGACAGTAAGTGGTATCTACAACCTCATCATCAACCTGTGTGTTTGCACTCTCCTCGCCCTCAGACCTAACCTCTTCCTGCCCTTACTGAATAGTTAAGTTGTCATTCCAATCAGGTATCTGAGTCTCATCATCATCAGTATGTCCCTCATTGTCTCCACCAAGAGGTGTTACAGTTTGGGAATGAGGGTCTACATTATGCTCAGAAACTTGGTCATCAGGGCCTTAATCTGACTCACAAAGCTTCTGGGCATCACCGCAGATCATTTCCTGGTCTGTACTCACTGTAGCTTGGGAGCAGACCTCTGATTCCCAGGCTATAGTGTGACTGAACAGCTCTGCAGACTCACCCATCTCTATTACACCATACTCTGCAGGGCGGGTGGAGACTTGAGAGCTGGTAAAAAGCAAGTGCGATTGGGGTGACAACTCAGAGGACTGTTGTTTTTTGGATGTTGAAGTTGAGATGGAGGATAGGCCACTTGTTGGAGCACTTGAGATCCATTCAAGCATGTTCTTTTTTGTGCATCATCTACCTTTGTAAAGCCTACTTTACACGTTACGATTAAGCATACGATATTGTATGCGATCGTAACCGCCCCCATCGTATGTGCGGCATGTTCAATTTGTTGAACGTGTTGCACAAATGATTTTTTGCCGTCACACGTACTTACCCCTCCATACGACCTCGATGCAGGCGGCGAACATCCACTTCCTGGAGTGGGAGGGACGTTCGGCGTCACAACGACGTCACACGACAGCCGGCCAATAGAAGCAGAGGGGCGGAGATGAGCGGGATGTAAACATCCAGCCCACCTTCTTTCTTCCGCATAGCCACTGGTGGGAGCTGCAGGACGCAGGTAAACTGTGTTCATCGTTCCCGGGGTGTCACACACTGCGATGTGTGATACCTCGGGAACATTGAACAACCCGACGTTCAAATTTTAGGAATTGAACGACGTGCATGCGATGAACGTTTTGACGTTCAATTGCAAGCGCACGGAGGTTTCACACACTTCAATTTAACTAACATTGTCGGATGTGCGTCAATTACGACGTGACTCCGCCGACACATCGTTAGATAAATTGTAGCATGTAAAGCATCTTACTTTTGCTGGAAGATGGTCTTTCTTCAGCAGATGTCACTGTAGCTTTACCACCTACCCCACAGACACAAACTTTTTTTCCCTTTCCAGCACGCCTTTTCCCCTTTCCACCAGCATCTTTCCATTTGCCACTCATTTTGTTTGTGACCAGATTGGACACTTAAAATGTCGTAGCAAAAATGGAGAGGTGGTGTACAATGCAGATGTACAATGTGGTCTAGCTTTATTGACAGCTGATGAACCAACAGTGACTATCCCTGACAATGAAACTATGGCCCTAAAACTTGCAGCACTTTTTACAATTTAAAATAGCGTTGCAAAAATGGAGAGGTGGTGTACAATGCAGAGGTGGTATTGCTAAATTGTCAGCAGAGGAACCCTAACGTAGTATCCCAGACAATGAAAGTATGCCCCTAAAATGGCAGCACTTTTGCCAATTAAAATTGCGTAGCACAAATGTACAGGTGCTGAACAATGCAGAGGGGGTATAGCAAAATTGTCAGCAGAGGAACTCTAACGTAGTATCCCAGACAATGAAAGTATGGCCCTAAAAATGGCAGCACTTTTGGCAATTAAAATTGTGTAGCACAAATGGACAGGTGCTGTACAATGCAGAGATGGTATAGCAAAATTGTCAGCAGAGGAACCCTAACGTAGTATCCCAGACAATGAAAGTATGCCACTAAAAGTGTCAGCACTGTTTGCAATTAAAATTGCATAGCAAAAATGGACAGGTGTGTAGAATGCAAAGGTGCTGTAGCTTGCTGGTCAGCAAAGGAACACTGAGTTAGTATCCCATACAATTTTAGTATGCCACTAAATGTGTCAGCACTGTTTGCAATTAAAATTGCGTAGCAAAAATGGACAGGTGTGTAGAATGCACAGGTGCTGTAGCTAGCTGGACAGCAAAGGAACTCTAAGTTAGTATCCCAGACAATTTAAGTATGCCACTAAAAGTGTCAGCACTGTTTGCAATTAAAATTGCGTAGCAAAAATGGACAGGTGTGTAGAATGCACAGGTGCTGTAGCTAGCTGGTCAGCAAAGGAAGCCTCACTTTCTATCCCTGACAATGAAACAATGCCCCAAGGAATTGCCTGAGCTGATGTAGCCAGACGCTGTGATATAAACTCCTGCACAGCATTGGCACAGACCTGCCTAGCAACAATGGCTATGAACGGCTGTAATGCTGCCCTGAAAAGGGCTAAAATTACAAGTAATCCTTAATCCCTAAAGCGCTGGGTAGATTGCACTGTATGTCTATAGCGCACACAGCAGCAGCAGCGGGAGCGGGAGCGGTGACTGTCACCCACCCGCAGCAGACAGATAATGGCGGCGATGGGGAAAATGGCCGTGTCTTATAAGGCAAGGACATGTGACATGCACAGCCTATAACACATGCCCTTGCTTGTCTGGCAAAAATCCACTTTGCTGTGTGTGTGTCTGTGATTTGCTGACAGACTGGCCCGCCCCACTGTACGCGCGGTTAGGAAAAAAAAGAAAAAAATGGCGATCTTTCAGCACTCTGCAGCAGCACTGATCTATCCCCCCGCACACTATACGCTGAATTTTGATAATAGCGTGATTCACAGTGACTCACACTATTAGAGTGAAAAGCCAGCTAGTAACTAGCTACGCTTTTTGTTGATCGAACCGTTCTCGAACGTAACTCGAATTGCCGAACTTTAATCAAATCATTCGAGTTCGTCGAACGACTCGAACACCCCCCAAAATCACTCGAACATGAAATTGACGAACCGTTCGACTCGAACATCACTCAACTCTACTAACCACTAAACAAAAATGTGTGGGGGGTAAAGGGGGGCATTGAACTAACACTTTAAGTATGTTATAGGTTTTGAAGGAATTACTTTAATAAGAAACTAAGTGTTCACAACATGAAAGTAGTTGACTGAGTAAGAGTAATAGCTGCTCGGAACAAACTTATAAATTGGAAAAGCAACCATAAGTAAATTCTTGCATACCTAAAATAAAGTTGCTAAAAAATATTAAGAATAATGTAGATGGGCTAAAGGCCGCTTTACACGTGACCGAAATTGCTAGCGTGCATGCCCACCCTCATCGGTTGTGCGTCACGGGCAAATGGCTGCCCGTGGCGCACAACATCGCGCGCACCCGTCACACTACTTACCTGCCTAGCGACGTCGCTGTGACCGGCGAACCGCCTCCTTTCTAAAGGGGCAGTTCGTTTAGCATCACAGCGACGTCACAGCAGCGTCACCGAACCGCCGCCCAATAGAAGCGGAGGGGCGGAGATGAGTGGGACGTAACATCACGCCCACATACTTCCTTCCTCATTGCAGGTGGCCGCCGGTAAGGTGTGGTACTCGTTCCTACGGTGGCACACATAGCGATGTGTGCTGCCGCAGGAGCGACAAACTACTTCGTACACCGAGCAGCAGCGATATTCGAGAATAGGGGGGCATGTCACCGATGAGCGATTTTGACCATTTTTGCGACGATTCAAAATCGCTCATAGGTGTCACACGCAAAGACATCGCTAATGCGACCGGATGTGCGTCACAAATTCCGTGACCCCAACGAGATCGCTTGAGTGATGTCGCGGCGTGTAAAGCGGCCTTAAGTGTCTATTTCTGCTGTCAATCTATTATACTTTTTTGAACAGAAAACTAAAATTTCAGACTTTGCTGTACAGTCTAATTTCTGATTATAATGCTGTAATTTTTTTTGTTTATTTATATTTCCAATTACACATGTATTCTTTAAAAAATTTAAACCTTTCAAAATTCATACCTGGGTTTTAAATTACCCATTATGGTTGTTGTGGGCAGAACACGTTATACATGAATTTGTACTTTTTTTCTAGCAGCATGCAGCTCAATATAAACATGTTTATTTGTGCACATAACTAGTACTTTATGAAAAGATGAAAAAAAAGTGAATTTAGCCAGAGGTATCACATCTGTTTAGCTTTTTTCTAACACACAGAAACAAACTTAGTTTAACATGGAATATATGTCAATCTTGCCTGGCCTATTTTGCAATTAATAATTATAATCTGAATATATTGGTGTACAGTCTGCAAGAGAGCACCAAAGGCAAATCCAAAAAGTAGGGCAACAAAATTTGCCTCTGTAATCATAATCTATTCTTTTGAAGAATAAACATATGCTCATCCTTTTCATTTGAAGACACGTTGAGTATTATTTTGTAAAGTATTTCATGTATTCTTTTACCTTTTTAAAAATGTATGTCCATAAAGAGTTTTAAATGTCTACTAAAAATCTTGAGAAGGCTGGTTGAGAATGTACTGAGAAAATGGGTTTATATAATGACTTTTTTATTATTATTATTATTATTATTATTATTATTATTATTATTTTTATTATTATTAAGTAAACCCTTTTTTTCAGTACAAAAGAATGCATATTTACAGTAATTATAGAAATAATTATATTTACTCATTTATTATAATTATGAATAATAATAATAATAATAATAATAATAATAATAATAATAATAATACAAAACAAGTAATAATAACAAGTAATACAAATCAAAAATAAGACCAACCTGAAAATAAGCTCTAGCAGGGATTTGTTTTACCTTTTTGGAGCATGCTATAAGCCCTAGTTACAAAATAAGCCCTAAGTCTTGGGGTGTGGGGGGATAACAGGGGACTAGGGCTCCTAGACCTTCCCTCAGGCTAGGGGACCCTAGCTGTCCCTAATCCCATAGATACTTCTAATAGTGAATATGTCTAGGCCACTTTCTTTTCTCTGCTCCTTGCCAGCCCTAATCTAATACTCTCCCCCCCCCCGCAAGGAAGGGCCAGAACGGAAGTGGTTGAACCCACAGATAAAGGCAAACAGGGAAAACAATAACTGTATGACACATCTAGCACACACGGATATATAACACAATATGTGAAATAACCAGACAGATGATGACAGGATTTCCTCATCACACCAAGCAGCACACAATACATTACCAGCGACAGGAACACAACAGCACACGGACCAATTTAGAAAAAGCTATAGTTAGCATGGGAAGACAGGCTCCACCACCTTAAAAAGGCGGGGAGTAACTGTGATAAATCTCTCACAACATGTGATCCAAGAGGTAACCAGCAGGCTTGCAGATATTTAAGTTCTGCAAGCTCGATCACTAATGAGCACACAGCTGGTCGACTGCCTGTGAAACTCAGAAACACCAGAGAAGGCATACTGTGTAGTGTCAGATTCTTCAGTGTGAATAGCGTCAGATACCACCATGGCAAGTTTACAGCCAAGTATCAAGTGACACCCTAGTTGCATATCATACTATAATGGTATTATGAAATAGGGCTTGTGTAGCCTTTTTAGGATGTGTATCTTCTATTTGTGAACATTGAGCTTTTTTATTGCTGTAAGCACCAGAAACTTATAGTCACATATCGGCTAGTTAATATAAAATTAATATTTACCCCTTCCCCTGCCCACCCCTCTGTGGCAGCATCAGTGATTTGAATGTGTGTTAATGGCAAGTTAATATTCACCTCCTTCTCCTCCCCAAATCCCAGCCACCATTCTGTGCTAGGGTAAGTAACTGGAAGGTTTGTTATTGGCAATTGAATCCCCCCCCCATTCCCCTGCCCATAATCCCAAACTCTACACTCTGCTGGCATTATTGACTGGGATAATTTTTAATGGTAAAAAATAAATATTCACCCCTTTCATCATCTCATATTCTTACCCTCTAAATCAGTGATTCACTCAGACTGCCGTAATTACTGCCGGAGGATCGCAGCCCAATCCTAGAACTTGCCGGGGGCTCTCCTGACCCAAGGATGTCATCATGTATTTCTATGCATCTGTCATGCTCAGGAGATCAGATGGTCAGTTTGAGGACTGCAATGAGATTGGGACTAGAGTTGAGCGATGTTTGATTCGAATGGTTTGCCAATTTCAAATTCGAGTGATTTTGGGCGGTGTTCGAGTCGTTCGACGAACTCGAACGATTTGCTTCAAGTTCGGCAGTACGAGTTACGTTCGATAACGGTGTGATCACCAAAAGCGTGGCTTTTCACAGTAAGGCTATGTGTGCACGTTGTGTATTTGCATGCGATCTGCATCCCCAGCACAATCCCTCTCTCTTTTCTACTTACCGATTACGGGCCCGGCGCTGCACGGCTGTCACAAAGCTTCGGCGGCTTTTCCTCTTTTGAAAATGGCTGCCGCTTTATTATTCAATCTGGTATTCCCTGCTTTCCCCGCCCGCCGGGGGTGACAGTTGTCTCCCTGCAACCAATCTCAGCCGCCGGCGGGCGGGTCTATATCGTGCAGTAAAATAAATAAATAAATAATTGAGAAAAAAAATGCGGTTCCCCTCAATTTTGATACCAGCCAGGATAAAGCCACACAGCTGGAGGCTGGTAATGTCAGGATGGGGAGCGCAACATTATGGGGAGCCCACCACCCTAACAATATCAGCAGACAGCCGCCCGGAATTGCAGCATCCATTAGATGTGACAGTCCCGGGACGCTACCCAGCTCATCCCCAATTGCCCTGGTGCGGTGGCAATCAGGGTAATAATGGGGCTAATCATGGCAGGCGTCTCCCCGAGATGCTTTCCATGATTAACCTGTAAGTGAAAGTAAATAAACACACACAACGAAAAATCCTTTATTTGGAATAAAAGACAAAAAAACACCCTCTTTCACCATTTTATTAAAATCCCCAAATTCCCCTCCAGGTCCGACATAATCCACAGAGGTCCCGTGACGCAGCCAGCTTTGCCACATGAAGCTGGCAGGAGCGCTGTAGAACACGAGCGCTCTGTGTCAGATCCACGAGCAACTGACGGGAGCCGCGCTCTCAGCGGGGATGTCCCTGAGGTAATGCCTGCGTATGTGGTGATGATGGGGGTTGTAGTGCCTGCGTGTGTGTGAGGATGATGCGTGCCGTAGTGCCTGCATGTGTGCAAGGATGATGAGTGCCGTAGTTCCTGCGTGTGTGCGAGGATGATGAGTGCCGTAGTGCCTGCGTGTGTGCGAGGATGAGTGCGGTAGTGCCGGTGTTTGCCCTCCCATACATCCATCCATCCCTCCATCCATTCATCCATTCCTCAATCCCTCCATCTCTCCCTCCATCCCTTCATCCATCCATCCATCCCTCCATCCCTCCATCCATTCATCCCTCCCTCTATCCTCCCTCCATCTCTCCATCCATTCATCCCTCCCTCCATCCCTCCATCCATGCCTCCATCCCTCCATCTATCCCTCCATCCATCCCTCTATCCCTCCATTCATCCATCCCTCCATCCCTCCCTCCATCCATTCATCCCTCCATCCTTCCATCCATCTCTCCATCCATTCATACCTCCCTTCATCCTTCCCTCCATCCCTCCATCTATTCATCCATCCATTCATCCATCACTCCATCCATCCCTCCATCCCTCCATCTCTCCATTCATTCATCCCTCCATTCATCCATCCCTCCATCCATCCATCCATCCATCCCTCCATCCATCCATCCCTCCATCCATCCATCCATCCAGTCCATGTGAAAAGAGTTTAAAGGTACTCACCAAATATGCGGTAAAATAAGCTGTTTTACTCGACCATCAGGTCAGGGGGAAAGGCCTGGCCTTTCATTGGAATGAGCCCTGTGGACAGAATGCAAGGAAATTTACAAGCCATATAATGCGTGTATAAACCTGAAATAGGAAGATTGAGCGGTTAGCTCACTGAATGGCACCAGTGTTTCCTCCTTTCACTGTTATATTGGAATGAGCACCGTGGCCAGAAAGCAAGGAAATTTACAAGCCATATAATGCATGTATAAATCTGAAATAGGAAGATTGAGCCGTTAGCTCGCTTAATGGTGCCAGTGTTTCCTCTTTTCACCATCCATCCATCCATACTTGCAGCTGAACAATCTGCTTCTGGATTCTCTACTGCAATATAGAGGTCAAGATTACCAAATCTTCCTATGCTTTTCATTAGAGGCAGTGGCTCAAAGGATAGAGCTACTGCCTAAGGAGAATTAGTTCACGAGTTAGAATCCCGGATGTCCCGGTAAAGAATTTAATTTATTTTTAATTTTAAATTATAATTTTTATTTATTTATAATTATAATTTAATTTAATTATGCACTGAAGGAGGAGCCGGACATCAGCTGTGAGCCGCGGGACACACCTCTAAAATTGGAGCAGTTCACGAAATGAGGCTGAATTGCTCTCTCCTCACTCTCCTCTCTCTCCTCTCACTCTTCTCTCTCTCTTCTCTCCCTCTCTCTCTCTTCTCTCTCTCTTCTCTCTCCTCTCCTCTTCTCTCTCCTCTCTTCTCTCTTTCTCTTCTCTCTCCCTCTCTCTTCTCTTTTCTCTCTCATTCCTCTCTCTTTTCTCCCTTTTCTCTCTCTATTTTCTCTCTCTCAGACCTGGCGATGATCAGCTGAAGCGGTCACCTGACGGCATCAGCTGACACTATAAGTCGAGCAGTGAGGCCGGCTTTTTACCACCCGGCCGGCTAAACTATCAGCTGCTGCTGTCGGACAGGTGTCTGCACAGAAGTGTGTAGTTTTTTGGGGGGTTTTGCACTGATGCATCAGCTGATTGTATAAAAGCCGTTTATACAATCAGCTGCTGTGTCATGTGATTCAGGCCCTTGAACCTGACACATCATCTGAGCGCTTTGCCTTCCAGCAAACCGATCAGATGATATTGGATCCGGATTGGACGGCGCGGGACCCTTGACCCAGGATTACTGCGGAGGGGGGTTCTTTATTTCAATAAAGATGGAGTCACTAATTGTGTTGTGTTTTATTTCTAATAAAAATAATTTTCTGTGTGTTCTGATTTTTTTATCTGTACTAGAAATTCATGTTGGCCATGTCTAATATTGGCGTGACACCATGAATTTCTGGCTTAGGGCCAGTTGATAATATATAGCTAGCCCAAACCCCATTGCTACTCAGTGAGCCACCCATCACCAGGGCAGCTGGAAGAGTTGGATACAGCGCCAGAAGATGGCGCTTCTACGAAAGCACCATTTTCTGGTGCGGCTGCGGACTGCAATTCGCAGCAGGGGTGCCCAGAAAGCTTGGGCACCCTGCGCTGGGGATTCCAACCACGAGCTGCCTACTTGTACCTGGCAGGACACAAAAATTGGGCAAAGCCCACGTCATTTTTTTTTTTAATTATTTCATGAAATTCATGAAATAATTGAAAAAAAGGGCTTCCCTATATTTTTGGTTCCCAGCCGGGTACAAATAGGCAGCTGGGGGTTGATGGCAGACCGTAGCTGCCTGCTGTACCTGGCTAGCATACAAAAACATGCCGAAGCCCACATCATTTTTTTGGGGGGAAAAAACTCCTGCATACAGTCCTGGATGGAGTATGCTGAGTGCTGAGCCTTGTAGTTCTGCAGCTGCTGTCTGCTGTCTGTCTGTATGAAGCTTCAACTTCGTCACTGATTCTTGCACATTATTGTCAAGAATCTGCTAATACTGAGTTGAATCCATGTGACCCTCAACTTTAACAAGATTCCCGGTGTCGGCATTGGCCACACAGCCCCAAAGCATGATGGAATCTCCACATTTTACTGTGGGTAGCAAGTGCTTTTCTTGGAATGCCGTATTTTTTTGCCTCCATGCATAATGCCTTTTTGTATGACCAAACAACTCAATCTTTGTTTGATCAGTCCACAGGACCTTCTTCCAAAATGTAACTGGCTTGTTCAACTGTGCTTTTGCATACCTCAGGCGACTCTGTTTGTGGCGTGCTTGCAGAAACGGCTTATTTTGTATCACTCTCCCATACAGCTTCTCCTTGTGCAAAGTTCGCTGTATTGTTGACCGATGCACATTGACACCATCTGCAGCAAAATGATGCTGCAGGTCTTTGGAGGTGGTCTGTGGATTGTCCTTGTCTGTTCTCACCATTCTTCTCTGCCTTTCTGATATTTTTCTTGGCCTGCCATTTCTGGGCATAATAAGAACTGTACCTGTGTTCTTCCATTTCCTTACTATGTTCCTCACAGTGGAAACTGACAGTTTAAATCTCTGAGACAACTTTTTGCATCCTTCCCCTGAACAACTATGTTGAATAATCTTTGTTTTCAGATCATTTGAGAGTTGTTTTGAGGAGCCCATGATGCCACTCTTCATAGGAGATTTAAATAGGAGAACAACTTGCAAGTGGCCACCTTAAATACCTTTTCTCATGATTGGATACACCTGCCTATGAAGTTCAAAGCTCAATGAGGTTACAAAACCAATTTAGTGCTATAGTAAGTCAGTAAAAAGTAGTTAGGAGTGTTCAAATCAAGAAATTGATAAGGGTGCCCATACTTTTGCACCGGTCAAATTTTGTTTAAATGCGGATTACACATTTCCTGTTAGTACAATAAACCTCATTTCAATCCAGAAATATTGCTCAGTCCATCAGTTATTAGATATATGAAAGTGAAATAGCTGTTGCAAAAACCCAAATTGTTAAAAAGAAAAAAGGTTAACATTAATAGGGGTGCCCAAACTTTTTCATATGACTGTATATCCATGAAAATAACTAATTCCCCAATGCAACTTTTGAGTGATTACAAATGCAATAACTTTTGGTCTGCTTTTTGAGTATTTAAAAGTGTATTAGTATTACATATAATTATTTTGTATTTCAATGTGTAGCCCTACGATGCTATAAAAGTGACTTTTTAAAGCCAGAATTCTACTGCACTTAAAAGGTGCGTTTCAGAGCGCAGCTGAAAAGCTCCGTTCTGAAGCGCATGGTGCCGGCAGAGAACGTGTGCTCTGCCTGCAGCTCCTGCCATAGACAGAGCAGGTCAATACTTGGAGATTAAAGGCTCTACCACGCACAATATAGGTGCTATGGGGATAAAGAATCATATAGTATAGTAAAGTGAACCCCTGCACTCGAATGAAGACAAAAAGGGAATATGCGTAAGTGAATTTATTGACTGACACACTGCAAAAGGAACCTAACCAGAGCAACAGCACCAACGTTTCGGCAGACAGAGATAGACAGAGCAGGGGCTGCCGGCAAAGCGCACGGAAAAAATATATAATATATATCTCTACATTTACACTGCCCCGGTGGACCCTAGTAATCTATGGTGGCTATTGGGGTAGTTTGGCCAACCAAAGAAGCTTCCTATTGGTGGAAAAAGGTCTCTGATCCTGGGCTGGATACCTCTATCATAGATGTAAAGTTGTGTGTTATGTATATGATCACTAAAAACTAAGTGATCTTTCTTTTCCTCTATATCTTTCTCTTATCTTACCTCCTCTATGATTATCTCTATGATTACGGTATAGCTGATTATTTTGAGTAGGATAGAGGAGGGATAAATATAGGGTAAAAGTAGTAGGAACAAGGGGTACCTTTCTATCCTATGGTGCCTCTCCATGGTTAGATAGGGGTTGATTAAGAGGGAAAGAAATAGGGGGACAACTGTCACACCCACTCCTACTGTATATGGGTACACATTGTGATTATCTTACCCTGTTCTGACTACTGTGGGTGTTTTTATATATTTTGATTGATTAATAAAGTATTTTATGGGGGTAAATGAGTTTTTTTGATATGTTTAATAAGAACCCCCTTAGTATTCAAACATTTTTGATAATATGGTTTATAAAACATGTAGCGCACCTACAACATTGGATAAATGGTGAAAGATAAAGTTTAAACTTTGGTGTGCTAATGGTTTTGAGGAGAAACAAAAAACCCCCATGACAATTGTTATTTTTGTTTTTTAAAGAGTAAAGGTAGGATTATCCTAATTTGGGATCAGCAAGACAAACTATTCCACAAGGCAATAACATTCACATACCAATGCTTACCAGACTACCAGACCATCCAGTGTTAGGGTCTGAAAAGATGCACGGATTGGAGTGTATGGCAGATAGTAGCAGTGGATATAAAACTTGAGCGAACCTCTTCTTGGCCTTATCTATTAAGCTCAAAAGCTCATTGATAGGGATGGGCAAACCCGAATTGTAAAGTTCGGGGTCCGTACCGAACACATGGTGTTCGTGCACAAGACCCCGGACACGAGATTTCCTGGGACGTTCGTGTTACAGTTTGTGTTACAATTCGAGTCCAGGGGCTGTTAAAAAAAAGTACGTTATTAAAAAAACATTATGATCATACTTACAGGTCCCGTGATGCGTCCTGCAGACTCTGCCTCCCAGCGCTTCTGCTTCCGCATGTGTCCAATCATTGCTGTTCCCCCTGGTAAGCACCTCTGGCTAAAAGGACCTGCCGTGACCGTGACGTCACACCCATGTGACCAGTCATGTATGAATGTGGTATTACCTCATTGGCTACAGACTGGTCACGTGATTATGACATCATCAAAGGTGCTGGTGTGCCGTGATGAGAGTCTCATCGCATCACGGCACAAAATCTCCCGATGTCAGTGGGTCACCTGCGTTTATTTCCATGCAGCTGAGTTGCTGCTGTCCTGAGAGTGGGGTGATGCAATGCGAGATGCAAATTCAATCATCCCCTCACTGTTAGCCTCTAATTCATCGCTCTGTCCAGATCGATGTAGCAGACCTGACATGGCTCTCTGTGCTTCTCACTATGTATAGATTGTGTCTGTGCACAGTGATGAAGCAGAGTTGACATTGCACTTTGCTTCTCACTATGTATAGACACTATCTGTGCACAGTGATGAAGCAGAGTTGACATTGTGATTTGCTTCTCTCTGTGTGTAGACTTTGTCTGTGCACACTGATGAAGCAGACTTGACTTTTCTCTTTGCTTCTCACTGTGTATAGACTGTGTCTGTACAGAGTGATGAAGCAGAGTTGACTTTGCTGTCCCAGTGGATTACGTCGGACTAAGGATTTTTTTATAATAAAGATGGAGTCTCTAAATGTTTTTTTGTTTTATTTCTAATTAAAAAAAATTCTCTGTGCTGTGTTTTTTTTTACTGTTTCCTAGAAATTTATGGTGGCCATGTCTAATTTGGTGTGACAATGAATTTCAGGCTTAGTACCATCTGAGAATACAAAGCTAGTATTAACGCCTTTATTAACCAGTGAGCCACCGCCATCACAGCCGCTGGATGAGTCGGGTATAGCACCTGGAAATGGTGCTAAGAACCAATGCACCATTTTCAAGGGCGGCTGCGGGCTGCCGAAAATCCCAGCCCCCAGCTGCCTGGCTTTACCTGACCTTCGATCAAAATACAGTGGGAGCCCATGCATTCTTTTTTAAATTATTTTTTAAATAAAAAAAATTAATGGGCTTCCCTGTATTTTGATCACCAGCCAAGGTAAATCAGGCAGATAGGGGTGGCAGCCCATAGCCATCCGCTTTATCTGCACTGAGAATCAAAAATAACGCGGAGCGCTACGTCATTTTTTTAATGATTTGTTTATTTTTACAGTACTGTGATGTCAGGCAATCAAAATACAGGGAAGCCCATTTTTTTAGTTATTTAAATAAATAATTAAAAAAATAAATATATATGGGCTCCTGATGCATTTTCTATTGCTAGCTAAGGGTTACCCAAGCAGCTACTGGCTGCTAACCCCCACTGCTTGGTGCTACCTTCACTGGCAATGGAAATGCCAGGGAAGCCTTTTTTTTGCTAAAAAACTAAAAAAAAAATGACGTGGGCTTCGCCATATTTTTGTATGCTAGCCAGGTACAGCAGGCAGATACAGGCTGCCCCCAACCCACAGCGCAGCGCAGGTTGGCCCAAGCTGTCTGGGCCCTCCAGCTGCGAATTGCAGTCCGCAGCCGCCCCAGAAAATGGCGCTTTCATAGAAGCGTCATCTTCTGGCACTGTATCCAACTCTTACAGCGGCCCTGGTACCGGGTGGCACACTGGGTAATAAGGGGTTAATACCAGCTTTGTTTTACCAGCTGCTATTAAGCCCGAGATTTTTAATGTCTTAATGTCAGGCAAGTTTGACCTGGCCATTAAGAATCTCCAATAAAGGGTTAAAAAAAAGACACCACACAGAGAAAAAATACTTTATTAGAAATAAATACACAGACACACTTAGTGACTCCATGATTATTACTCTCTCTCACCCCTCCATGATCCTGGTCTTCTTTCTCCTTCAACCCATGCAGCTCTGCAATATCTGACAGCACAGGGAAGGAAGAACGCTTCTGCTCCCCTGTGCTGTGTAATCAGTCAATGAGTGAGCAGAAGCTGCGGGTTAGTAAGTGGTGACGTCACGGCTGCCACCATTGCCATAGTTACCTGATGGGCAGGTTACTATAGCAATGGTGATCTCCAATCACCTGATTCCCGACGCCGCTATTCACCGGCTGTGGCAGTCAATCCCTGCATGTGGTTTGACTCTGTAAAGAGTGCTGACATGCAGGGACAGGGAGCTGACCATGTGCTCGAGCATGTCATTGGTACACGGCACTCGGCGAGTATACCGAGTACTGGGATGCTTGAGTGAGCACCGCGTACCGGCGAGATACACTGACAGGACCTAACATGACGTCATAGCCATGTGACCAGTCTGACACCAATGAGATAATACAACATTGACACATGACACATGACTGATCACATGCTATGACGTCACGTAAAGTCATTTGGTTACCGGTCGGCACAGCGATGATCGTACTCGGCAGCAGAAGCGGTGGGAGACAGAGTCTGCAGGACGTGTCGCGGAACCTGTAAGTATAATGACAATCTTTCTTATTAACTGTATTCTTTATTTTATAGCCCCCACCCACCCCATCACATAACTGTAAAGTCCAAGTTCGGACGCAAGTTCGCATTATATCAGAACCCAAACGCGAACTTTACAAAACATTCGGGCGAGGCTCCCGAACACTGAACATCGGGGGGTTCGCCCATCACTACTCATTGACCTTATTTGATGCTTAAATCTGTTCAAGCAAGAATCTGAACAAGCTTGAAGTGTGTTCTCTTGCACAATGGTAGCTATTATGTGTCTCTTACCATTGCTCACTCAAGAAAGGTTAAAGAATATGAAAGAATATGAAAATGTAAAAATCATATTACAGAGAAAATCCATAATCTTGAACATCAGTAGTTTATTTGAGTTGATCTGAAGATGGTGAACTTCTTGCCTGGACCACAATATGGATACACAAAATACCCATGCTTCATGTGCCTCTAGGATGGCAGGGCAAAGCATAATCATTGGACAAAGTGTCATGGCCTACAAGGGAAGAAATGATTGCTGGTGTTGCAAATATCATCAAGAAACTAGTGGTCAAGAACAAAATCATTCTTCCACCGCTTTATATTAAAGGGAACTTGTCAGGTCCAATATGTACCCAGAACCCCAACCAGTCCTGGGTACATATTTCTAATCCCTGCCTAACTGCCCCAGCATCTAGTAGGATACATAAAGAGATCTTTAGAAAATGTATTTTTAAAGATTCTTTATGATATGCTAACAAGCACAGGGAATAGTCGCAAGGTCGTTATTTCCCCCGATTAGTCTGCCCTCTTAGCATGTTAGTATACTCACAGGGGCATGCTAATATGCTATTCAATGCAAGTTGCCCAGTGCCATCAGTAGTGACACACGTACCTATGTCCGGTGCTTGTGGTTCTGGGTGCATATTGGGCCTGACAGGTGCCCTTTAATCTAGTAGATTAACTATTGTGTTTTTTAACATGGTAGTTTCCCTTTAACTTTTAAAGTCTAGGTTAGAATTAGTAATGAGTGAGTGTGTTGAGCAGTGCTTGGTACTTGTTCGAGTATCCGGGCACTGGAATGCCATGATCAATTCCTCGCCACACGTTTTGTAACTTTTCAGCCACTAAACATGCAGGGACGGCCTGCCAATCATGGTAATGTCATAGACAATTTTGCTACTGACATTACTGTAATTTGCTGGTTGTATTGTGATGCCCTGGCAAAACCAGGTAGTCACAGAGGTTGTACAAATCTCTCAGGTACAATACTCCATCCTCCTTGGCAGTCAAACACAAAACCCACACCCAAGTGCACAACACCAACATGTAAAGCCTAGTCACCCCCCATGACAATAGGGACACACCAGTGGGCAGAATCAGGCGGATGGGAGTGCCCACCTAGGGGTCCTGAGGTGTGAGGGGTGAGAACACAACAGAACAGTGCTGACAGTGGAGGAGTGTGAAGTAGCAGCAGAGTCAGTGGTTTGGGGCCCCTGGACTACCGGACTAGGTGACAGACGGCAAGCAGAACCATGGAGATCCGGTCACGGGGGACCTAAAGTGGACTGGGGCAGGGTTGTAGTCCGCCGGTGCCGACAAGTCCGGAGGCCGTGCACAGTCGGGGTACCTGGACCCTAGGGTGAGGAAGATTGCAAGCCCCTTGTCAATTGACCAGCCGGGGATGAGGTTTCAGGCCTTGTTCTACAGAAGCCCAGAGAGCGAAATGGAAGCCCAACGTGGGGGATAGGGTGTCCGTCAGAACCCATAGAGATCCCAAGGGTCAGATTTCACGGGCCACAGCTCCCAACATACATAGTACCGGGAGTGGACTTCCCCGTTTCAAGCGGAATTGTCCCAGTGAAGACACAAACACTGAGTGAAGGAGGAAGGGACCCCTGTTTGCTATACCCGGGTTTGGGATCCGAATACTCCCGCCGGAGGCGACCGGTCACTGGCAATTTGGTTTACCACTGGACTTTGTGTGCAATTCTTTGGAACTGTGAGTACACCATCTATCCGTAATCCAACCCTGCATGACCCTCTCTACAACCACAGCTCCCGTTCACCTGGGCCCCGGAACTACACCTCCCCTACCCGTGGAGGGGATTCCATTCTGCTGTCTCACTCCATCAGCCCCGGGCATCCCATCACCAGGCAGCGGCGGTGCTATCAACCCTCACCGCAACCCACGGGTGGCGTCACCGACAAATCAATCCCCTGTAAATACTCCCTTCCTATGGTTGGTTATGAGGACGGACAGCCGTACGAGCCCGGGTCCGGCTACCACTCGAGCCGCAGTAAAAAAACCCGGATCTGAGCAGCCTCTGCAGCGGCCCGGCCCCTGTCCGCAACAACTCGAACCTGGCGTCATGAACAGGATTCTTACCCCATCTACAAACCTGGGTGAAGTGCGCTTTTTACTGTACCGTAAACCGTGAAACACTCAAAATTTTTGGACTGTCGCCATCTTGCCCGCCATATTTGGCACCAAAAACAACAACCTCGCCATCTTCTTCCCCAAAAAGGGCGCAAAGCTGAAGCCCCGCCCCCTAAGAACGCAGTCGGAACCCGGTGATTCTAAAAGCAGGAAGTTGCAAAGGACAGTGGGTCCCACGAGACTGCTGTCAAAAACCTAGGGGGAAGGCGGAAAAGAGCGGCATGTGACCAGAGAAGATAAAAGGCAGGGACACCAGGACTCGGCAGAAACCCGTTCCTGGACACCACCGTGGCAAGATGTCCCGGCAGCCTGGCAACCAGCGTGCGGAGAGTCCCGTTCCCAGAACTGCCGACTGGATTGAGGAATAGACGGAGAAGATGTGCGGAAGGATCCAGGCCTAAGCCCACTTCATCCTGACGAGGTGGACGACTGAGATGAAGGGCCTGGCTGCAGCTGTCCGGACGCGCGAGCTGGAGATGGCCTCGGAGGAGCGGGTAAGCAGTGACCCAGGCCCTATGTTCCCCAAGAACTGGCCGACCCGGCTGAGGGGTCTGGCCTGCCCCCGTCCACCACGTCACCTCCCTCATTGCCTGTGTCTGCGGCCAGCGCCCAGATGGCCCGCTACCTCGACCTGCGGCAGCGGAACCTGTCTCGTCTGCGGAGGGGGACCCAGCAACAGGGACCTCGGGCTTCGTTTGTACCACCGCCTCGGCACCCGTCCTAGCCCCGAGCCAGGCCGCAACCCTGATGACAACCCATCCGGCCTCGAGCCAGGCCACAACCCTGATGACATCCTGTCCGTCCCCGAGCCAGACTGCAACCCCGATGACATCCCTTCCGGCCCCGAGCCAGGCCACAACTCCGATGACGTCTTCCCAGGCCCAGAGTCTGGCCGCAGTGATGACGTTGGCTCTGGCAGTCTGCCCGGCCGCAACGGAGGCGGCACCCGACCGGACGTCTACACCAGCTGCGGCGCCAGCCACTCCCAAGTACCCCGTCCTGACTGGGGAGCAGCCGAAGTGCACTTGCAGAAAGGCGGAGAAGGCCACTGATCGGTGGGGCCCACGGCAGTATGAGAGGCCGGTCGTCGCCGGCGCCGAGGGCATCTGAGTGGGCCTGGCTCCCGAGCAGGATGCGGAGCACGGAACCCGTGCCCCATGCTGGGAGCGACAGCAACAGCAGTTACGCCGGGAGATAACTGCCATAGAGAAGCGCAAGGCTGTGGTGCTTGCCCGCACTTACAAGGAAAAGGATTTCCTGCGCCAAGCTACCTTCCGGGTCCGGGGCCCGACATATAGAGGCACAGAGGCTGTGGAAAGAGAGGGGCCGTTTGTACTTGCAGAGGGGCAAGTTGTGCAGAGGACTGATCAATCCCAAGACGCATGAGAGGATCTGCCAGATCGTAGTACCTCTAGCATACGTACCGGTGGTCTTGAGGCCTATCATGATGGAGCTGGACACTTCGGCTGGAAGAAGTTGGATATGCTACTACGGAAATGCTTCTACTGGGCTGGAATGAAAGAATCCATTGAAGCAAGTTGTCAGGATTGTGGTCCCTGTGTGCTAAAAAGAAAGGATGGTACCAGCCAGAGGGCCCCGTAGCAGCTGATCATCACCAATCAGCCATTGGAACTTGTCATTCTGGACCACGTCAAGCTCACACCAAGTAGGAGCGGGTATACAAATGCTCTCACAATAGTGGACCACTACTCAAGATTTATGGTCGTGATACCTGTCAAGGATCTAACAGCCCGCACTGCAGCGAAGGTCTTCCAGGCACACTTCTGCCGACCACATGGCTACCCAGAGAGGGTAATTACGGATCAAGGCCCTGCCTTTGAAGCGGAGATCTTCAAGGAGTTCTGCAGTCTATACAGATGCAGGAAGATCCGTACTACGCCATACCATGCCCAAACCAATGGGATGTGTGAGAAGATGAACCACTTGGTTAGCAACCTGCTTAAGACTCTACCCCTTGAAGAGCAGAACCAGTGGCCTGAGAGACTGCCCGATCTAGTGGATATGTATAAAAACATCCCCGTCAGTTCTAGTAAGTGTACACCTGCTTATCTTATGAGGGTGAGGCCTGGGAGATTGCCGGTGGACTTAGACATGGATATTGAGGTGCCCAAGACCATCTCTCCAACTATGGACTGGAATTCCAAGCGTCAGATGCAGTACAAACAAATTCAGGAGTATGTAGAAAAGAACCTGAACCAATGCAGAGAATAGCAAGAGCAGCAATTGAACAAACAGGAAAAAGCTGCCCCCTTTACACCAGGGGACGTTGTGCTGAAGAGGAAAAGAAGACTGCATAAATTGGACGACCAGTGGGAGGCAGTCCCCTATGTTATACAACCCTTTGACGGGTAATCAGAAAACCTATCTTGTTAGCAGGGACCGAGGGAAAACTACAGCTACCGTCTCCAGAGACCACTTGAAGAAGTGCCCAGAACCCCTGAAAGTCGTGAAAGAAGTTTCCACTCCAGCCCCGGGCGTGGAAAGAAGAAAAGAGGTGATCCACACCATCCTAGGTGATTTCCCAGCGGATTGGCCTATGCAAAATGGGGCAGTGATTGTTCCCGTTCTAACGTTCCCACAACACGTGGAAGACCCAGAACCAGAGAGGCCCATTGACACTACACCGGTACAAACACCTAGAGATGCAACTGCACCTATGTCACGGCCCCGTAGGTCTCTACCTACTGTACCCATCACCAGGAGTGAGAAATCCGTAGATGATTCTACCCCACAGAGCCTAGGAGAAAATTTAGGGTTGAGGAGGTCTACACGTTCTAACTAGAGTTGAGCGCGGTTCTAGGTTCGTGGTTCTCCAGTTCGCGGCTCGAGTGATTTTGGGGCCTGTTCTAGATCAAACTAGAACTCGAGATTTTTGCAAAAGCTCGATAGTTCTAGATACGTTCGAGAACGGTTCTAGCAGCAAAAAAACAGCTAATTCCAAGCTGGCTTTCCGCTGTAATAGTGTAAGTCACTCTGTGACTCACACTATTATGAAATTTCAGTGTATAGTGTGCGGGAACAGCGTCTTCAGATCAATGCTGTATGGATAATGGCGATCGCCATTTTTTTTTTTTTTTTCCTTGTCTTCCTTCCCTAAGCGCGCGCGTGTAGTGGGGAGGGCCAGCATGTCAGCCAATCCCAGACACACACACAGCTAAATGGACTTTTAGCCAGAGAAGCAACGGCATGTGTGATAGGATGTCCATGACACATGTCCCTGCATTATAAAAACGAGTATCTGCCCGTCCGGACGCCATAATCTCTTCTGCGTCCTTGGTGTCAGACATCACTGGCGCAGCTCTGTCCTGAGTCCTATCGCCGATACTGCTGTATGCGCTCCATACACAGCGCTGGACAGCTTAGGGATAGCACTTTCTATCAGTCCTTTTAAGGGCTCAAACCGGCAGGGTCAGAGCCATAGGTGACAGGTCCTGAAAACAGAGACAGCGTCTGTGTAGCTAAGGTCAGGGATTTCCTCGCTGCATTTCCCCATTAGGAGGGAATAGAAAGGCAGGCTTCCATTCCTCTACCCAGAGCCCCACAACCCTGGCACTGTACCCTCCTGTCCTCTGCACACTCCAACTCATTATAACTAAGCCATTATACTAGCAAACACTGAGTGTACCTAGTGTCATCCTAAACAAGGCTATTGGACTTCTGTATAGTCCCAGTAGTGCACAGATATTTGCAGCACGTCTGCCTGCATTGCAATCTCAAACTGATAGTTACTAGGCCATTATACTAGCAAACACTGAGTGTACCTAGTGTCATCCTAAACGTGGCTGTTGGACTTCTGTATAGTCCCAGTAGTGCACAGATATTTGCAGCACGTCTGCCTGCATTGCACACTCCAACTCATTATAACTAAGCCATTATACTAGCAAACACTGAGTGAACTTAGTGTCATCCTAAACGTGGCTGTTGGACTTCTATATAGTCCCACTAGTGCACAGATATTTGCAGCACCTCTGCCTGCATTGCACACTCCAACTCATTATAACTAAGCCATTATACTAGCAAACACTGATTGTACCTAGTGTCATCCTAAACGTGGCTATTGGACTTCTGTATAGTCCCACTAGTGCACAGATATTTGCAGTACCTCTGCCTGCATTGCACACTCCAACTCATTAAAACTAAGCCATTATACTAGCAAACACTAAGTGTACCTAGTGTCATCCTAAATGTGTCTATTAGACTTCTGTATAGTCCCACTAGTGCACAGATATTTGCAGCACCTCTGCCTGCATTGCACACTCCAACTGATAGTTACTAAGCCATTATACTAGCAAACACTGAGTGTACCTAGTGGCATCCTAAAAGTGGCTGTTGGACTTCTGTATAGTCCCAGTAGTGCACAGATATTTGCAGCACGTCTGCCTGCATTGCACACTCCAACTCATTATAACTAAGCCATTATACTAGCAAACACTGAGTGTACCTAGTGGCATCCTAAACGTGGCTGTTGGACTTCTGTATAGTCCCAGTAGTGCAAAGACATTTGCAGCACCTCTGCCTGCATTGCACACTCCAACTCATTATAACTAAGCCATTATACTAGCAAACACTGAGTGTACCTAGTGGCATCCTAAACGTGGCTATTGGACTTCTGTATAGTCCCACTAGTGCACAGATATTTGCAGCACGTCTGCCTGCATTGCACACTCAAACTGATAGTTACTAAGCCATTATACTAGCAAACACTGAGTGTACCTAGTGGCATCTTAAACGTGGCTGTTGGACTTCTGTATAGTCCCAGTAGTGCACAGATATTTGCAGCACGTCTGCCTTCATTGCACACTCAAACTGATAGTTACTAAGCCATTATACTAGCAAAAACTGAGTGTACCTAGTGGCATCCTAAACGTGGCTGTTGGACTTCTGTATAGTCCCAGTAGTGCACAGATATTTGCAGCACGTCTACCTGCATTGCACACTCACACTCATTGTTACTAAGCCATTATACTAGCAAACACTGAGTGTACTTAGTGGCATCCTAAACGTGGCTATTGGACTTCTGTATATTCCCACTAGTGCACAGATATTTGCAGCACGTCTGCCTGCATTGCACACTCCAACCCATTATAACTTAGCCATTATACTAGCAAACACTGAGTGTACTTAGTGTCATACTAAACGTGGCTGTTGGACTTCTGTATAGTCCCACTAGTGCACAGATATTTGCAGCACGTCTTCCTGCATTGCACACTCCAACTCATTATAACTAAGCCATTATACTAGCAAACACTGAGTGTACCTAGTGGCATCCTAAACGTGGCTATTGGACTTCTGTATAGTCCCACTAGTGCAAAGATATTTGCAGAACCTCTGCCTGCATTGCACACTCCAACTTATAGTTACTAAGCCATTATACTAGCAAACACTGAGTGTACCTAGTGGCATCCTAAACGTGGCTGTTGGACTTCTGTATAGTCCCACTAGTGCACAGATATTTGCAGCACCTCTGCCTGCATTGCACACTCCAACTCATTAGAACTAAGCCATTATACTAGCAAACACTGAGTGTACCTAGTGTCATCCTAAACGTGGCTATTGGACTTCTGTATAGTCCCAGTAGTGCACAGATATTTGCAGCACGTCTGCCTGTATTGCACACTCAAACTGATAGTTACTAAGCCATTATACTAGCAAACACTGAGTGTACCTAGTGTCATCCTAAACGTGGCTGTTGGACTTTTGTATAGTCCCAGTAGTGCACAGATATTTGCAGCACCTCTGCCTGCATTGCACACTCTAACTGATAGTTACTAAGCCATTATACTAGCAAACACTGAGTGTACCTAGTGGCATCCTAAACGTGGCTATTGGACTTCTGTATAGTCCCAGTAGTGCACAGATATTTGCAGCACGTCTACCTGCATTGCACACTCACACTCATTGTTACTAAGCCATTATACTAGCAAACACTGAGTGTACCTAGTGGCATCCTAAACGTGGCTATTGGACTTCTGTATATTCCCACTAGTGCACAGATATTTGCAGCACCTCTGCCTGCATTGCACACTCCAACCCATTAAAACTTAGCCATTATACTAGCAAACACTGAGTGTACCTAGTGTCATCCTAAACGTGGCTGTTGGACTTCTGTATAGTCCCACTAGTGCACAGATATTTGCAGCACGTCTTCCTGCATTGCACACTCCAACTCATTATAACTAAGCCATTATACTAGCAAACACTGAGTGTACCTAGTGTCATCCTAAACGTGGCTATTGGACTTCTGTATAGTCCCACTAGTGCAAAGATATTTGCAGAACCTCTGCCTGCATTGCACACTCCAACTTATAGTTACTAAGCCATTATACTAGCAAACACTGAGTGTACCTAGTGGCATCCTAAACGTGGCTATTGGACTTCTGTATAGTCCCACTAGTGCACAGATATTTGCAGAACCTCTGCCTGCATTGCACACTCCAACTTATAGTTACTAAGCCATTATACTAGCAAACACTGAGTGTACCTAGTGGCATCCTAAACGTGGCTGTTGGACTTCTGTATAGTCCCACTAGTGCACAGATATTTGCAGCACCTCTGCCTGCATTGCACACTCCAACTCATTAGAACTAAGCCATTATACTAGCAAACACTGAGTGTACCTAGTGTCATCCTAAACGTGGCTATTGGACTTCTGTATAGTCCCAGTAGTGCACAGATATTTGCAGCACGTCTGCCTGTATTGCACACTCAAACTGATAGTTACTAAGCCATTATACTAGCAAACACTGAGTGTACCTAGTGTCTTCCTAAACGTGGCTGTTGGACTTCTGTATAGTCCCAGTAGTGCACAGATATTTGCAGCACCTCTGCCTGCATTGCACACTCAAACTCATTGTTACTAAGCCATTATACTAGCAAACACTGAGTGTACCTAGTGTCATCCTAAACGTGGCTGTTGGACTTCTGTATAGTCCCAGTAGTGCACAGATATTTTCAGCACGTCTGCCTGCATTGCACACTCAAACTGATAGTTACTAAGCCATTATACTAGCAAACACTGAGTGAACTTAGTGGCATCTTAAACGTGGCTGTTGGACTTCTGTATAGTCCCAGTAGTGCACAGATATTTACAGCACGTCTGCCTGCATTGCACACTCAAACTGATAGATAATAAGCCATTATACTAGCAAACACTGAGTGTACCTAGTGGCATCCTAAACGTGGCTGTTGGACTTCTGTATAGCCCCAGTAGTGCAAAGATATTTGCAGCACCTCTGCCTGCATTGCACACTCCAACTCATTATAACTAAGTCATTATACTAGCAAACACTGAGTGTACCTAGTGTCATCCTAAACGTGGCTATTGAACTTCTGTATAGTCCCACTAGTGCACAGATATTTGCAGCACCTCTGCCTGCATTGCACACTCCAACTCATTATAACTAAGCCATTATACTAGCAAACACTGATTGTACCTAGTGTCATCCTAAACGTGGCTATTGGACTTCTGTATAGTCCCACTAGTGCACAGATATTTCCAGCACGTCTACGTGCATTGCACACTCCAACTCATTATAACTAAGCCATTATACTAGCAAACACTGAGTGTACCTAGTGGCATCCTAAACGTGGCTGTTGGACTTCTTTATAGTCCCAGTAGTGCACAGATATTTGCAGCACGTCTGCCTGCATTGCACACTCAAACTGATAGTTACTAAGCCATTATACTAGCAAACACTGAGTGTACCTAGTGGCATCCTAAACGTGGCTGTTGGACTTCTGTATAGTCCCAGTAGTTCACAGATATTTGCAGCACGTCTGCCTGCATTGCACACTCCAACTCATTATAACTAAGCCATTATACTAGCAAACACTGAGTGTACCTAGTGTAATCCTAAACGTGGCTATTGGACTTCTGTATATTCCCACTAGTGCACAGATATTTGCAGCACGTCTGCCTGCATTGCACACTCCAACTCATTATAACTAAGCCATTATACTAGCAAACACTGAGTGTACCTAGTGTCATCCTAAACGTGGCTATTGGACTTCTGTATAGTCCCACTAGTGCACAGATATTTGCAGCACGTCTGCCTGCATTGCACACTCAAACTGATGGTTACTAAGCCATTATACTAGCAAACACTGAGTGTACCTAGTGGCATCTTAAACGTGGCTGTTGGACTTCTGTATAGTCCCAGTAGTGCACAGATATTTGCAGCACGTCTGCCTTCATTGCACACTCAAACTGATAGTTACTAAGCCATTATACTAGCAAACACTGAGTGTACCTAGTGGCATCCTAAACGTGGCTGTTGGACGTCTGTATAGTCCCAGTAGTGCACAGATATTTGCAGCACGTCTGCCTGCATTGCACACTCCAACTCATTATTACTAAGCCATTATACTAGCAAACACTGAGTGTACCTAGTGTCATCCTAAACGTGGCTATTGGACTTCTGTATAGTCCCAGTAGTGCACAGATATTTGCAGCACGTCTACGTGCATTGCACACTCCAACTCATTATAACTAAGCCATTATACTAGCAAACACTGAGTGTACCTAGTGGCATCCTAAACGTGGCTGTTGGACTTCTGTATAGTCCCAGTAGTGCACAGATATTTGCAGCACGTCTGCCTGCATTGCACACTCCAACTCATTATAACTAAGCCATTATACTAGCAAACACTGAGTGTACCTAGTGTCATCCTAAACGTGGCTATTGGACTTCTGTATAGTCCCACTAGTGCACAGATATTTGCAGCACGTCTGCCTGCATTGCACACTCAAACTGATAGTTACTAAGCCATTATACTAGCAAACACTGAGTGTACCT
This sequence comes from Anomaloglossus baeobatrachus, assembly GCF_048569485.1. Classification (NCBI taxonomy): domain Eukaryota; kingdom Metazoa; phylum Chordata; class Amphibia; order Anura; family Aromobatidae; genus Anomaloglossus; species Anomaloglossus baeobatrachus. The sequence goes on along the minus strand of NC_134353.1, from coordinate 592,006,630 downwards.
AGTGGCATCCTAAACGTGGCTGTTGGACTTCTGTATAGTCCCAGTAGTTCACAGATATTTGCAGCACGTCTGCCTGCATTGCACACTCCAACTCATTATAACTAAGCCATTATACTAGCAAACACTGAGTGTACCTAGTGTCATCCTAAACGTGGCTATTGGACTTCTGTATAGTCCCACTAGTGCACAGATATTTGCAGCACGTCTGCCTGCATTGCACACTCAAACTGATAGTTACTAACCCATTATACTAGCAAACACTGAGTGTACCTAGTGGCATCTTAAACGTGGCTGTTGGACTTCTGTATAGTCCCAGTAGTGCACAGATATTTGCAGCACGTCTGCCTTCATTGCACACTCAAACTGATAGTTACTAAGCCATTATACTAGCAAAACTGAGTGTACCTAGTGGCATCCTAAACGTGGCTGTTGGACTTCTGTATAGTCCCAGTAGTGCACAGATATTTGCAGCACGTCTACCTGCATTGCACACTCACACTCATTGTTACTAAGCCATTATACTAGCAAACACTGAGTGTACCTAGTGTCATCCTAAACGTGGCTATTGGACTTCTGTATAGTCCCACTAGTGCACAGATATTTGCAGCACCTCTGCCTGCATTGCACACTCCAACTCATTATAACTAAGCCATTATACTAGCAATTTATGCTGCCAGTTTAAGGGCCGTAGTTGCATTGTCAGGGATATTTATTCTTTATTATTCTGCTGTTAATAAAGCTAGACCACCGCTGCAATCTACACCACCTCTCAATTTTTACTACCACATTTTCAGTGCACAATCTCGTCGCAATCAACATGAGTGGCAAAATGACAGATGCTGGTGGAAAGGGGAAGAGGCGTGCTGGAAAAGGAAAAAAAGGGTTTGTCCGTGGGGAAGGTGGCAAAGCTCCATTATCATCTGCTGAAGATAGACCATCTACCAGCAAAAGTAAGATGTCTACTACTTACCGTGGACAATCCGATGTGCTCCCTTTTTTATGGACACGAACAACAGGAACAAAGGTAGATGATGGCCAAAAAAGGAAAATGCTTGAATGGATCTCAAGTGGTCCAACAAGTGCCCTCTCAGCCACTTCAAGTACCGCATCCAAAAAACACCAGTCCTCTGAGTTGTCATCCCAATCAAACTTGCTTTCTCCCAGCTCTGAAGTCTCCATCAGCCCGGCACACTATGGTGGAACTGAGATGGCTGAGTCTGCAGAGCTGTTCAGTCACACTATAGCCTGGGAATCAGAGGTCTGCTCCCAAGCTACAGTGAGTACAGAACATGAAATGGTCTGCAGTGATGCCCAGAACCTTTGTGACTCTGATTCAGGCCGTGAGGACCAAGTTTCTGAGCATAATGTTGACCCTTTGTCACAAACTGTAACACCTGTGGTTATAGACAATGAGGAACATACTGATGAAGATGAGACGCAGATACCCGATTGGGATGACAACTTAAATATTCGGTTAGGGCAAGAAGAGGCTCGGTCTGAAGGGGAGGGGAGTGCAAACACAACAATTGATGATGAAGTTCTAGATCCCACCTACTGTCAACCCCCAGTCAGGCACTCGAGGAGGTCAACAGAGGCGGTGGAGGAGGATGCAACCGACGACGAAGTTACCTTGCGCCTTCCTGGACAGAGTCGGAGCACTGGTAGCACGTCTACAACTGCATCCTCAGCCACCACTCTGCCTCTGAGCACTAGTCGGGGGGGCTCAGCAGGTCGCATGCCCTCTAAGCCTTGCCTAGCCTGGTCATTTTTTGACATAGAAAAAGATCACCCAAATTATGTGATGTGTAAAATTTGTCGTGATTCTGTTAGTAGAGGTCAAAACCTCAGCAGTTTGACAACTTCTTCCATGAATCGTCACATGAATAAATATCATAGGTCCCGGTGGGAAGCTCACCGTGCTGCAATGCGGCCTAGCGGAGCGAACCATCCACGGCCTGCCCCTTCCAGTGCATCCGCGCGCTCTTCATCTTCTAGGACTGTGGGGACAGCTGTCACACCTGGTTTTCCACGCACAACTTCCACCACTGTAACCGCAACAGGCACTTTGCTTGGTAGGTCGTCTGTTGGTTTGGAAGGGGAAACAAGTGAGTGTGTACAGCTCTCTCAGACATCGATAGCACCAACCTTGGATGAAGGCAACATCATGTCTACGCCTGCACTTTCCTCACAAACCTGCATTTTTCCAGGGACACCCAACTCAACACCGTCTACACACAGCAGCCAGATCTCTGTCCCTCAGATGTGGTCAAATAAAAGGCCATTTCCTGCGACCCATGACAAAGCTAAGAGATTGACTCTATCCCTCTGTAAGCTCTTGGCTACCGAAATGCTGCCTTTCCGCCTAGTGGACACACAGGATTTTAGAGACCTTATGTCTGTCGCTGTGCCCCAGTACCACTACTTCTCTAAGAAAGGTGTGCCCGCGCTATACCAGCTTGTCGCAGACAACATCACCACTTCCTTGAGAAACTCTGTGTGTGAACGGGTGCATTTCACCACCGATACTTGGACCAGTAAGCATGGACAGGGACGTTACATGTCGCTGACTGGGCACTGGGTAACTATGGTGATAGATGGTGAAGGGTCTGCTGCACAAGTCTTGCCATCCTCACGACTTGTGTGTCAATCCTCTGTCTGTCCAAGTTCCGCCACTGCTTCCCCCTCCTCCACCTCATCTGGGTCCTCCACCTCCGCCCCAAGCCTGCCTGGTCAGGCCACCAGCGTTCGCACTGCGCAGAAGGAATCACGCACCCCTCATTACTATGCTGGCAGCAGAGCGCAACGGCATCAGGCGGTCTTTAGCTTGACATGTCTTGGGAATAGGAGTCACACAGCTGAGGAGTTGTGGTCAGCTCTGCGGTCAGAGTTTAATAAATGGTTGTCTCCACTCAACCTGCAGCCTGGTAGGGCCGTGTGCGACAATGCTGCAAACCTGGGTGCGGCCCTTCGCCTGGGCAAGGTGACACACGTGCCTTGTATGGCTCACGTGTTGAACCTTGTCGTCCAGCAATTCTTAACACACTATCCCGGCCTATATGGCCTTCTGACCAGGGCACGAAAACTGTCTGCTCCCTTCCGCCGTTCAACCGCCGCAGCTGAGCGACTTGCATCTCTCCAGAAGTCTTTCGGCCTGCCAGTTCATCGCCTGAAATGCGATGTGGCGACACGCTGGAATTCGACTCTCCACATGTTACAGCGACTGTGGCAGCACCGCCGAGCCCTGGTGCAATACGTCATGACATATAGCCTGGGCCAAAGAGATGCAGAGGTGGGGCAGATCACCCTGATGGAGTGGTCTCATCTCAAGGACCTATGCACCCTTCTGCACAGTTTCGACATGGCGACGAATATGTTTAGCGCTGACAATGCCATTATCAGCATTACAATTCCAGTCATTTACATGCTGGAGCACACGCTAAACACTATTCGGAGTCAGGGGGTGAGACAACAGGAAGGGGAGGAACTACAGGAGGATTCATATGCGCAAGGGACAACAACATCACCAAGGTCCAGATGTTCATCATCACCAACGCAGCAGGCATGGGACCATGGGGGACAGGGATCAATAAGGGCGCATAGTAGCAGGCGAAATGTTGAGGAAGGTGCAGGAGAACATGAAGAAATGGAGGACGAACTGTCCATGGACATGGAAGACTCAGCAGATGAGGGAGACCTTGGTCAAATTTCAGTTGAAAGAGGTTGGGGGGAGATGTCAGAGGAAGAAAGAACGGTTAGCACCTCTATGCCACAAACACAGCGTGGAATTGGTCCGCATGGCTGCGCAAGACACATGAGTGCCTTCTTGTTGCACTACCTCCAACATGACCCTCGTATTGTGAAAATTAGAAGTGATGATGACTACTGGATTGCCACACTATTGGATCCCCGGTACAAGTCCAAATTTTGTGACATAATTCCAGCCATAGAAAGGGACGCACGTATGCAGGAGTATCAGCAGAAGCTGTTACTCGATCTTAGCTCGGCTTTTCCACCAAACAACCGTGCAGGTGCAGGGTGTGATTCTTCCAGTTGTAACTTGACAAACATGGGACGGTCTCGTCATCTTCAACAGTCTACCCGTACCAGTAGGACTGTATCTGGTGCTGGTAACAGCAATTTTATGGAATCTTTTCATAATTTTTTTAGACCCTCCTTTGCAAGGCCACCAGAGACAACAAGTCTGACACATAGTCAACGGCTGGAGAGGATGATACAGGAGTATCTCCAAATGAACATCGATGCCATGACTTTGCAAATGGAGCCTTTTGGGTTTCAAATCTAGAAAAAGCCTTTTGGGCTTCAAATTTAGAAAAATGGCCAGAGCTCTCCAGTTACGCCTTGGAGATTTTGTCGTGTCCAGCTGTCAGCGTTGTCTCTGAACGTGTGTTCAGTGCTGCTGGGTGTGTGCTGACAGATAAGCGCACGCGTCTGTCCAGTGACAATGTGGACATACTAACGTTCATCAAAATGAACAAGTCATGGATCCACCAGGAATTTACTACCCCTGTGTCATCCTGGGGAGAGTAAATGCTTGTGGATTTGGAATGTGCTTGATGCAAATCAAAACATCCTGTTTGCAACTAGGGCACAAGTGCTGCCACTGATAAGGTGTCTGTGTGGCCCAATTTTTGGAAAAAAGGGAGACTCCGCTTGGAGTCACCTTGCGGTGTTTTACATGATTTTAGAAGGGCATGCCATGCCTATATCTGTGTCTCATCCTCTTTTTCCTCGTAACGCTGTTTTGTTTTCACATGAGAATTTGTCCTTGTCACTTTCCCATGTGTTTGTGTTGTGTTGTGAGTTGTTTGTCACCTTTTGGACACCTTTGAGGGTGTTTTCTAGGTGTTTTTATGTGTTTGTGAATGCCTGCCATTGTTTCCTATGCAGTTCGAGTTCGGTTCGTCGAACGTTCGACGAACCGAACTCGAACGGGACCTCCATTCGGCGAACCGACCTCGAGCCGAACCACGACCGGTTCGCTCATCTCTAGTTCTAACCTAGGTCAGCCACCACTCAGATACAGAGAATGAGTGGAGCTTGTATGTTCTTGTATATAGCAATGTGTATATATAAGTAAATACTAATTAACCGTGTACTTGACCTGATTTGTTTGAAAAAGAGTAAGGTAGCGGATTCTGGCTACCCTTTCCCCAGTTAACCAGCTTTTCCCTGTTTTAAAGATTTTATGGACCATGGCCTCTGGACTGGAAGAGGCCACCCAAAAACTTTCTTGGGCCTTGTGTATAACCACTGGCTACCTTCTTGTTACCCCACCACCAGGACTGTAACTCCTCTGGAGAGGTTGGTTGGAGGAAGGGCCTGCAGTGGAGTCGGCCAAGGCCCAGTCACCAGCAAAACCGGTGGCTAACCTCCAGGCCAAGGGTTCCGGACCGTGGAACTCTTGGGGTGGACTGGTGGGTAAGGAACTTTTACCTGGACACTATGGACACCCACAGGAACTCAGAGTGGTGTGACACCTGTGTTAGCGGTAGCACCGAGGGTGGGTTCAGGTGTTTTGGGTGGCGGGTGAAAGGGAAGAAGGAGAAAAACCATAACATTTAAGAAATGTGCCTCCCTTATTGGGATGAAATGTTTGAAATGTTTTGAAATGTTTTATATGTTACACCTTTTTCTAATACCTTTTATAGATGCCGAAAAATAAACGTCAATGGCCGGACAGCCTGAGGACAGGCTCTATTCAACCAAGGGGGAGTGTGACGCCCTGGCAAAACCAGGTAGTTACAGAGGTTGTACAAATCTCTCAGGTACAATACTACATCCTCCTTGGCAGTCTAACACAAAACCCACACCCAGGTGCACAACACCAGCCAGTAAAGCCTAGTCACCCCCCTTATGACAATAGGGACACACCAGTGGGCGGGACCAGGTGGATGGGAGTGCGCACCTAGGGGTCCTGAGATGTCAGGGGCGGGAACACAACAGAACAGTGCTGACAGTTGACAGTGGAGGAGTGTGAAGTAGCAGCGGAGTCAGGGGTTGGGGCCCCTGAACTACCGGACTAGGCGGCAGATGGGAAGCAGGACCACAGGCGACGGAGATCCGGTCGTGGCAGACCTAAAGTGGACTGGGGCAAGGTTGTAGCCTGCTGATACCAACAGCAGGAATCCGGTCCGGAGGCTGTGCACAGTAGGGTTACATGAACCCTAGGGCGAGGACGCTTGCAAGCTCCTTGTCAATTGACCAGCCGGGCATGAGGTTTCAGGCCTTGTTCTACAGAAGCCCAGAAAGCGAAACAGAAGCCCAACGCGGGGGATAGAGTGTCCGTCAGAACCCACAGAGATCCCAAGGGTCAGATTTCGCGGACCACACCTCTCAACAAACACAGTACCGGGAGTGGACTTCCCCGTTCCAAGCGGAGTTGTCCCAGTGAAGACACAAACACTGAGTGCAGGAGGAAGGGACCCCTGTTTGATACCCCCGGATGTGGGATCCGCATATACCCGCCGGAGGCGACTGGTCACTGACAATTTGGTTTACCACTGGACTTTGTGTGCAATTCTTTGGAACTGTGAATACACCATCCATCCCCGGTCCAACCCTGCATGACCCTCTCTGCAACCACAGCTCCTGTTCACCTGGGTCCCGGGACTACACCTCCCCTACCCGTGGAGGGGATTCCATCCTGCTGCCCCGCTCCATCAGCCCCGGGCATCCCATCACCAGGCAGCGGCAGTGCTATCAACCCTCACCGCAACCCACGGGTGGCGTCACCGACAAATCAATCCCCTGTAAATACTCCCTTCCTATGGTTCTGAGGACGGCCGGCCGTATGAGCCCGAGACCGGCTACCACTCCAGCCGCAGTAATGAACCCGGATCCGAGCAGCCCTGCAGTGGCCCAGCCCCCGTCCACAACAGTATCATGTCTTCGGGTCTACATAAGAACCTGAGATGCCATGCTCGGCGCACTGTACCCAGAAATTGTGTAGAGAGAGTTTCTGCTGGAAAGGGAGAGTATTTTACAGCGTCACAGTACCTGCTGGTGCAGCATTTAACCAACAGTCCTTTTCAGGGCTAAATCAAATATATTCTATGCTATTATAATACAGCTCTTAGCTACTTTTACTGTAGGGCAAGCTGCTGTAGATTGGATAGCGTATTGGACGCATGTAGGCAGGGATTATATCTTTACAGAAATTGCTGCTAGTACGTAAAAAAAAATCTAATCTATTCTCTAATAATACTGCTTTTAGATGAATTTAGTGTACAGCAAGCTGCTGGAGAAGAAGTATTGCATTAGAGAAATGTAGGAAGGGATTCCAACCTCACAGACCTTGCTATTGCTTGGTAAAAAATGTTTTCTATTATACAATAATACTGATCTTAGCTGCATTTAGTGAAGGGCAAGCTGCTGGAGAAGGGGTAGTGTATTGGAGACATGTAGGCAGAGATTCTAGCCTTACAGATTTTGTTGCTAGTACATAACAAATCTATTTTATTCTGTAATAATACAGTCCATGCTACTGTAACCTAAAACCAAAAGTCCTTTTTCAGACCTACATCTATTCTATTCCATATTTTAACTCTGTTAGATGCATACAGTGTAGGTCTAGCTGATGGAGGATGGAGAGTTTTGGATTAGTGGCATATAGTAAGGTATATTGCTTTATATTCCTTCAATAGGGATGCTGCTGCTGGAACCCCACTGTGTTGGTTAGGGCATAGTTAATCTTATGGGACACGTACTGGTGTAAGGCAGGGACAGCACACTGGAAATATAGCCAACACTAAATGTGCACTACTGCACTAAAAAATCCAAACTGTACTTATTATTAAAATTTGAGATTTTTGGCAAAAAATTTGCAATTTCTTGAGCTACCCCACCACGTCACGGCAAATCTCTTTGGGACAGTCCTACTCTAAATTATTTTTATTTAAAGTGTGCCATATGGCCTCACATATGAAAAACATAGAACTGTTCTGAGCAGCATTTACCTGGTGCTTTTCAATCCCGTACTCATGACTGAATCATGTCTGTGGGCGGGACAGACCCAAGCAAATGCTGCTTGAAGTAAATAGCCTGTTGACAGGGCTTGATTACTGGAAATATATTAGCAGCTGGGGACCGAGAACTCCAAGACAGCCATCACCATCAGGTTGTGGAAAGCCACAGAATTCACATGCTTAAATGGCAAAATTTCCAGGGAAAACAGTCAGGATATGCAAGCATGCTTTCTTTCTCCATCTTCACCTGGTCCACATGCAAAGCTTCTTCTTTAATTATGTGCAGTGAGTATATGAGTAGACACAGAAGTGAGATAGCTACACTGGTTATGGCATCATCGCCGCTCACCATTTTGGTTATTTGTTAAAAGTTTTGTTGAACATTACAGATATCAAACATCCATGCCCATTGATTGGCTCAATTGGCTGTTATGTGCAGAGGGTTACCGGAATACCAACAGGCCCGTTATAGCTGATATTAAACTATTACCTTCTGCTGCTCATAAAGCCTTGCTAACATGTGTAATGTAGAGCTCCAATGTGTGATGACATTGCACACCAGTTAGTGAGATGGCACTTGTAAACATTGCTACAGCACTGTCAGACCAGCTGTAGCTGTAGCTGACTTGTAGAAATAAGCAAAAACTCGGTGTACCTGCCCAATCAACTCAGGCAAAGCTGAGTAGGTTTCATTAAAGCACAAAACTACTAAGGTGAGCAAGTGAGCCAGGCATAGTACGTGTGTGAGCTTGCTAAATTTTAGAGCCACCATAATGTTACAACTATTATCATACATGACCATGCCTGGTTGTAGGTTGAATGGCGAGAGCCACATATCTGCAAAGACTGTTACACCTTTCAAAAACTCTTTGGTGGTGTGCTGTTGGTCACCTAAACAAATTAGTTATGGACGACATGTTCCAAGATGACAATAAAAAGATGGAGGCGGGGGGTGCAGGAACTGGTATAGGAATTGGAGGAAACCCTGAAGGAACAAGGTCCCGCAATAATCAACATTGTTAGCATTTGTGCCTTCCCAGATAGAGAAAAGTAAACTTGTTTGAAAATGGTTAGCTAATTTCAATTTCAGCACGAGCCTTGACGACTTGAATTCATGTTCGGATGACCAAACACTTTTCTCAAAAATTGGAAAAGATGGGCTTTGTTAGGTAACTGTTTGCAGTTGTACTAATGATTTTCTTCTACCTTATTATCACTTTTGCTAGGATAGTGGTGCCATATGATAAGTGGAGTAATGTGTTTGATGAGGTGATGGGGTGGGGAGAGGTTAGAGGAGCAGTGGACTGTTTTGTATATTTTCTTAAGTTCATATGTGGATGTTCCGGCAGCAAATCAGGATGCAGAAAACATCTGCAATGTTCAGACACGAAGGCTTGTGTCATTGGCTGCCTAGGTCACATGTTCCTCAGCATATAAAAATCCAACATGAGGTGTCAACGCCATTTTATGATTGCTGCAACTCAGGGACGGTGCTGCTGCTAGACAGATAGTTAGCTTAGCTGGGGGATTTAATTTTAGCAAGTTCAGATTGCTAGAAAGTTAGTAGTGTTGAATAGGGAAGTGCAGGAGCATGCAATGATGGGAATGTTGTGTGCCACAAATCAGCTTTTCAGTGATTTCAAATTATGTGGGCCAGCCTCAAATTGCCATTTCATCATCTAAATATAGATTGCTAGTGGGTTCAGGCACAAATTGCCATTTCATTATCTAAATAGAGATTGCAAAATCTGTGGTCTAACCCAGGGCCGGACTGGGACTGAAATTCAGCCCTGGCATTTTCAAGAACACAGGCCCTCTTCTTGTAACTTCTGTACCCTGTTCCATAGATTGTGAAACTACAGGTCCCAGCATATAATCACAATTGTGTGTGTGTGGCTGATCTGTACAGCAAGCAGCCACTGAATTATGGCCCATTTAGGTGAGTGTAAACAATACGACTTTCTGAATAATGGCCCATTTAAATAGGTCAGTAATAGTGATGAGCGAATATACTGTACTCAGCGCTATTCGTTACTCGCACTAATATTAAAGTTTTTGTGATATCCGTTACTCATCGAGTATTTTGGTATTCGCTTCATGAGTTTCGAGTCCCTTCTCTGCATGTTTGGCACCTGTTTTTCAGCCACTAAAAATGCTGGGATTGGCCCCAGTCACAGTAATACCGTAGTCCTCTTTGCTACTGGCATTACTGTGATTGGGAAGTGCAGTGAACAAAAAAACCTGACTTGTGATTATTAAAGCAATAGAATTACACTTACCAAGTTTCCTGCAGCTGTCACACTGCTTCCTGTTCCACTCATTAACCCTTATGAATATGCACTGTTTCCCCCGTCCACCCTCTGTGTCAGTGTGATGCCCTGGCCTATCAGGTCATCACAGGGTATTGTGCAATTTGCCCTTCTGTGCAATATCCACCTCCTCCTTGGTTACGGGTCCCTAACCATTGGTGTTGCCAAAACCAGCTAATCAAAATCCTAGGAACACTCTGCACCACACCCACCAGACACACTAGTGGACGGCCTGAGTGGAATAGGGTCGCCCACTTGGGGGGTTGGTTAAGGGGAGGTCAGGAGTGTCAGGAGTAAGTCAGAGAAAGGGAGAGGGTAGTTTGGAGGTGAAAGTGAGAGGAGGTCAGTAGCTGGGCTCCTTGGAACTACTAGGTAGCAGACGTTGGTCAGGGCCTGGTAGGAGCTGGACCCCCGGTTGCAGGGGATCGTGACAAGGGGCACGGCATTGTAGGCATTGGAGGACAGCCGGCAGCCTTGTACCATCACTGGGCTGGGACCAGGGCACGACGGGGTACGTGGACTCTAAGTCAGGGAGTAGTTTCAGGCAACCTGACAATTCGCCCGACGAGAACGGTGCCTTCAAGATCCGCTCTCCACCTGCTCCAAAATCAGGGTACTAGCGCAACGAGAGGGATATAACTTTCCACAAATACGGTCCAAGAAATGCCAAGCGTGAACCCTGAGAGCAAGCTCCCTCAGTTAGCCATACTGGGGAGCGGGACCCGACTAGTTTCAAGCTACAGGGACCAACTAGAAGAAAACAAGGTGCCAAGGGAAAGGTCACAGATCAACAGGCAACACCAACAGAAACGGGGCCCAGACGTGCTCCCCCTCAGCGGCAGCAGTGTCCAGAACTTTGGTTTACTAAAGTTGTCAATGTCAGCGTTATTGGCCTGAGTACGCAAGTGACCCTTACCTCCCCAATGGCACCTCCCTGTCCCCATCACCGAGGCATTCCCCCCTACCCGGGGAGGGTATAAACACCTGGCTGCCCACTCCATCGCCACCGGGTACTGCCAGCCGCAGCAGTGGTACTCCACCTTACCACACACCACGGGTGGCGTCACAAACTCTCAATATACCACCCCCTTGTAAATACCCCCTTCATTCGAGTGGCCTCGAGACCCCCAGGTATGGACACCCCTCGAGCCACCGCGGATCCAGATTCGAGCAGCTCAGCTGCTGGCACGGGGGCGGCACATCAGCGTCTGTGATTGGTTACAGTCCTGCTCTCTCCCTGTGGGCGTACTAACATGGTAATGAATGCGCAGCGTCAGAGGATGGTCGCACTCACCTCTCTGCTGCCATTGTGTCCGACTCCTGGATTTCGGCTCAGTGCGCATAATGCCCGAACTTTCGGTCATGCGCACTATGAAGCCAGGTGTATGAGTCCCGGCTTCAAACACGTGTAGTGCGCATGACTAGAAGTGCCGAAATCCAATGGTCGGACACGATGGCAGCACAGAGGTGAGCACGAGCATCTTCTAAAGCGGGCTTTACACGCTGCGACATCGCTAATGCGAACTCGTTGGGGTCACGGAATTCGTGACGCACATCCGGCCGCATTAGCGATGCCGTTGCGTGTAACACCGATAAGCGATTTTGCATCGTTGCAAAAACGTGCAAAATCGCTAATCGGCGACACGGGGGTCCATTCTCAAATCTCGTTACTGCAGCAGTAACGAGGTTGTTCCTCGTTCCTGCGGCAGCACACATCGCTGCGTGTGACGCCGCAGGAACGAGGAAGCTCCCCTTACCTGCCTCCCGGCCGCTATGAGGAAGGAAGGAGGTGGGCGGGATGTTACGTCCCGCTCAGCTCCGCCCCTCCGCTGCTATTGGGCGGCGGTTCAGTGACGTCGCTGTGACGCCGCACGGACCGCCCCCTTAGAAAGGAGGCGGTTCGCCCGTCACAGCGACGTCGCCGGACAGGTATGTATGTGTGACCGGTCTGGGCGATGTTGTGCGGCACGGGCAGCAATTTGCCCGTGTCGCGCAACAGATGGGGGCGGCTACCCACACTAGCGATATCGGGACCGATATCGCAGTGTGTAAAGTAGCCTTAAGGCTGCATATTCATTAGTATGTCAGTATGCCCACAGGTACGTGCTTACATGCTAAGGGGGCCGACTAGCCAAGGGAACTAACACCCTTGCGACTATTCCCCGCGCTCATTAGCATATCTTTTTTTCTAAAGATCTCTATCTATGCTAGTGTATACAGGGACAGGTAGGCAGTGATTAGCTATATACACCCAGAACTGCTCGTGATTCTGGGTGCATATTGCACCTGACAGGTTCCCTTTCAGTTATTCTGCTTTGTTACTGGAACATAATAACCAAACTATACAACTGGTAGCACCCTACAGACTAGCAGGATCTTTTGGGCATTTTCATCATGGCATGGGGCCTTACATTTTAGTTGACATTGACATAATAGTGATATTATTTGTGTCATGATATCTCATTCTCCTGCACATTTCCACCCAAACTTAAATTGAACTTTATGTCCCCATCAAGGACAGCACATATCAGATGCTGGTTGTAACATTTTAACCTTTTACTTTTGACAGTGTGATGCTGCAGTGTTTCAAAGGAAACATATGTCGCGTCCAGAGAAGGGGGTGTATTGTATGGTAGCCTGGATAGCACTTAACACATCAGCCCCCAGCAAATTCATAGGAGTATTTTCACTAACAATAAGTTTTGTGAGAATTTCCTGGCTATCTTGTAATTTCAGCTTCATCTGTTTTGTCAAGGGAATTTCAGACACCAATCCCTCCACCCCGACACACTCCACAGTCTTGTCAGTAATCATGTCTGGCTTTATCAGGTCTTTATGTACCACAGTTCCAGCTGCCCCAGTGTCAATTAAAAATTCTGCCTCTTTGCCCCCTGGCATTGTTATGGTCATAATTAAGGTGAGACCAGGTCCTGAGGGAACAAAAACAGGGTGCACATTTGTCACTGGGTTGCCAGTTTCCTAGGCCAGAGGCAAAGGAGGATGGAAGGAAGGAGGAGAGTCAGTCTACTCCCTCTCCTTTTTGGGGTTTTTGCACTGTCTGGCGTAATGTCCATTCTGTCCACAATTCCAGCACTGCACGGTCGCTAGGTCACCTGGTGCTCCCCTTCTTTGCTTCCACTGTTGTCCTTGTGCTCTAGCATACATTCCTTGTGCTCTAGCATACATAACTGGTCACTTGCATTTTGTCAGTTCAACCCCCTTAGCTACTTGTAGAAGGTCTGTTGGGTCCATATTTCTCCACTCAGGTCTGGCTGTCTGTACTGCTTCTCGTAAAAACGTATTCATACCGTCAATTAATGCATTCACCAATATTTTGATATCAAGGTCGTTTCTTGCACTGTACCCCATGTCTGTTCACTTCAGCTGTAACCTCCCAAAATACGTCTCAATACTCTCCCCTTTTTGCTGTGTCATGTCAGTCATCAGTACAGACTGCTCTGATTGTTTCTTTGTAGCCCATTCTTTTAATGCCTCACAGTATGTCTTTCCAGACCTCTCAGACTGATCATCCATGATCCATGATTGATCCTTTACCATATCAGTATGTGATTTAATTATGTGTCCCAGCACGTCACCTGCCTTTGCAGTCACCAAACTCTCGAGGTCTGCCCAAGTGCATTTATAAGTCACTTGTATTGTCTGTATTTGCCTGTAAAATGGGAAAGGTTGGTTTTCAGGGTCAGGTAACTGTTTCAACATAGCTAGCTGGTCAGAGGGGCTCCAGGGGTAATATTCCTGTGTCTGTCTGATTTTTGTGACCTTCCATGGTCGGGATGTATTTGATTTTTTGGCATTCTTTTCTTTTCTCACCGTCAGAGTTATGTCCAGCCTCCTCCCCAAAACTCAATTCCTTCACTACCTCTGTCTCAGAGTCAGCGTCCTCTGTCATCACATGTGATCTGGTTCGAACAGGATTTAGTGCAATCCGCTTAGGGCGAGTAACATTACACGTAGCACAAGTACCTCTCCAGTCTGGGTTTTCTGACTACAATGTTTACAAGTCCAATCATCTGGTCTGGGTTTCTGATCATGTGAAGGTGGTGCGGTAGCAGTCACAATTTCTGCTGTTGGTGCATTTAAACATTCATAATACACCTTATCTCCCGCTGTGGTCTCTTTAAATCCACAATGCTGCACCTCTTCAGCCACACAACACCATTTATTTACTTGTTGCTCTACTCTCTTGTCTTTTATCCAACCTCTCTTTTCTTCCCTGAATCTGTGCCATTCCTCAATATCCAAACATCCGTACTCTGGCATGTCTGCCTTTTTGAGTATTGGTCTGACATTTTTCTCTGCTTCCTTGCACTATCTGTTTGGCTGTTTTGGATCCTGCTGGAGCCCCACACTGCACACTGGACAAGTTGCCATGGCTTCAACTTATTCTTACACAGCCCACCTTTCTGCAAATGCCCTCTCAGTGTCCCTGGACTTTGTCAACAGGCCACACTCTGGCAAGTCAGAATGGGCTCTCAAGGTGTAGCTAGAAGGCTAGTCAGCACTCTCACTCGCTACCCTTGTAGGGTGTATTGGAAAGGCTTTAAAACAGCTCTGTCACCCAATAGACCAGATGACTAAAGCAGGAAGGACCAGGTTTGATAGTCCTCTCACCTAATAGACCACCTCCATGTAAGTGGGAAGGCCACACTGCTCTCTCACCCACTTAGACCTGTTGTGCAGTTGGGTACCCCATGCTGGTCCTTTACAAAGTATTCCAGCAACGTAAACTAGAATTAAACCAAAACAACCCTCAGAACTGACTTCTTACAGAGGGCAAAAGACAGAAAATCGCGCAGCGCCTTACTTGCCCCCTCCCAACAGAATAGCAGCAGCACACAGTTTGTTTAGCAAGAGTCTTATCTCAAAAGAATTCTTCGTCCAGACTTAGCTTTCCAAAACATCCAACTTTCCTAATACCCACTGGTATACACAATCCTAGCAGAAAATTGAGACTGCTTACATACCTTCACAGCACTAATCACAGATCACAGGACCACTTGTCCACTCATTCATTGATTCCAGAAACGTATGTAACAATACGCCTTCCAAGGATCAGTTAACCTCACATGTTATTAAAATTATCTAAACCGCTCTTGAAACTGATGGGAAAAAATACATATGTCAGGTATCCACTCAAATACTCTATATGGCTATGCCCTGTGACATTTCACAACCAGAACATCTTTTCACAGTCCACATTATGGCATATAACCATTAATTTATACATACATATTATTACACAAAATCCCTTATCTCAATTTCTCGTCACTTTTATGTTATTCAGATGCTTCTCATCAATATACAACAACTTACTGCCTGCCTACTTTATCTAGGCATTAGTATGAAACAACTTATGCACACATATCCCTAGACCAGTGTATTGCCCGTCAAAGATGCAAAGATGGCCAAAGCAAAACACAGCAAATGTAATTATACAGAGACTGCCCCAATTCCGTACTATGCGATCAATGCAATCAGTTAATGGACAGACAACAGATTATCTTATTACTCTATTTTTCAACTCTCATTCAGACATGCATGAAAAAAAAACAACAATACTCACTGGTGATGCCAGAGTTCTTGAACCGTGTGTATAGCCTTACCCAGAATATTTGGGAAGTCAGAGAGAGACAAATAAAGTGTAAGAATAAAGCTTTTCACCTTGCTGCAGCTGAAATTTCACTGTCTCAAGAGTCCCCAAACTTCTTCCAAATAGGCTGGTTGGCCCCACGTTGGGCACCAGAAACTGTTGTAGCTGTTCTGTTTTGTCAGAAGTCAGCTTATGGGATCACCAGTGAGGTCCTGTTGATGTAGGCCTCTTTGCTTAGTCAATATCGAGCTCTCGGAGAAAAGACCTGCATTCATGTTAGCATGATCAGTTTTCTGTTTATTTAGCCAATGCACAGATAATTTATACCATTTACAGATCTATGTGATATTGCAAAAAAGGCTTTGAGTGGAAATTTACAAGTTGATCATATGGCCTTTAAGTTTGAGAAAGACAAAAATGTAGAGTCATGCATATGAGATAAGAACATTTAGCAGACAATAATAATCCTTGAGCTTGTTTCTTATTTTGAAGGCTACACAATGGCTATGAACTTACACCAGATATACTCATGGAACAATAAAATATTTAAAATCAAGAAATATAGAAACTATTAACCCTTCTATATCAGGGGGGAAGAAAAAATTTCAATTGATCACAATGACAATATTACATTTTATGTCGTCATATGTGTAACCCCCATGTTCACACATAAACAAATACAGGAATAGCAAAGAAAAAAGGAAGGATTTCACCTAGTCAGATGATCCACTGCCTTTCACAACCTTCCTGTCACATAGGCGGAGCGAAGGGGAGGGCTCTTCATATATTCCGGCTAGCTCACCCTAAGACCCCCAACATCTCCCGCCCTTACAAGGACGGTCCCCAACTATCACCTAGCTGCCGTCCTGAAACTTCCCTTATGCCTCTCAATGCGTTTCGTCACCATACATGACTCTTCAGGGGATTTGCATAGGTTGGATAATAGAAATACAGGGGAACGCTGGTGAGTTGCCGCCAGTTGCTGTACAAAGCCCGTCTAAACAAAATAAACATATTATATAGCCACCATGTAACCCCATCAGCCAATCACACAAAACCGTAACAGGTGTAGATAAATCAGCTATATTAGATACTCACCGGGTCCAGGCAAGTGACACGCACGCTAAAGAAAAACGGAACCTACCACACGAGTAGTTTGAATTGTATTTCCGGGTTGAATATAATGCAGCACGTGGTGTCCATGACGCGCAATCACGTGTCCCGTCATGTCATCATTATATGATCCGCACGCCGTCTATCCCAGAGGGAGGAACCTCCCGGGATGCACGGCCATGCATGAAACGATGCATAAAATGCCGTCATATGATCACTCACATGACGGCGATGTGTTGGCAAGACTTAACACTCAAGTCGACAAGGAAGGGGGTGTTACCTAGTGTACATAGAAGAATCACATGACACATCACCTGATACACACCCACGAAACGCTTGTCAGCACCAAAGGCCAAAACAGTATCTAAGAATAATATCAGAGTTGCAAGCACGGATTGTACCATTTAAAACAAAGCCAGAACCATCCCGTTGTCCATAACAAATTTACAAGCCAGGAATGGTACAGCGAGATGTATATGGCCAATACTCAAGAAGCCAACTCCAGATTAACCCATGGGTAAAATGCTGATGTAGTCCCAAACCCTTATTGAACTCAAAGGGGTGGGAAAGGGGAAAATGTAAATGTAGGTAATCAAATGTTAAAGGATTTTATCACTTTTACTACGACCTGGGTTATCCACCCAATAGTTGAGAAATTACCAAACAAAATGGATCTCAAAAAGACCCGACACGTCCATAGATATTTTAGCAGAATTTAAAATCAGATGAAAAGAAAAAACAATAGGGCGCACGGAGGATCAAATAAAGCACCCGAAATTCAACTGCTCATTCAAGCCCTTGGGTGAAACTCTCTCCAATCTGAAGATCCATCTGGTCTCATGCTGAAAGACAAAGCGGTCCCAGTCGCCGCCTCTAAGTGGTTGTTCCACTTTATCAATGCCTACAAAGGATAGAACATCCTTTCTGCCCACATGTAAGGCATTTACATGCCTAGCCAGAGGGGTCTCTCTTTTATATTCTATATCACTAGGTCAATCCGGTGGTAAACTTATGTTTTCTGTGAGGTATCTTTTTTAGGTTTTAATTAATTGTTAATATTAAAAGTTATGTTTTAACTATAAATTCACATTTTGCTTTTGTCCTCTATATACTGTGAATATTGTGTCCAGGAATCCAATTCCCCTGCTTTTTCTCTTGAATTAATATAATGGCAACACAGCAGAGCTAAGATAGCTGCACCTGGAAAACAGAACATAACAATCAGCTCTGTGCACATTAATGAACACTGGTTTTGTTTGTTAACCCATAAAAGAAGCTCTGACTCCCCAAACCCCTCTAGTAACACAAAATAACAGCAGGAGATGGATCGAGCTTCACCAGCCATTGAAAGAAAAGCAGCTGAAGCTTCCACTCACTCAGTCCCTTCTTCTTGTCTGACGATTGCTGTCCACTACTGGAGCCAGAGAGGTCTGTCTCCCGGCTGCTACCACTACAAGAGAAAGAGAGGAGTCCAAGACGCTCCTCCTTGTCCTGAGCTGCTCCCGTCCTGTCCCACTCACAACATCAAAGGGCCTTCAGGAGCTTGAGCGGCCCACAGCAGGGAGTGGCCCCTCTGGAAAATACCTGAATTACCCTATGGCCAGTTCGGCCCTGGTCCAACCAAAAAAATGCCATTTCGTAGAGATTGTGAAATCTGTGGTCCAGCCAAATACTGCCATCTCATCATTTAAATAGAGATTGTAAAACCTGTGGTCCAGGCAAAGATTACCATTTCATCAGCTAATTATAGACTGCTAAATATGTGCTCCAGGCAAAATAAATAGAGATTGCAAAGTCTGTGATCCAGTCAAAAATTGCCATTCATCATGTAAATGGAGATTGCAAATTCTGTGGTCCAGCCAAAAATTGCCATTCCATTTTGTAAATAGAGATTTCAAAATCTGTGGTTCAATCAAAAGTTGCATTTCATCATTTAAATAGAGATTGCAAAATCTGTGGTCCAGTTAAAATTTGCCATTTCATCATCTAAATAGTCATTGCTAATTTAGTGACAGATGACTGACAGGTGTGGACATAGGCCGGCGTCACACGGTATGATCTATCGTGCGATCGCACGAGTGATCAAACCCGACCCCGTCGTTTGTGCATCACGGGCAAGTAGTTGCCCGTGGCGCACAAAGTCGTTAACCCCCTGTCACACGTACTTACTTCCCGGATGACTTCGCTGTGGGTGGCGAACATCCTCTTCCTGAAGGGGGAGGAACGTTCGGCGTCACAGCGACGTCACACAGCGGCCGGCCAATAGAAGCGGAGAAGCAGAGATGAGCGGGACGTAAACATCCTGCCCACCTTCTTCCTTCCGTATTGCCAGCGGGATGCAGGTAAGCTGTGTTCGTCATTCCCGGGGTATCACATGGAGCGATGTGTCACACGGAACAATGAACAACCGGAGCACAGAAGGAGGACCGACATTTTGAAAATGAACGACATGTCAACGAGCAACGATAAGGTGAGTATTTTTGCTCGTTCATAGTCGTTCGGAGGTGTCACATGGTACGACATCTCTAACGATGCCGGATGTGCGTCACGCATTCCGTGACCCCGCTGACATATCGCACAATATATCTTACAGTGTGACACCGGCAATAAGGTTGAGAAACAGTTAGTTAAATTGGGAAAGCGTACATCAAATATGAGTGGAAAATCCCACGGTTGTGGTGGAAAGGGGACTAAGAGTTGTCACAGCTGTTTGCATTTGAGACTTGTGATAGATTCAGGGCTAGAAAGCCATTGCCATGCTCACCTCTGTAGTTAAATATAGTTTCCTTTCCTTTGGGGAGGAGAGGATTAATGTCAGTATTCCTTGCCAGCAAGCATTCTCATTACTGTCCCAGGTGTTTCCAGTTTGGACCACTCGTAGTCCCTATATTTACTCTCTGCTCCAAATAGAGAGTGTCAGTTATTCACTCTCATTTGGATGCTTGGATGTTTGGCCTGAAGTTGGAAGGAGCTGGTGAAACCCTCTCTGGAAATTGCTGTTTAGGCTGCAGTCTTGTTGCTGACTACAGCAGTCTGTTGGTGTGTTTCCCCAATCTGTCTTTCCTTCACTTGTGTGCTGTTTTAGTGCAGCAGTGGGGTTAATGTCACTTACTTGTCCACTCATTAGCCAGGACTATTGTAGGGTCACTCAGGGCTTCAGGTTCCTGCTTGGCAACAGGTGAGGAATCTGTATAGAGACTGGCAAGGGTGCAGGATTCAGTTGCAGGTAAGTGGAGGAGGTGTCTATCTTCCTTCTCACTAGCACTAAGGCCTATTGTTGTAAAAGTGTGCCTGGTGTACCCCGTGTGTTATGTGTCCCATCATGTGCCATATTTCCCTGTCATAATCGTGAGAGGCATGGTGTTCTAGGTGTACGTGGAGTAGATGCTAATATAACTGAAAGCTCTACTAAACAAACACTGGCTTGTCCTATCCAAAGAAAACTGACAAGTTCTGTTATTGGATGGGCTACTCGACTCCCTTTCTTAGGCAGCCGCACAGTGGTACAACTTGTATATGAGGGCCAGAAAAAATATGTGCCACAGTGGCTGACAAGTGCTGCATAAAGTGTCCTCCTCTCATCTTCCTCCATCTCAACAACATACACAGTACAGTCCTCATAGGTGGCACACCAATTATCCTTATTTCCCCCTAGTCACAACTCTACAACAATCCAACTGACTGTGGAAACCGCAGATGGATGAGTCTGCAGAGCTTTTCACGTATGCTATTACATGGGAATCAAAAGGTCTGCTCCAAAGATTCCCAGACTCAATAGAAGGAAAGCATCTGCACTGATGGCCAAAAGCTTTGTCAGTTTTATCTGGGGTCGGACAAAGTAGGGTCCAAGTAGAATCCAGACCCTCGTCACCAGACATTAACCTCCAGGGGTGAAGGTAATGATGATGAGACTCAGATACCTGAGGCACATGTGTACTGTACTGTGCTGTAAGGCCAGAGAGAGGAGGAGGGTGACTTTCAGGGTGTGGAGTAGGGCAACAGAGAGAATGACGAGGAGGTTCTAGATCGCACTTCGTGTGAACCCGAAGGCATGCAGTTGAGTAGCTCAGAAGAGGAGGTGGAGGAGGAGGCAGACGAGGAGGTTACATTACCGCTTCCCACACAAACACGTAGTGATGCAACCACTACAAGCAATGCATCCTCTGTCTGTGGCCAGCTGTGGTCTAGAGTCTGCAATTCTCATGAGCAGCAAGGGTTGCCTAGACTGGGCCTCTTTTGTGACTGCGAAGGATGACCCAACTTACCTTATCTGCCAACTTTGTAAACAATGATTTAGTAGAGGCAGAAATTTCAAAAATTCACCACTACATGCATGAACCAGCAAATGCGAAACCAACATGTGTTATTCTGTGAAACTTACTACGCTAAAAAGTGACACAGCAGGACTCCCCAACCACGGCGTCTGCTGCATCTTCCTCCTCCGTCACTGTGGCAAGTGTTCTGACACAGGTCTCTGGCTTCAAAACCTTAACTTGCTTTCCTGCTACAGTCAGGGTGAGTGAGAGCCCATCAGCTGTTACAGAAGAGAGCATGCCTGGCGTGTTTCAACGATCTCAGACACCAAACACACCACATTTTTCTCAATCCACCATAACATCTCCACCTGCACCTCCCTCACAGTCCATCAGTTTGTCATATACACCATTGTCCACCCTCTCTCAGCACAGCAGCCAGCCCTCAGTCATGCAGTTGTGGTCATGTAAAATATTATTTCTTCCTACACATGCTAAAGCTAAGAGTTTGAACTTTACCATATTTAACCCTAGAACGCATACCTGGGGCCTCGCAGGTCTGCTAGGTCATTTGTTTTCTATGGTAGATTGAATTTCTTGTGCGTTCTAGGGTTAAATTGTTGGTCATGGAAATGTATTTCTGCATGATGGATACAGACGGTTTCTAAAGGCTGATGGCC